>NC_135236.1:533931220-534234250 GCF_051348905.1 Ranitomeya variabilis
CGAATAATCTCCTGATGGTCTGGGGAAAGATGCATAGTCACTTGTGTCCAATATTGTGGTTTATTGCTAGCCAAAGGTGTAGAATCAATACCCTTTAAGGGAATAGAAACCTCCAGAGGCTCTAAATCAAACCCACAACGCTTGGCAAAGGACCAATCCATGAGACTCAGAGCGGCGCCAGAATCCACATAAGCATCCACAGTAACAGATGATAAAGTACAAATCAATGTCACGGACAAAAGAAATTTAGACTGCAAGGTACCCATAGAAAAAGATTTATCAACCTTTTTATCAACCTTCTTTATGCGTTTAGAGCATGCTGATATAACATGAGCTGGATCTCCACAATAGAAGCACAACCCATTTTTGCGCCTGTAATTCTGTCGTTCGCCTCTAGACAATACACTATCGCATTGCATATGCTCTGGTGCCTTTTCAGAGGTCACCGCCAAATGATGCACAGGTTTTTGCTCAGAAGATACCGCCATATGGTGCACAGGTTTTTGCTCAGAAGATACCGCCATATGGTGCACAGGTTTTTGCTCAAAAGATACCGCCATATGGTGCACAGATTTGCGCTCCCGTAAACGCCGATCAATCTGGATAGCCAATTTCATGGCATCATTCAGACCTGTAGGCACAGGGAACCCCACCATGACATCCTTCATGGCATCAGAGAGACCTTCTCTGAAATTAGCTGCTAGAGCGCACTCATTCCATTTAGTAAGCACCGACCATTTACGAAATTTTTGGCAGTATATCTCAGCTTCATCTTGCCCTTGGGAAAGAGCTATCAAGGCTTTCTCAGCCAAAATCTCTAAATTAGGTTCTTCATAAAGCAACCCCAAAGCCAGAAAAAACGCATCTACATTTAATAACGCAGGATCCCCTGGCGACAATGCAAATGCCCAACTTTGTGGGTCACCCCGCAATAGAGAAATAACAATTTTAACCTGTTGCGCAGGATCACCAGCAGAGTGAGATTTCAGAGACAAAAACAATTTACAATTCTCTCTGAAATTCAAAAAACGGGATCTGTCTCCGGTAAAAAATTCAGGCATAGGGATCTTAGGTTCAGACATTGGAGCACGTATAACAAAATCTTGTAAGTTCTGGACCTTTGTAGCCAGGTTATTCAGACCTGCAACCAAACTCTGTGGATCCATGATTCAAACAGGTGTAACCAAAGCCATTCAGAGATTAAGAGGAGAGGAAAAAAAAAAAAAAGGCTGAAGACTGCAGTTTAAGCAAGGAGTACAAATAAGCACTAAGGTGCACTTTCCAAACACAGAAGGAAAAAAAACCTTTTAATATCCTTTCCTGCTTTAGTGCATAGTTTTAACACATGTGTGGGCCGGCCAAACTGTTATGATTTTCCCAATGGCAGGGAAATCAAAATAACAACGGACTAGCTCTCGGGTGATGGGAACTAAAGTGACCGTGACCTGAACCTGACACGACACTGGAAGTAGCCGGGGAGTGTTTCCTACGATGCCCTAGACACCACGCGCCAGCCGGAGATCTAACTACCCCTATCAGAGGAATATACAGGCCTGCCTTACCTCCAGAGATGAACCCCAAAAGGAGATAGCAGCCCCCCACAAATATTGACGGTGAGTCAAGAGGAAAAGACATACGTAGGATGAACAGCAGATTTAGCACAGTGAGGTCCGCTTACTAGATAGCAGAAGTACAGGAAAGAGTCACTTCACGGTCAACTTCAAAACACTACTCAAAAACACCATCCTGAAATTACTTTAAAACTCCAGTGACAACTCATGCCACTGGAGTGGCAATTTCAGTCCACGAGAGCTTCCAGCTACAGAGAGTCACATTGCAAATAGCGGGACAAAAATAGCATAAACTAGAAACAAAATTCAACTTAGCTGAACAGGATCTTGAGGCAGGAGAATGCAACAGAATGCTACTGATACATTGTTGGCCGGCATCAGACCAGCAGCCAAGCAGCCTTAAATAGGAAACTCCCCTAATGGGTGTCAACAGGTGATCAAGGATAGAAGAAGGCAAATAAGTGACACTACCATAAAACACCACCGGGGGAGCCCACAAACAGAATTCACAACAGCAGACACAGTTAGTAGGCCCAAATAATAAAGAAGGCTAAATGCAGTTCAAATGTGGTAACAGCACTAAACAGGCGGCATTGCTTTGTTCAGTGGAGGACAACTGTAATGAGCGGCAGACACAGTTAGTAGGCCCAAATAAAAAAGTAGGCTAAATGCAGTTCAAATGTGGTAACAGGACTAAACAGGCAGCATTGCTTTGTTCATTGGAGGACAACTGTAAGAAGTGGCAGACACAGTTAGTAGGCCCAAATAATTAAGTAGGCTAAACACAGTTCAAAATTGGTATCAGGACTAAACAGGCAGCATTGCTTTGTTTAGTGGAGGAAAACTGTAATGAGCAGAAGACACAGTTAGTAGGCCCAAATAATAAAGTAGCCTAAATGCAGCTCAAAAATGGTAACAGGACTAAACAGGCTGCATTGATTTGTTCAGTGGAGGACAACTGTAAAAAGTGGCATACACAGTTTGTAGGCCCAAATAATAAAGTAGGCTAAATGAAGTTCAAATGTGGTAACAGGACTAAACAGGCGGCATTGCTTTGTTCAGCGGAGGACAACTGTAAGCAGTGGCAGACACAGTTAGTAGGCCCAAATAATTAAGTAAGCTAAACGCAGTTCAAAATTGGTAACAGGACTAAACAGGCGGCATTGCTTTGTTCAGTGGAGGAAAACTTTAATGAGTGGCAGACAAAGTTAGCAGGCCCAAATAATAAAGTAGGCTAAATGCAGTTCAAATGTGGTAACAGGACTAAACAGGTGACATTGCTTTGTTCAGTGGAGGACAACTGTAATGAGTGGCAGACACAGTTAGTAGGCCAAAATAATAAAGTAGCCTAAATGCAGTTCAAAATTGGTAACAGTACTAAACAGGCGGCATTGCTTTGTTTAGCGGAGGACAACTGTAAGCAGTGGCAGACACAGTTAGTAGGCCCAATTAATTAAGAAGGCTAAACGCAGTTTAAAGTTGGTTACACGACTAAACAGGTGGCATTGCTTTGTTCAGTGGAGGAAAACTGTAATGAGTAGCAGACACAGTTAGTAGGCCCAAATAATAAAGTAGGCTAAATGCAGTTCAAATGTGGTAACAGGACTAAACAGGCAGCATTGCTTTGTTCAGTGAAGGACAACTGTAAACAGTGGCAGACACAGTTAGTAGGCCCAAATAATAAAGTAGCTTAAATGCAGTTCAAATGTGGTAACAGGACTAAACAGGCAGCATTGCTTTTTTCATTGGAGGACAACTGTAAGAAGTGGCAAACACAGTTAGTAGGTCCAAATAATTAAGTAGGCTAAACACAGTTCAAAATTGGTATCAGGACTAAACAGGCAGCATTGCTTTGTTTAGTGGAGGAAAACTGTAATGAGCAGAAGACACAGTTAGTAGGCCCAAATAATAAAGTAGCCTAAATGCAGCTCAAAAATGGTAACAAGACTAAACAGGCTGCATTGATTTGTTCAGTGGAGGACAACTGTAAAAAGTGGCATACACAGTTTGTAGGCCCAAATAATAAAGTAGGCTAAATGCAGTTCAAATGTGGTAACAGGACTAAACAGGCGGCATTGCTTTGTTCAGCGGAGGACAACTGTAAGCAGTGGCAGACACAGTTAGTAGGCCCAAATAATTAAGTAAGCTAAACGCAGTTCAAAATTGGTAACAGGACTAAACAGGCGGCATTGCTTTGTTCAGTGGAGGAAAACTTTAATGAGTGGCAGACAAAGTTAGCAGGCCCAAATAATAAAGTAGGCTAAATGCAGTTCAAATGTGGTAACAGGACTAAACAGGCGACATTGCTTTGTTCAGTGGAGGACAACTGTAATGAGTGGCAGACACAGTTAGTAGGCCAAAATAATAAAGTGGCCTAAATGCAGTTCAAAATTGGTAACAGTACTAAACAGGCGGCATTGCTTTGTTTAGCGGAGGACAACTGTAAGCAGTGGCAGACACAGTTAGTAGGCCCAATTAATTAAGAAGGCTAAACGCAGTTCAAAGTTGGTTACACGACTAAACAGGTGGCATTGCTTTGTTCAGTGGAGGAAAACTGTAATGAGTAGCAGACACAGTTAGTAGGCCCAAATAATAAAGTAGGCTAAATGCAGTTCAAATGTGGTAACAGGACTAAACAGGCAGCATTGCTTTGTTCAGTGAAGGACAACTGTAAACAGTGGCAGACTCAGTTAGTAGGCCCAAATAATAAAGTAGCTTAAATGCAGTTCAAAATTGGTAACAGGACTAAACAGGTGGCATTGCTTTGTTCAGTGGAGTACAACTGTAATGAGTGGCAAACAAAGTTAGTAGGCCCAAATAATAAAGTGGGCTAAATGCAGTTCAAATGTGGTTACAGGACTAAACAGGCGGCATTGCTTTGTTCAGTGAAGGACATCTGTAATGAGCGGCAGGCACAGTTAGTAGGAACAAATAATAAAGTGGTCTAAATGCAGTTTAAATGTGGTAACAGGACTAAACTGGCAGCATTGCCTTGTTCAGTGGAGGACAACTGTAATGAGCGGCAGACACAGTTAGTAGGCCCAATAATAAAGTAGGCTAAATGCAGTTCAAAATTGGTAACAGGACTAAACAGGTGACATTGCTTTGTTAGTGGAGGACAATTGTAATGAGCGGCAGACACAGTTAGTAGGTTCAAATAATAAAGTAGCCTAAATGCAGTTCAAAATTGGTAACAGGACTAAACAGGTGACATTGCTTTGTTCAGTGGAGGACAATTGTAATGAGCGGCAGACACAGTTAGTAGGTTCGAATAATAAAGTAGCCTAAATGCAGTTCAAAATTGGTAACAGGACTAAACAGGCGGCATTGCTTTGTTCAGTGGAGGACAACTGTAATGAGCGGCAGACACAGTTAGTAGGCCCAAGTAATAAAGTAGGCTAAATGCAGTTCAAATGTGGTAACAGGACTAAACAGGCAGCATTGCTTTGTTCAGTGGAGGACAACTGTAATGAGTGGCAGACACAGTTAGTAGGCCCAAATAATAAAGTAGCCTAAATGCAGTTCAAAATTGGTAACAGGACTAAACAAGCGGCATTGCTTTGTTCAGTGGAGTACAACTGTAATGATTGGCAGACACAGTTAGTAGGCCCAAATAATAAAGTGGGCTAAATGCAGTTCAAATGTGGTAACAGGACTAAACAGGCGGCATTGCTTTGTTCAGCGGAGGACAACTGTAATGAGCGGCAGACACAGTTAGTAGGCCCAAATAATAAAGTAGGCTAAATGCAGTTCAAAATTGGTAACAGGACTAAACAGGTGACATTGCTTTGTTCAGTGGAGGACAACTGTAATGAGCGGCAGACACAGTTAGTAGGCTCAAATAATAAAGTGGGCTAAATGTCTGCCAAAAAATTGTTCATAAATAAACAAGTGGCATAGCTAGGCACAGGGGTGGGCTCCTCTGCTGAGTAGCAGACAGTGGAGGTAGGCGCAAATAATTAACTGGTCTAAATGGAGGCCAGGGCCCCTGTATATTTTACCTATCATCTATCATTTCAACAAATTTGTATTGGCAGTGCCTTTGAAGGATTTAACAGCCCAGACTACACAGTGGTGGAGCAGGGAGGTAAGTATTGCAAGTGGTAGATCACTGTTTGAGCTGGGGGGGAACACTCTCTCGTGGGCGGCAGTACTGGCACAGGGCCCCTCATATTAAGTTGGTTTTGCACCACCACCATCAGAGACACTTCATTGTACTATGAAGGACCCTGTGCCAGTGCCATCACCCAAGAGTGGGCACACCCACCTGTCCAGGCAAACGGCACTCGCACGGGTGCTTGCGCCAGGTGGTGACCACAGCCCTGTGGGGGGAGTCAGCCCAATTAGGGAGGTATAAAAATGGCCTATGGTGGACATTCAGCACCTGGAAATGGAGGAATTGGAGCAGTCAGTAAGAGGAGGCCAAAAGCAAGACATTTTTCAGGCAAGCTATGTGTCAGCAGGGGAAGGTGGGGCCAAATAATTTGAAATCCATGATTGGTTCATTTTAATGAAGGGTAGATCATCAACATTTCGGGTAGCCAGACCTGTCCTTTTTTCAGTCAGTATTGAACCAGCAGCACTGAAGACTCTTTCTGATAGCACACTAGCAGCAGGGCAAGCTAGCTCCTGTAATGCATATTCTGCCAATTCAGGCAAGGTGTCTATTTTAGATGCCCAGTAATCAAATGGGAATGACCTGTGAGGGAGAACATCGATCAGGGAGGAAAAGTAGTTCGTAGCCATACTGGAAAAATGCTGTCTCCTGTCACTTTGAATCGATGCAGCAGTACCTGTCGTGTCAGCGGTCATTGTGAAATCACTCCACAACCTAGTCATAAAACCCCTCTGTCCAACGCCACTTCGGATTTGTGCACCTCTAACACCTCTGCCATTTTGCCCCCTACGGCTCGTGTGAGAACCATCACCACCGCTGTGTGTTGGGAATGCCTGAATCAAACGTTCTACAAGAGTTGCTTGTTTGGTAGCCAATATTTGCTCAAGGTTCTCATGTGGCATGATATTTTGCAATTTTCCTTTATATCGTGGATCCAGGAGGCAGGCCAACCTGTAATCGTCATCGGTCATCATTTTGATAATGCGGGGGTCCCTTTTTAGAAAACGCAAGGCATACACAGCCATGTGGGCCAATGTTCCAGGTGTCAATTCACTGCTTGTGCTGGGTTGAGGAGGCCTTTCTTGCAAATCAACTTCACTTGTGTCCCGCAAAAACCCTGTACCTGACCTTGCAACGCCACCAGTTTCTATTGCCCCCTGAGAAGCATCCTCCTCCCATAAATATTCATCCCCATCATCCTCCTCCTCTTCATCCACTACCTCATCCAGGACAGTTCCCTGAGCAGACAATGGCTGACTGTCATCAAGGCTTCCCTCCTCCACGGCTGGGGACACCTGCTCCTTAATGAGCGTCAAACTTTGCATCAGCAGACGCATTAGTGGGATGCTCATGCTTATGATGGCGTCGTCTGCACTTACCAGCCGTGTGCATTCCTCAAAACACTGAAGGACTTGACAGAGGTCTTGTAGCTTCGACCACTGCACACCAGACAACTCCATGTCTGCCATCCAAGTGCCTGCCCGTGTATGTGTATCCTCCCACAAATACATTACAGCACGCCTCTGTTCGCACAGTCTATGAAGCATGTTCAGTGTGGAGTTCCACCTTGTTGCAACGTCAATTATTAGGCGGTGCTGGGGAAGATTCAGCGATCGCTGATGGTTCAGCATACGGCTGGAGTGTACGGGCGACGGCGGATGTGCGAGCAAAGTCTTCGCACCTTCAGGAGCAGGGCTGGTAACCTCGGATAATTTTTCAGGAAGCACTGCACCACCAGGTTCAAGGTGTGAGCCAGGCAAGGTATGTGTTTCAGTTCTGAAAGGGCTATGGCAGCCATAAAATTCCTTCCGTTATCACTGACTACCTTGCCTGCCTCAAGATGTACACTGCCCAGCCATGACTGAGTTTCTTGCTGCAAGTACTCGGCCAGTACTTCCAAGGTGTGTCTGTGGTCATCCAAACACTTCATTTGTAAAACATATACACCGAAAGAAAAAGAACCAGAAAACAGCTCAATACAGTAATGGATAGCTAATGTAACTGAAAAAAAGAAAACATATCAGTGGTAAAAATATCCACAAAATCCGTACCAGACGGGGGTCAAAATAAGCATAATTTTTATTGCAAATACTAAATATAAATATACATATAAGTCATACAAATTAGGACATCAGTGAGCAGGCAAAAAACAGCTAAAAAGAACAGAGTATCAGATGTCACAGAAAACTGAGGGATACGCTGAAAGACAGCACAAGAAATGACACCGCTGCACAGCCCGCAATACCTGAAGGGTGGATGTCATAAATAATGTCAGCACATGGTGAATAGTAAATCACATAAAGAATAGCCTGGCTGACCACGCAAGCACTGACAGCCCAGAGTACCGAGCTACAGTGCTATGCCATATAACACAAGGTGAGACCAATAGGGTAATCCTAATTAAATACTAGTACCTTAAGACATCACCACGACAGGGTGCAGGCGTGCAGACAGCGAACAGGGAGCCTCAATGCGCGTTTCACAGCCTTGGCTTCGTCAGGAGGCGTGGCCAGTTAAAAAGGGCCAGGATATTTAACAGGAAGTAAAGGGGGATCCAGCGAATCGGCCCACTACCCAGCATGATATGCGCACGTCAGCCGTGGAGTATGGGTAGGAGGACGTACGTCATCCACCCCATCTCCACGGCAATGCTACCAGCTGGCGACGCCACCGAGGCACCACAGCGCATGCATGGGGCGCGTCTGCACCGGAGGGAGAGGTAAGTAGGAGATACCTAAAGCGGAGTCCAAGCCCACAAAGCAGAGTCCCTCCCCACACACGGCAAGGTAATCTAACATGAGCACCTAAACATACATGTGTGCCGAAGTCCAAAATAGAAGAAGATTAACCCTGATTCTGCTGGGGGAATTCCACACAATACATAAATAAAGAAGGTAAACAAAGAATAAACAAGAAATAGAAAATACAGAAATGTGGCTAAGAGCGACTCGTAGGAAAACGGCATTTATATAAGGCAGCAAAATATGCAGCATATACTAATAAAGCATGCGATATGCAAAACAGCAAAAAAATTGCATTGTAGTCCCAAGGTATGTTGAGTATTCCGACCGTACAAAAATGCCTAGCCACCAATTTTCAAAACCCAATACAAAAATCTTTTTGAATAGGGGAATTGCTGGGCACTAAGGATGCAGGTATGTCCAACACACGTCCGTCCAAAAATCTTCCGCTCAATCAGATGGAACCCCCGATGCAGGAACCCCTTAACATGTATGGAAACATGAAAATACGATGAATGAAGCAGCATCTAATTAGTGAAAGAAAGAAAAAGTAAGACCATGTACCACAATAAAAAGCACACACAATAGAAAATACCTGGACCATACTAAAAATGGAGGATTAAAAACAATTACTAAAGAAAAGACTTGAAACTGAGGGCTTCATTTAACCCTTTTGGTGAAAGAGTATCCAGGGTTACTATCCAACGTGCCTCTTTTTGAAGCAACTTCTGCTTCAGATTACCACCCCGAATCCCCAAATAAATGTGGTCAATCCCACATACAGAAAACCCCTTAGAATTACTGTTATGCCTCTCGAAAAAATGTTTCGGGATTGGTTTTAACAAATGTGGTTCGGAGCAATTAGCTGAATTCTTAATATCTCTAAAATGTTCTTGGACTCGAACCTTCAAAGACCTGGTTGTCATGCCGACATAAATGCGATCGCACGGGCAACGGCCATAATACACTATGCTTCAGGATTACAGATGATATGATGAAAAATCCTGTAGGTCTTATTTCCTGCTGAATTCATAAAATTCTTTGTTCTTTTAATGGTACTGCAGGCCGATCAATTCCCACAGGGAAAACAACCCCACAGAGGTCCGCTACTGGTGGAGCCGAAAGGATTGCTTTTAAGAGGTACATAATGACTGTTGCAAAGGATATCACCCAAAGTATGGGACTTCCGCCACGTAATAAGAGGATATGGGTAAGTTGATTGGCCAGATCTTTGTCAGTTAATAGAATTGACCAGTGTTTTTTGAAAATGCCATTAATTTCTGACCAGTTAGAATTAAACTTAGTAATAAAGCGAGGTGTCGTGTCTGAATCTTTAGTGGCTCTTCTAGAAGGCTTTGTCAGCAAGGTGGATCTATTGGAATTAAAGGCCCGGGAAAAACCTCTATGGATATCCTTCTGTTTGTAACCTCTATTCCTGAACCGAGTAGATAGATCCATAGCCTGGCTGAGAAAGCCATCGTCAGCCGAACAGATACGACGAGCTCTCAAAAACTGTCCCATAGGTATTGAACTCTTAAGTTTGGGAGGGTGGGATGATGTAAAATGCAGCAGCGCATTAGTAGCCGTTTCCTTGCGGAAAATGTTTGTACTGATAGTGCCCTCGATAGGGTTAGCAATTTGCAGGTCCAAGAAGTCAATAGATTTTTGGCTAAACTTCCACGTAAGCCTGATATTGAGTGTATTATCGTTAAGTTGGTTCAAAAATGAAACCAAATGTGACTTGGAGCCCTGCCAGATGAAGAATATGTCGTCGATATAGCGAAGCCACGAGATGACGGAGCTGTGACCTGGTGTGTCAAGGACCGCATCCCTCTCCCACAGCCCCAGGAACAGGTTAGCATATGAGGGCGCACAAGAAGCCCCCATAGCTGTGCCCTGGAGCTGTAGGAAGGGGCGGTCCTTGAACACAAAAAAATTATGAGTGAGTATGAACTGTAAGAGTTCCAAAATAAAATGAATCAAAGTCGGTTCCAAATTAGTCATATCAAGAAAAAATTTAGCATCCCGCATCCCGTGGCCATGCCCTATCGACGTATACAGGGACTCCACATCACAAGTGACAAACCACATGTCATCATCCAGTGTGAGAACGTCCAGCCTTCTCAGGACCTCGGTGGTGTCCTTTACAAAAGACGGGAGGGTCTCAACACATTGTTTGAGATAAAAATCAATAAACTGACAAGCCGGTTCACAAAGACCCCCCATGCCTGAGACAATAGGTCTGCCTGGTGGGCAGAGGGGGTCTTTGTGAACTTTAGGTAATAAATAAAACGTGGGAATAATGGGGAATTCTGGCAGTAAAGCCAGCCTCATTTTAGAAGTAATAGCATGCGACTCTACACCTTCATCCAGCAGGTGACTCAATTCTCGTTGGAACATAACCAATGGTAAAGACTCAAGTTTCTTATAATGGTCAGGTCTGTACAGCTGCCTAAAGGCCTCCGCCTCGTACAGACTGACAGGCCACACCACCACATTACCCCCCTTGTCCGCCTTTTTGATAACAACATCCTTCATTGCCCCGAGTTCTCTCAGAGCACTCCTCTGTGCAGGTGTAGATTGTCATGGAGAACACGAGGATTCAATTTGTGAAGATCATCCCTGATCAATTTCACAAAAATTTCCACTTGAGGACAGGTGGACAAGGGGGGGAAAGTTTTAGACCGTAAATGTAAATGTGTTGGAACAGTAGACGAATCAGACTGAAAATTTTCAGCCTCCAAAGACTCCAGGTCACTCAGAACCTGCTGTTCAGTCAGAGTAAGAGTCGAGTCTGGTTTAGGGGCATAATACTTTTTAAAAATAAGTTTTCTCGCAAACACCTCCAGATCTTTTATTAGGGTAAAATAATCAGACCCTCAACTGGTGAAAAAGAAAGTCCTTTCGAAAGCACCTCAACCTGTGACGAGCTTAATTGGTGTTGAGATAAATTAATTACCTTTAAAATTTCCTCGTTTTCTTGTCTCGGAAGTTGCAATGGTGCTTTCTCTTTGTGATTGCTGGTGTGTGTACACGCTGCGCGTGAGGGTCTGGCAGAGGGCCATCCCTTGCTGACGAGTGTCTTCTGTCTAAAAAATGCTCTCCACATGTTCCCTCAGAGGTAGTTGAAACACTGGAGAAAGATTGTGATCTAGCTTGTTTTCTAGGGAATCTTTGACGCCAACGATACACCCGCTTAAGCTGGTAATCCTCCAGATCACGTAAATATTTTTTAGTTTTATTACTCTGTATATCAAGCTCCCACTTGGAGAGCTCCTCTTCCAAAGACAAGTCAAATTTCCTACACTCGTCACTCGGAAGGGTACCCTGAATTTTTTCACGTATAGTCTCAATCTCTTTCTCTAAGGTCTCAAGGGTTCTCTTATTGACCCCCACAAGTAGTTCCAATAGGGTTTTAGAGCATTTGGTTAGAGTTTTCTCCCATTTTGTTGTGAAAACCAAATCCTCTATATCAAGGGTAGGAAAAAATTGTATCCGTAACCCCCTGGGTATAATGTATTTTTGCAAGTAATTTTCTAAGGCCGCTTTATTCCACGAAGGTTTGGTTCTCTTTTTGAGCAAATCTCTAATCCTCAGTTTCAAGTCTTTAATATCAACTGCGTCTTTATCAATCGGCTGTCTCTCACCGAACACCGTCCCGAGTTGTGTGACCCGGGTTTTGTCCCATTTCTTAAAGTCCATGTATCCTGTAAGGGAGTCTATAGACACAAAATAATGAGTAAACTGATAAACCTAAAAAAGGACGCTAAGGGTTACCAAAGGGCAAACCCCCGTCAGCCAACACATATACACCGAAAGAAAAACAACCAGAAAACAGCTCAATACAGCAATGGATAGCTAATGTAACTGAAAAAATGAAAAAATATCAGTGGTAAAAATATCCACAAAATCCATACCAGACGGGGGTCAAAATAAGCATAATTTTTATTGCAAATACTAAATATAAATATACATATAAGTCATACAAATTAGGACATCAATGAGCAGGCAAAAAACAGCTAAAAAGAACAGCGTATCAGATGTCACAGAAAACTGAGGGATACGCTGAAAGACAGCACAAGAAATGACACCGCTGCACAGCCCGCAATACCTGAAGGGTGGATGTCATAAATAATGTCAGCACATGGTGAATAGTAAATCACATAAAGAATAGCCTGGCTGACCACGCAAGCACTGACCCAAAGAGTACCGAGCTACAGTGCTATGCCATATAACACAAGGTGAGACCAATAGGGTAATCCTAATTAAATACTAGTACCTTGAGACATCACCACAACAGGGTGCAGGCGTGCAGACAGCGAACAGGGAGCCTCGACACGCGTTTCACCTCCTTGGCTTCGTCAGGAGGCGTGGCCAGTTAAAAAGGGCTGGGATATTTAACAGGAAGTGAAGGGGGATCCAGCGAATCGGCGTGCTACCCAGCATGATATGCGCGCGTCAGCAGAGAAGCCGTGGAGTATGGGTAGGAGGACGTACGTCATCCACCACATCTCCACGGCAACGCTACCAGCCGGCGACGCCACCAAGGCACCACAGCACATGCGTGGGGCGCATCTGCACCGGAGGGAGAGGTAAGCAAGAGATACCTAAAGCGGAGTCCAAGCCCACAAAGCAGAGTTCCTCCCCACACACGGCAAGGTAATCTAACATGAGCACCTAAACATACATGTGTGCCGAAGTCCAAAAAAGAAGAAGATTAACCCTGATTCTGCTGGGGGAAATCCACACAATACATAAATAAAGAAGGTAAACAAAGAATAAACAAGAAATAGAAAATACAGAAATGTGGCTAAGAGCATTTATATAAGGCAGCAAAATATGCAGCATATACTAATAAAGCATGCGATATGCAAAACAGCAAAAAAACTGCATTGTAGTCCCAAGGTATGTTGAGTATTCCGACCGTACAAAAATGCCTAGCCACCAATTTCCAAAACCCAATACAAAAATCTTTTTGAATAGGGGAATTGCTAGGCACTAAGGATGCAGGTATGTCCAACACACGTCCGTCCAAAAATCTTCTGCTCAATCAGATGGAATCTCCGATGCAGGAACCCCTTAACATGTATGGAAACATGAAAATACGATGAATGAAGCAGCATCTAATTAGTGAAAGAAAGAAAAAGTAAGACCATGTACCACAATAAAAAGCACACACAATAGAAAATACCCGGACCATACTAAAAATGGAGGATTAAAAACAATTACTAAAGAAAAGACTTGAAACTGAGGGCTTCATTTAACCATTTGGGGAAAGAGTATCCATTTTTGGGGTGGTAATCTGAAGCAGAAGTTGCTTCAAAAAGAGGCACGTTGGATAGTAACCCTGGATACTCTTTCACCAAAAGGGTTAAATGAAGCTCTCAGTTTCAAGTCTTTTCTTTAGTAATTGTTTTTAATCCTCCATTTTTAGTATGGTCCGGGTATTTTCTATTGTGTGTGCTTTTTAATTCCCCCAGCAGAATCAGGGTTAATCTTCTTCTATTTTGGACTTCGGCACACATGTATGTTTAGGTGCTCATGTTAGATTACCTTGCCGTGTGTGGGGAGGGACTCTGCTTTGTGGGCTTGGACTCCGCTTTAGGTATCTCCTGCTTACCTCTCCCTCCGGTGCAGACGCGCCCCACGCATGCGCTGACGTGCCTCGGTGGTGTCGCCGGCTGGTAGAGTTGCCGTGGAGATGGGGTGGATGACGTACGTCCTCCTACCCATACTCCACGGCGCTCGGCGGCCCGCTTCTCTGCTGACGCACGCATATCATGCTGGGTAGCGCGCCGATTCGCTGGATCCCCCTTCACTTCCTGTTAAATATCCCGGCCCTTTTTAACTGGCCACGCCTCCTGACGAAGCCAAGGCGGTGAAACGCGCGTCGAGGCTCCCTGTTCGCTGTCTGCATGCCTGCACCCTGTCGTGGTGATGTCTCAAGGTACTAGTATTTAATTAGGATTACCCTATTGGTCTCACCTTGTGTTATATGGCATAGCACTGTAACTCGGTACTCTGGGCTGTCAGTGCTTGCGTGGTCAGCCAGGCTATTTATGTGATTTACTATTCACCATGTGCTGACATTATTTATGACATCCACCCTTCAGGTATTGCGGGCTGTGCAGCGGTGTCATTTCTTGTGCTGTCTTTCGGCGTATCCCTCAGTTTTCTGTGACATCTGACACGCTGTTCTTTTTAGCTGTTTTTTGCCTGCTCACTGATGTCCTTCTTTGTATGACTTATATGTATATTTATATTTAGTATTTGCAATAAAAATTATGCTTATTTTGACCCCCGTCTGGTATGGATTTTGTGGATATTTTTACCACTGATATTTTTTCATTTTTTCAGTTACATTAGCTATCCATTACTGTATTGAGCTGTTTTCTGGTTCTTTTTCTTTCGGTGTATATGTGTTGGCTGACGGGGGTTTGCCCTTTGGTAGCCCTTAGGGTCTTTTTTTAGGTTTATTCATTTGTAAAACAGCCTGCTGATGCTTACCACTAGCTGTTCCATAATGGGACACCTCGTGTGCGACACTGGCAGCTGCAGATGGAGTGGTCATGCGACTGCGCTCTGTGGACGAGCTTTTGCTTCTGGAGAAGGAGGAGGAGGAGGAGGGGTGGCGAACGTCTACAGCCAACTGTTTCCTAGATTGTGGGCTAGGCAGAAATGTACCACTATGGCTGTCCCCTGTGGACCCTGCATCCACCATATTAACCCAGTGCACCGTGATGGACACGTAACATCCCTGGCGATGCCTACTGGTCCATGCATCTGTTGTGAGGTGCACCTTTCCACTGACTGATTGCCTCAGTGCATGGACATTGCGGTCTTTGACATGCTGGTGGAGGGCTGGGATGGCTTTTCTCGCAAAGAAGTGCCGACTGGGTAAGTCATAGCGTGGTACTGCATAGGCCATCAGATCTTTGAAAGCTTTGCTTTCAACCAACTGGTAGGGCATCATCTCTAACGAGATTAGTATAGCAATGTGGGCATTCAAACCCTGTGTACGTGGATGAGAGGATGAGTACTTTCTTTTCCTAACGAGGGTCTCTTGTAGGGTGAGCTGGACTGGAGAGCTGCATATGGTGGAACTAGCGGTGGTGGTGGACATGGCGGATTAAGAGAGGGTTGGTGATGGTATTCTTGATGTTTGCCTACATAGTGTTTCCTACCAATAACTTTGTGATTCCCTGACTGCTTTGGCTGTTATGGTCTGGTGATTAAGGAGCGACATGCGACTAGCTCTGAGCAGGTGGTAACTATACCGACCGCAGTTCCTAATCTTAACACAGACACCAGCAGTAGCCGTGGGATGTTCCTGTCACTCCCTGGACACCTCGTCACAGCCGGAGAACTAGCTACCCCTAAAGGGAGAAACAGGAAAGCTATCTTGCCTCAGAGAAAATCCCCAAAGGATAGGACAGCCCCCCACAAATAATGACTGTGAGAGGAGAAGGAAATGACATACGTAGTATGAAACAAGATGTAGCAAAGGAGGCCACTACTAGCTAGACAGAATTAGTACAGAACAGAAAACTGTGCGGTCAGTAATAAAAACTAGAAAAAGTCCACCGCAGAGAAATGCAAAAATCTCCACACCTGACTAAAGGTGTGGATGGCAAACTCTGCTGCCCAGAGCTTCCAGCTTAGCTAAATAGATCCATACTGATAAGCTGGACAAATGAGCAAAACATAGAAAATGCCAAACAACAAAGTCCACAACAAGTGAACTGCAAAAAGACAAGCAAGGACTTAGCTTTGCTGAAATGGTCAGAGTGGCAGGGAAATCCTCAGAGAGCCATGACTCCAAGCTCAACAATTGACAACTGGCATTGAATTAGGGATAAGGCCAGACTAATATAGCCGAGCCAGAAAGACGATCAGTGAGAACAGCTGCTGATGCTAAATCCAAGGAGCAGCCATACCACTCAAAACCACAGGAGGGAGCCCAAGAGCAGAATTCACAAAAATGCTACTTATAACCACCGGAGGGAGCACAAGAGCGGAATTCACAACAATACCCCCCCCTTGAGGAGGGGTCACCAAACCCTCACCAGAGCCCCCAGGCCGATCAGGACGAGCCAAATGGAAAGCACGAACCAAATCGGCGGCATGGACATCGGAGGCAACCACCCAAGAATTATCCTCCTGGCCATAACCCTTCCACTTGACAAGATACTGAAGCCTCCGCCTCGAAAAATGAGAATCCAAAATTTTCTCAACCACATATTCCAACTCCACCTCAACCAACACCGGGGCAGGAGGATCAACAGATGGAACAACGGGTACCACATATCTCCGCAACAAAGATCTATGGAAAACATTGTGGATGGCAAAAGAGGCTGGAAGGGCCAAACGAAAAGACACTGGATTGATAATCTCAGAAATCTTATAAGGACCAATAAACCGAGGCTTGAACTTAGGGGAAGAAACCTTCATAGGAACATGATGAGAGGATAACCAGACCAAATCCCCCACATGAAGCCGAGGACCAACACACCGACGGCGGTTAGCAAAACGCTGAGCCTTTTCCTGGGACAATGTCAAATTGTCTACCACATGAGTCCAAATCTGCTGCAACCTGTCCATCACAGAATCCACACCAGGACAATCAGAAGGCTAAACCTGCCCTGAAGAAAAACGAGGATGGAAACCAAAATTACAAAAGAAAGGCAAAACCAAAGTAGCCAAACTGGCCCGATTATTAAGGGCAAACTCGGCCAACGGCAAGAAACCCACCCAATCATCCTGATCAGCAGACACAAAGCATCTCAAATAGGTTTCCAAGGTTTGATTAGTTCGCTCAGTTTGGCCATTTGTCTGAGGATGGAACGCCGAAGAAAAAGACAAATTAATGCCCATCTTAGCACAAAAGGCCCGCCAAAACCTGGAAACAAACTGGGCACCTCTGTCAGACACAATATTCTCTGGAATGCCATGCAAACGAACCACATGCTGAAAAAATAATGGAACCAAATCAGAGGAGGAAGGCAATTTAGGCAAAGGTACCAAATGGACCATTTTAGAGAACCGGTCACAAACCACCCAGATAACAGACATCCTCTGGGACACAGGAAGATCCGAAATAAAATCCATGGAAATATGCGTCCAAGGCCTCTCCGGGACAGGCAAAGGCAAAAGCAACCCACTAGCGCGGGAACAGCAAGGCTTAGCCCAGTCACAAGTCCCACAGGACTGCACAAAAGAACGCACATCCCGCGACAAGGAAGGCCACCAAAAGGACCTAGCAACCAAATCTCTGGTACCAAAAATCCCAGGATGACCGGCCAATACAGAACAATGGACCTCACAAATTACCTTACTTGTCCATCTATCAGGAACAAACAGCTTTCCCACAGGACAGCGGTCAGGTTTATCAGCCTGAAATTCCTGAAGCGCCCGCCGCAAATCAGGGGAGATGGCAGACAGAATCACCCCTTCCCTAAGAATGCCAACCGGCTCAAGGACTCCAGGAGAATCAGGCAAAAAACTCCTAGAGAGGGCATCCGCCTTAACATTCTTAGATCCTGGAAGATATGAGACCACAAAATCAAAACGGGAGAAAAACAGGGACCACCGAGCCTGTCTAGGGTTCAGCCGCTTGGCCGACTCAAGGTAAATCAGATTCTTATGATCGGTCAAGACCACAACGCGGTGCTTAGCTCCCTCAAGCCAATGTCGCCATTCCTCAAATGCCCACTTCATAGCCAACAACTCCCGATTGCCGACATCATAATTGCGTTCCGCAGGCGAAAACTTTCGGGAAAAGAAGGCACATGGCTTCATCAAGGAACCATCAGAATTCCTCTGTGACAAAACGGCCCCTGCCCCAATCTCAGAAGCGTCAACCTCAACCTGAAAAGGAAGAGAAACATCCGGCTGACGCAAGACAGGGGCAGAAGTAAATCGGTGTTTAAGCTCCTGAAAGGCCTCAACAGCCTCAGAGGACCAATTAGTCACATCAGCGCCTTTCTTCGTCAAATCGGTCAGGGGTTTAACCACACTAGAGAAGTTGGCAATGAAACGGCGATAAAAATTAGCAAAGCCCAAAAATTTCTGAAGGCTCTTCACAGATGTGGGTTGAATCCAGTCATGAATGGCTTGGACCTTAACAGGATCCATTTCTATAGACGAAGGAGAAAAAATAAACAAAAAAAGAGACCTTCTGAACTCCAAATAGGCACTTAGACCCCTTCACAAATAGAGCATTATCACGAAGGATCTGGAACACCATCCTGACCTGCTTCACATGAGACTCCCAATCATTGGAAAAAATCAAAATATCATCCAAATACACAATCAAGAATTTGTCAAGATAATTGCGGAAAATATCATGCATAAAGGACTGAAATACAGAAGGAGCATTAGAAAGCCCGAAAGGCATCACCAGGTATTCAAAATGGCCGTCGGGCGTATTAAATGCAGTTTTCCATTCGTCACCCTGTTTAATACGAACAAGATTATATGCCCCTCGAAGGTCAATCTTGGTAAACCAACTAGCCCCCTTAATCCGAGCAAACAAATCAGAGAGCAAAGGTAAAGGGTATTGGTATTTGACCGTGATCTTATTAAGAAGACGATAATCAATATAGGGTCTCAAGGAGCCATCCTTCTTGGCAACAAAAAAGAATCCCGCTGTTATGATCCCAATGGCAGAGGATCTCTGATATTCCGGCAAGATAGCAAAAATATAAATACTGCTCTAGGTAGGTGGAAACTGGGCTAACTGCATACCTGATCCTGACACAAACAACTAAAAGTAGCCGGAGAACGTGCCTACGTTGGTTCTAGACGTCTCGAGCCAGCCGGAGAACTGACTACCCCTAGAGGGAAAAAATAAGACCTCGCTTGCCTCCAGAGAAATTGAACCCCAAAGATATAGAAAGCCCCCAACAAATAATAACGGTGAGGCAAGAGGAAAACACAAACGTAGAGATGAACTAGATTCAGCAAAGTGAGGCCCAATAGTCTAGATAGCAGAAAATAGATAGTGGACTATGCGGTTAGCAGAAAACCCTACAAAACATCCACGTTGAACATTCAAGAACCCCCACACCGACTGACGGTGTGGAGGGAGAATATCAGCCCCCTAGAGCTTCCAGCGAGTCAAAAATCAAATGTAAAGCAAGCTGGACAAAAACACTGAATAATGCAAACGATCCAAATTGTACAAAACAGACTTA
Organism: Ranitomeya variabilis; assembly: GCF_051348905.1. Classification (NCBI taxonomy): domain Eukaryota; kingdom Metazoa; phylum Chordata; class Amphibia; order Anura; family Dendrobatidae; genus Ranitomeya; species Ranitomeya variabilis. The sequence continues at coordinate 533,950,845 of NC_135236.1, forward strand.
GCTTTTCTTGCATGAGGCAGACTGAAAGGAATCCGGAGGAGACCAAATAGGTCTGGATACAACAATGCCAGGCAAGAGACTGAGTCCAGAGGAGACTCAAATAGGAAACACCCGCTGCTTAACGACACAGCTGGAGCTCAGGCCTGCAACAAGACATACCTAACACAATACCGTTATTGACCACCAGAGGGAGCCCAGAAACACAGTTCACAACAGTACCCCCCCTTGAGGAGGGGTCACCGAACCCTCACCAAGACCCCCAGGGCGATCAGGATGAGCAGTGTGAAAGGCATGAACCAAATCAGCCGCATGAACATCAGAGGCGACAACCCAGGAATTATCCTCCTGACCATAGCCTTTCCACTTAACTAAATACTGGAGTTTCCGTCTAGAGATACGAGAATCCAGAATCTTCTCCACCACGTACTCCAACTCGCCCTCAACCAAAACCGGGGCAGGAGGCTCAACAGCAGGAACCATAGGCACCACGTACCGCCGCAACAAGGACCTATGGAACACATTATGAATAGCAAAAGAAGCTGGAAGGTCCAAGCGAAAAGACACCGGGTTAAGGATTTCCAAAATCTTATAAGGACCGATAAAGCGAGGCTTGAACTTAGGAGAGGAGACTTTCAAAGGAACATGCCGAGAAGACTACCAAACCAAATCCCTAACACGAAGTCGGGGACCCACACCGCGGCAGCGGTTGGCAAAACACTGGGGCTTGTCTTGTGACAATTTCAAATTGTCCACCACATGTTTCCAAATCCGCTGAAACCTATCCACCACAGAATCAACCCCAGGACAGTCAGAAGGTTCAACCTGACCCGAGGAGAAACGAGGATGAAAACCAGAGTTGCAGAAAAAGGGTGAAACCAACTAGCCCGATTATTAAGGGCAAACTCGGCCAGTGGCAAAAAGGTAACCCAGTCGTCCTGATCAGCAGAAACAAAACATCTCAAATAAGTCTCTAACGTCTGATTAGTTCGCTCGGTCTGGCCATTAGTCTGAGGATGAAAAGCCGATGAAAAAGACAAATCAATACCCATCTTAGCACAAAAGGATCGCCAGAATCTGGACACAAACTGGGATCCTCTGTCAGATACAATATTCTCAGGGATGCCATGCAAACGAACCACATTCTGAAAGAACAAAGGAACCAAATCAGAGGAGGAAGGCAACTTAGGCAAGGGCACAAAATGGACCATTTTAGAAAAACGATCGCACACCACCCAGATGACAGACATCTTCCGAGACACCGGAAGATCCGAAATGAAATCCATGGAAATGTGCGTCCAAGGCCTCTTTGGGATAGGCAAGGGCAAAAGCAAGCCGCTGGCACGAGAACAGCAAGGCTTAGCCCGAGCACAAATCCCACAGGACTGCACAAAAGAACGCACATCCCGCGACAAGGAAGGCCACCAAAAGGACCTGGCCACCAAATCTCTGGTACCGAAAATCCCAGGATGTCCCGCCAACACCGAAGAATGAACCTCAGAAATAACTCTGTTGGTCCATCCATCAGGGACAAACAATCTCTCTGGTGGACAACTATCAGGCCTATCAGCCTGAAATTTTTGCAGCCCTCGTTGCAAATCTGGGGAAATGGCAGACAAAATTACTCCCTCTCTGAGAATACCAGCCGGCTCAGAGACTCCCGGAGAATCAGGCACAAAACTCCTAGAAAGTGCATCAGCCTTCACGTTCTTCGAACCAGGCAGGTACGAGACCACAAAGTCAAAACGGGAAAAAAACAACGACCAACGGGCCTGTCTAGGATCCAGGCGCTTGGCAGACTCGAGGTAAATCAGATTTTTATGATCAGTCAAGACCACCACACGATGTCTAGCTCCCTCGAGCCAATGTCGCCACTCCTCAAATGCCCACTTCATGGCCAACAACTCCCGATTACCAACATCGTAGTTCCGCTCAGCAGGCGAAAATTTCCTTGAAAAGAAGGCGTATGGCTTCATCACGGAGCCATCAGAACTTTTTTGCGACAAAACAGCCCCTGCACCAATTTCAGAAGCATCAACTTCATCCTGGAAGGGAAGAGAGACATCCGGCTGGCACAAGACTGGTGCTGAAGTAAACCGATGCTTCAGCTCCCGAAAGGCCTCCACGGCCGCAGGAGACCAATTAGCAACATCAGAACCCTTCTTGGTCATATCCGTCAAAGGTTTAACCACGCTGGAGAAATTAGCGATAAAACGATGGTAAAAATTAGCAAAGCCCAAGAACTTCTGCAGGCTCTTAACAGACGTGGGCTGAGTCCAGTCATGAATGGCACGGACCTTAACTGGGTCCATCTCCACAGTAGAAGGGGAAAAAATAAAACCCAAAAAAGAAACCTTCTGTACCCCAAAGATACATTTTGAGCCCTTCACAAATAGAGCATTCTCCCGCAAAACCTGAAACACCATCCTGACCTGGTTCACATGGGACTCCCAATCATCAGAAAAAACCAAAATATCATCCAGATAAATAATCATAAATTTATCCAGATATTTCCGGAAGATGTCACGCATGAAGGACTGAAACACAGAAGGAGCATTATATAATCCGAAATGCCGTTTTACATTCATCTCCCTGCTTTATGCGCACAAGGTTATACGCACCACGAAGATCTATCTTGGTGAACCAACTGGATCCCTTAATCCGAGCAAACAAATCAGACAACAATGGCAAAGGATACTGAAACTTAACAGTGATCTTATTCAGAAGACGATAATCAATACAAGGTCTCAGAGACCCGTCTTTCTTGCCCACAAAAAAGAATCCTGCACCAAGAGGGGACGAGGATGGGCGAATATTTCCCTTCTCCAAAGACTCCTTTATATAACTCCGCATCGCGGCATGCTCTGGCACAGATAAATTAAAGAGTCGTCCCTTAGGAAACTTACTACCAGGAATCAAATCTATAGCACAATCACAGTCCCTATGAGGAGGAAGGGCACTGGACCTGGCCTCATTATCACATCTTTAATGGCTTCAGAAAGACCATTTCTGAAATTTGCGGCCAGTGCACACTCATTCCATTGAGTAAGCACGGACCATTTCCGAAATTTTTTGCAATATACCTCAGCTTCGTCCTGACCCTGAGAGATAACCAGCAACATTTTTTCAGCCTGATTTTCAAGATTAGGCTCCTCATAAAGCAAACCAAGTGCCAGAAAAAACGCATCAACATTCACCAATGCAGGATCTCCTGGCACCAGAGAGAAGGCCCAATCCTGAGGGTCGCCGCGCAAGAAGGAAATAACAATCTTAACTTGCTGAGCGGAATCACCAGAGGAACGAGGTTTCAGAGACAGAAACAATTTACAATTATTCCTAAAATTCAGGAATTTAGATCTATCTCCAAAAAACGGCTCAGGAATAGGTATTTTTGGTTCAGACATAGGGCTATGGATAACAAAATCCTGAATGCTTTGCACCCTAGCAGCAAGCTGATCCACACTAGAAGTCAGAGTCTGGACATTCATATCTGCAGCAGAGTTTCAGCCACTCAGAGAAAAAGGGGATGGAAGAAGCTAGGCAAACTGCAGCAAAAAAAACAAACAAAAAAACTCAGAACTTCTTTTTAATCCCGCTTCTGCGATGCATTAAACATTTTCTTTTGGCCTGGCATTCTGTTATGATCCCAATGGCAGAGGATCTCTGATATTCCGGCAAGATAGCAAAAATATAAATACTGCTCTAGGGAGGTGGAAACTGGGCTAACCGCATACCTGATCCTGACACAAACAACTAAAAGTAGCCGGTGAACGTGCCTACGTTGGTTCTAGACGTCTCGAGACAGCCGGAGAAGTGACTACCCCTAGAGGGAAAAAATAAGACCTCGCTTGCCTCCAGAGAAATTGAACCCCAAAGATATAGAAAGCCCCCAAAAAATAATAACGGTGAGGCAAGAGGAAAACACAAACGTAGAGATGAACTAGATTCAGCAAAGTGAGGCCCAATAGTCTAGATAGCAGAAAATAGATAGTGGACTATAAGGTAAGCAGAAAACCCTACAAAACATCCACGCTGAACATTCAAGAACCCCCACACCGACTGACGGTGTGGAGGGAGAATATCAGCCCCCTAGAGCTTCCAGCGAGTCAAAAATCAAATGTAAAGCAAGCTGGACAAAAACACTGAATAATGCAAACGATCCAAATTGTACAAATCAGACTTAGCTTTTCTTGCATGAGGCAGACTGAAAGGAATCCGGAGGAGACCAAATAGGTCTGGATACAACGATGCCAGGCAAGAGACTGAGTCCAGAGGAGACTCAAATAGGAAACACCCGCTGCTTAACGACACAGCTGGAGCTCAGGCCTGCAACAAGACATACCTAACACAATACCGTTAGTGACCACCAGAGGGAGCCCAGAAACACAGTTCACAACACCCGCTCCCAATGGTGACGAAGACGGCCGAATATGCCCCTTCTCTAAAGACTCCTTTACATAGCTCTGCATGGCTGCATGCTCTGGCACAGACAGATTGAAAAGTCGGCCCTTAGGGAACTTACAGCCAGGAATCAAGTCAATAGCACAATCACAGTCCCTATGTGGAGGAAGGGAACTGGACTTGGGCTCATCAAATACATCCTGGAAATCTGACAAAAATTCAGGAACATCAGAAGAGGGGGAAGAGGAAATTGACATTAAAGGAACGTCACTATGTACCCCTTGACAACCCCAACTAGTCACAGACATTGATTTCCCATTGGAAAACCCAGTACAACAACATCATGTAAATTATGCAACACCAGAAAACAACAATCTTCCTGATGTGCTGGAGCCATGCACATAGTCAGCTGAGTCCAATACTGAGGTTTATTCTTGGCCAACGGTGCAGCATCAATACCCCTTAAGGGTATGGGACTCTGCAAAGGCTGCAAAGAAAAACCACAGCGCATGGCGAATTCTAAGTCCATTAAGTTCAGGGCAGCGCCCAAATCCACAAATGCCATGACAGAAAAAGATGACAATGAGCAAATCAGGGTCACAGACAGGAGAAACTTAGGCTGTACAGTACTAATGGTAACAGATCTAGCGACCCTCTTAATACGCTTAGGGCAATCAGAGATAGCATGAGCAGAATCCCCACAGTAAAAACACAGCCCATTCTGACATCTGTATCCCCTCTGTTCCGCTCTAGTCAAAATCCTATCACATTGCATAGGCTCAGGACTCTGCTCAGAAAACGCTGCCATATGGTGCACCACTTTGCGTTCGCACAGGCGCCGATCAATCTGAATGGCCAGAGACATAGACTCGCTCAAACCAACAGGCGTGGGGAACCCCACCATAACATCCTTAAGGGCTTCAGAAAGACCCTTTCTGAAAATTGCTGCCAGAGCATCCTCATTCCATTTAGTGAGCACAGTCCATTTTCTAAATTTCTGGCAGTATAATTCTGCCGCTTCCTGACCCTGACACAGGGCCAACAGTGTTTTCTCAGCATGCTCTACAGAGTTAGGTTCGTCATACAATAATCCAAGCGATTGAAAAAATGCATCTACATTAAGCAATGCCGGATCCCCTGACTCAAGGGAGAATGCCCAGTCCTGAGGGTCACCACGCAGCAGAGAAATAACTATTTTTACTTGCTGAATGGGGTCACCAGAGGAACGGGGTTTCAGAGCAAAAAACAATTTGCAGTTATTTTTAAAGTTCAAAAACTTAGTTCTATCCCCGTAAAACAAATCCGGAGTAGGAATTCTAGGCTCTAAGGCCGGAGTCTGAACAACATAATCTTGAATACTCTGTACTCTTGCAGCAAAGCTGATCCACACGAGAAAACAACCCCTGAACATCCATGCCCGCATCCAAATCCTGAATCACCCAGAGATTAAGAGGAAGGAAAAAGACAAAACAGACTAAAGAAAAAAAAAAAAAAGGCTCAGAACTCTTTTTCTTTTCCTTCTTTTGAGATGCATTCAGCTCATTTTTGGCCAGTTGTACTGTTATGGTCTGGTGATTAAGGAGCGACATGCGACTAGCTCTGAGCAGGTGGTAACTATACCGACCGCAGTTCCTAATCTTAACACTTAATTAGGATTACCCTATTGGTCTCACCTTGTGTTATATGGCATAGCACTGTAACTCGGTACTCTGGGCTGTCAGTGCTTGCGTGGTCAGCCAGGCTATTCTTTATGTGATTTACTATTCACCATGTGCTGACATTATTTATGACATCCACCCTTCAGGTATTGCGGGCTGTGCAGCGGTGTCATTTCTTGTGCTGTCTTTCGGCGTATCCCTCAGTTTTCTGTGACATCTGATACGCTGTTCTTTTTAGCTGTTTTTTGCCTGCTCACTGATGTCCTTCTTTGTATGACTTATATGTATATTTATATTTAGTATTTGCAATAAAAATTATGCTTATTTTGACCCCCGTCTGGTATGGATTTTGTGGATATTTTTACCACTGATATTTTTTCATTTTTTCAGTTACATTAGCTATCCATTACTGTATTGAGCTGTTTTCTGGTTCTTTTTCTTTTGGTGTATATGTGTTGGCTGACGGGGGTTTGCCCTTTGGTAGCCCTTAGGGTCTTTTTTTAGGTTTATTCATTTGTAAAACAGCCTGCTGACACTTACAACTAGCTGTTCAATAATGGGACACCTCGTGTGCGACACTGGCAGCTGCGGATGGAGTGGTCATGCGACTGCGCTCTGTGGATGAGCTTTCGCTTCTGGAGAAGGAGGAGGAGGGGTGGCGAACATCTACAGCCAACTGTTTCCTAGATTGTGGGCTAGGCAGAAATGTACCACTATGGCTGTCCCCTGTGGACCCTGCATCCACCATATTAACCCAGTGCACCGTGATGGACACGTAACATCCCTGGCGATGCCTACTGGTCCATGCATTGTTGTGAGGTGCACCTTTCCACTGACTGATTGCCTCAGTGCATGGACATTGCGGTCTTTGACATGCTGGTGGAGGGCTGGGATGGCTTTTCTCGCAAAGAAGTGCCGACTGGGTAAGTCATAGCGTGGTACTGCATAGGCCATCAGATCTTTGAAAGCTTTGCTTTCAACCAACTGGTAGGGCATCATCTCTAACGAGATTAGTATAGCAATGTGGGCATTCAAACCCTGTGTACGCGGATGAGAGGATGAGTACTTTCTTTTCCTAACGAGGGTCTCTTGTAGGGTGAGCTGGACTGGAGAGCTGCATATGGAGGAACTAGCGGTGGTGGTGGTGGTGGACACGGCGGATTAAGAGAGGATTGGTGATGGTATTCTTGATGTTTGCCTACATAGTGTTTCCTACCAATAACTTTGTGATTCCCTGACTGCTTTGGCTGTTATGGTCTGGTGATTAACCCCTTCATGACCCAGCCTATTTTGACCTTAATGACCTGGCCGTTTTTTGCAATTCTGACCAGTGTCCCTTTATGAGGTAATAACTCGGGAATGCTTCAACGGATCCTAACGGTTCTGAGATTGTTTTTTCGTGACATATTGGGCTTCATGTTAGTGGTAAATTTAGGTCAATAATTTTTGCGTTTATTTGTGAAACAAATTGAAATTTGGCTAAAATTTTGAAAATTTTGCAATTTTAAAATTTTGAATTTTTATTCTGTTAAACCAAAGAGTTATGTGACACAAAATAGTTAATAAATAACATTTCCCACATGTCTACTTTACATCAGCACAATTTTGGAAACAACATTTTTTATTGCTAGGAAGTTATAAGGGTTAAACTTTGACCAGCAATTTCTCATTTTTACAACGAAATTTACAAAACCATTTTTTTTAGGGACCACCTCACATTTGAAGTCAGTTTGAGGGGTCTGTATGGCTGAAAATACCCAAAAGTGACACCATTCTAAAACCTGCACCCCTCAAGGTGCTCAAAACCACATTCAAGAAGTTTATTAACCCTTCAGGTACTTCACAGCAGCAGAAGCAACATGGAAGGAAAAAATGAACATTTAACTTTTTAGTCACAAAAATGATGTTTTAGCAACAATTTTTTTATTTTCCCAAAGGTAAAAAGAGAAACTGGACCCCAAACGTTATTGTACAATTTGTCCTCAGTACGCCGATACCTCATATGTGGGGGAAACCACTGTCTGGGCGCACGACAGGGCTCGGAAGGCAAGGAGCGCCATTTAACTTTTTGAATGAAAAATTGGCTCCAATATTTAGCGGACACCATGTCGCGATTGGAGAGCCTCTGTGTGCCTTAACATTGGAGCTTCCCCACAAGTGACCCCATTTTGGAAACTAGACCCCCCAAGGAGCTTATCTAGATGCATAGTGAGCTCTTTTAACCCCCAGGTGCTTCACAAATTGATCCGTAAAAATGAAAAAGTACTTTTTTTCACAAACAAATTCTTTTAGCCTCAATTTTTTCATTTTCACATGGGCAACAGGATAAAATGGATCCTAAAATGTGTTGGGCAATTTCTCCTGAGTACACCGATACCTCATATGTGGTCACAAACCACTGTTTGTGCACACGGCAAGGCTCAGAAGGGAAGGAGCGCCATTTGACTTTTTGAGTAAAAAATTAGCTCCAATTGTTAGCGGACACCATGCCTTGCTTAGAGAGCCCCTGTGGGCCTAAACATTGGAGCTCCCCCACAAGTGACCTCATTTTGGAAACTAGACCCCCCAAGGAACTTATCTAGATGCATAGTGAGCACTTTGAACCCCCCGGTGCTTCACAAATTGATCTGTAATTATGAAAAAGTACTTTTTTTCCACAAAAATTTTATTTTAGCCTCAATTTTTTTAATTTTTACAATGGCAACAGGATAAAATAGATCCTAAAATGTGTTGGGCAATTTCTCCTGAGTACACCGATACCTCATATGTGGGGGTAAACCACTGTTTGGGCGCACGGCAAGGCTCGGAAGGGAAGCAGCACCATTTGACTTTTTGAGTGAAAAATGAGCTCCAATTGTCAGCGGACACCATGTCACGCTTAGAGAGCCCCTGTGGGCCTAAACATTGGAGCTCCCCCACAAGTGACCCCATTTTGGAAACTAGACCCCCCAAGGAACTTATCTAGATGCATAGTGAGCACTTTGAACCCCCCGGTGCTTCACAAATTGATCCGTAATTATGAAAAAGTACTTTTTTTCCACAAAAATTTTATTTTAGCTTCAATTTTTTTAATTTTTACATGGACAGCAAGATAAAATGGATCCTAAAATTTGTTGGGCAATTTCCTCCGAGTATACCGATACCTCGCATGTGGGGGTGAACCACTGTTTGGGCGCACGGCAAGGCTCGGAAGTGAAGCAGCGCCATTTGACTTTTTGAATGGAAAATTAGCTCCAATCATTAGCGGACACCTTGCATATTGAAAGTATGTAGTATATGTCAGGTTGGTATGTGGTTTAGTGTACGTCAGGATGGTGTGTGTTGTGTAGTATACACCACACACACACACCAACCTGACATACACTATACCACACACCAACCTGACACTACGTCAGGTTGGTGTGTGTGGTGTAGTGTACGTCAGGTTGGTGCCACACACACCAACCTGACGTACACTATACCACACACCAACCTGACATACACAACGCCACACACACCAACCTGACATGCTACGTCAGGCTGGTGTGTGTGGTGTAGTGTACGTCAGGTTGTTGTGTGGTGTAGTGTACGTCATGTGTGGTGTAGTATACACCCCACACACCAACCTGACATACACAACGCCACACACACACCAACCTGACACGCTACGTCAGGCTGGTGTGTGTGGTGTAGTGTACGTCAGGTTGTTGTGTGGTGTAGTGTACGTCATGTGTGGTGTAGTATACACCCCACACACCAACCTGACGTACACAACACCACACACACCAACCTGACACGCTACGTCAGGCTGGTGTGTGTGGTGTAGTGTACGTCAGGTTGTTGTGTGGTGTAGTATACATCATGTGTGGTGTAGTATACACCCCACTCACCAACCTGACGTACACAACGCCACACACACCAACCTGACACGCTACATCAGGCTGGTGTGTGTGGTGTAGTGTACGTCAGGTTGGTGTCGTATAGTGTACGTCAGGTTGGTGTGTGTGTGGTGTATACTACACCACACACACCAACCTGACGTACACTACACCAAACATCAACCTGACATACACTACACCACAGACACCAACCTGACGTAGTGTGTCAGGTTGGTGTGTGTGGCGTAGTGTACGTCACGTTGGTGTGTGGTGTGGTATAGTGTACGTCAGGTTGGTGTGTGTGGTGTTGTGTATGTCAGCCTGGTGTGGGTGAGTCCATGTCAGGATGTGTTTAGTCAATGGACGTGTGATGAATTCTGAAGCATTCATTCAAACACAGTCCAGGTTTGTCAGGACACGTTTCACATTGGAAACGAGTTGTTTTTCTTGTCCTCCTTTTATAGCACACTCGGCACCTTTTTCTTATCCCCTCTCTGGGAAAATGTTGCCCTGGTACAATAGGGAAGCTTGAGTTCCAGAGGTGCTGGGGCACGCTCCTTCCTCGCCTCCAAACATCAGGGCCTTTATCACCGCCTCCTGGAACTGAAGGAAGGTGTTGTTGGTCTGGCCTGCACATCGTGATAGCACGTATGCGTTATACAGTGCCATTTGTACGATGTGCACAGCCAGTTTTTTATACCACACCTTTGTCTTCCTCATGGCACTATAGGGCTGGAGGACTTGATCAGAAAGATCAACTCCCCCCATGTGTTTGTTGTACCCCAGGGCACAGTCCGGTTTTTGGACCTGTACTGGGGTACCTCGAACGGTGGTGGCCGTGGTGCCAGGACCATGGATTGTGGTCAAGAAAAAGATGTCCCTTTTGTCTCTGAACTTGACCACAAGCATGTTGCCGCTACATTGGCCCGGCTCTCACCCTTTGGGAGAACCTGCTCAATTAGTGACAAAGGAAAGAAAGTTCTGAGTCATTTTTTTTTCCTTTGTAGCTTGTTTTGTCTTTTTTTTCCCCTTAATCTCTGGGTGGTTCAGGATTTCGGTGCTGATATGGAGGTTCAGGGTCTGTCCTTGCGCATGGATCAGCTCGCTGCAAGGGTACAGAGTATCCAAGATTATGTTGTCCAGACTCCGGTATTAGAGCCTAGAATTCCTATTCCTGATTTATTTTCTGGGGATAGGTCTTAATTTTTGAACTTTAAAAATAATTGCAGATTGTTTTTTGCTCTGAGACCCCGTTCCTCTGGTGACCCCATTCAGCAGGTGAAGATTGTTATTTCTTTGCTGCGTGGCGACCCGCAGGACTGGGCATTCTCCCTTGAGCCAGGAAATCCTGCATTGCTCAATATTGATGCATTTTTTCAAGCGCTCGGATTGCTGTATGACGAGCCTAATTCTGTGGATCAGGCAGAAAAAACTTTGCTGGCTCTGTGTCAGGGTCAGGAAGCAGCAGTATACTGCCAGAAATTTAGAAAGTGGTCTGTGCTCACAAAATGGAATGAGTATGCCCTGGCAGAGATTTTCAGAAAGGGTCTTTCTGAAGCCCTTAAAGATGATATGGTGGGGTTTCCCACGCCTGCTGGTCTGAATGAGTCAATGTCTTTGGCCATTCAGATTGATCGGCGCCTGCGCGATCGCAAGGTGGTGCACCATATGGCAGTGTCCTCTGAGCAGAGTCCTGAGCCTATGCAATGTGATAGGATTTTGACTAGAGCAGAAAGGCAGAAATTCAGACGTCAGAATGGCCTGTGTTTTTACTGTGGTGATTCTGCTCATGCTATTTCTGATTGCCCTAAGCGTACTAAGAGGGTCCCTAGATCTGTTACCATTAGTACTGTACAGCCTAAATTTCTCTTGTCTGTTACCCTGATTTGCTCATTGTCGTCCTTTTCTGTTATGGCATTTGTGGATTCTGGTGCTGCCCTGAACTTAATGGACTTAGAGTTTGCCAAGCGCTGTGGTTTTTCCTTGGAGCCTTTGCAGAGCCCTATTCCCTTAAGGGGGATTGATGCTACGCCATTGGCCAAGAATAAACCTCAGTACTGGACACAGTTAACCATGTACATGGCTCCAGCACATCAGGAAAATATTCGCTTTTTGGTGTTGCATAATTTGCATGATGTTGTTATGCTGGGTTTTCCATGGTTACAGGTACATAATCCAGTGCTGGATTGGAGATCTATGTCTGTAACTGGTTGGGGTTGTCAGGGGATACATAGTGATATTCCTTTGATGTCAATTTCCTCGTCCCCTTCTTCTTAAGTTCCTGAGTTTTTGTCGGATTTCCAGGATATATTTGATGAAGCCCAAGTCCAGTTCCCTGCCTCTTCATAGGGACTGCGATTGTGCCATTAATTTGATTCCTGGCTGTAAGTTCTCTAAGGGCCGACTTTTCAATCTGTCTGTGCCAGAGCATGCCGCTATGCGGAGTTATGTAAAGGAGTCCTTGGAGAAGGGGCATATTCGCCCGTCTTCGTCACCGTTGGGAGCGGGATTTTTTTTTGCTGCCAAGAAGGATGGCTCCTTGAGACCCTGTATAGATTATCGCCTTCTCAATAAGATCATGGTCAAATTCCAGTACCCTTTACCGTTACTTTCTGATTTGTTTGCTCGGATTAAGGGGGCCAGTTGGTTTACTAAAATCGACCTTCGAGGGGCGTATAATCTCGTGCGTATTAAACAAGGTGATGAATGGAAAACAGCATTTAATACGAAGGCCATTTTGAATATCTTGTGATGCCATTCGGGCTCTCTAATGCTCCATCGGTATTTCAGTCCTTTATGCATGATATCTTCCGGAATTATCTGGATAAATTCATGATTGTGTATTTGGATGATATTTTGTTTTTTTCCGATGATTGGGAGTCTCATGTGAAGCAGGTTAGGATGGTATTTCAGGTCCTTCGTGCTAATGCGTTGTTTGTGAAGGGGTCTAAGTGCCTCTTTGGAGTTCAGAAGGTTTCTTTTTTGGTTTAATTTTTTCTCCCTCGGCTATTGAAATGGACTCTGTTAAAGTCCAGGCCATTCATGATTGGACTCAACCTACTTCTGTAAAGAGCCTTCAGAAATTTTTGGGCTTTGCTAATTTTTATCGCCGCTTTATTGCAAATTTTTCTAGTGTGGTGAAGCCTCTGACCGATTTGACGAGGAAGGGCGCTGATGTGATGAATTGGTCCTCTGTGGCTGTTGAGGCCTTTCAGGAGCTTAAATGTCGTTTTACTTCTGCCCCTGTGTTGCATCAGCCAGATGTTTCTCTCCCTTTTCAGGTTGAGGTTGATGCTTCTGAGATTGGGGCAGGGGCCGTTTTGTCTCAGAGAAATTCTGATGGCTCTTTGATGAAACCATGTGCTTTCTTCTCCAGAAAGTTTTCGCCTGCTGAGCATAATTATGTCGGCAATCGGGAGTTGTTGGGTATGAAGTGGGCATTTGAGGAGTGGCGACATTGGCTTGAGGGAGCCAAGCATCGCGTGGTGGTCTTGACTGATCATAAGAATCTGATTTAGCGGTTGAATCCTAGACAAGCTCGGTGGTCTCTGTTTTTCTCCCATTTTGATTTTGTGGTCTCGTATATTCCGGGATCTAAGAATGTGAAGGCTGATGCCCTTTCTAGGAGTTTTTTGCCTGATTCTCCGGGAGTTCTTGAGCCGGCTGAGATCCTCAAGGAGGGGGTGATTCTTTCTGCCATCTCCCCTGATTTGCGGCGTGTACTTCAGGAGTTTCAGGCTGATAAACCTGACCGCTGTCCAGTGGGGAAACTGTTTGTTCCTGATAGATGGACTAGCAGGGTAATTTCTGAGGTTCATTGTTCGGTGTTGGCTGGTCACCCTGGGATTTTTGGTACCAGAGATTTGGTGGCTAGGTACTTTTGGTGGCCTTCCTTGTCACGGGATGTGCGTTCGTTTGTGCAGTCCTGTGGGACATGTGCTCGGGCTAAGTCTTGCTGTTCCCGTGCCAGTGGGTTGATTTTGCCTTTGCCTATTCCTGAGAGGCCCTGGACGCATATTTCCATGGATTTTATTTCTGATCTTCCTGTCTGTCAGAAGATGTCTGTCATCTGGGTGGTTTGTGACCGGTTTTCTAAGATGGTCCATTTGGTACCGTTGCCTAAGTTGCCTTCCTCCTCTGATTTGGTTCCATTATTTTTTCAGCATGTGGCTCGTTTGCATGGTATTCCGGAGAATATTGTGTCTGACAGAGGTTCCCAGTTCGTTTCTAGGTTTTGGCGGTCCTTTTGTGCTAGAATGGGCATTGATTTGTCTTTTTCTTCAGCATTCCATCCTCAGACAAATGGCCAAACGGAGCGAACCAATCAGACCTTGGAAACCTATTTGAGATGCTTCTTGTCTGCTGATCAGGATGATTGGGTGACCTTTTTGCCGTTGGCCGAGTTTGCCCTTAATAATCGGGCTAGTTTGGCTACCTTGGTTTCGACTTTCTTTTGTAACTTTGGTTTTCATCCTCGTTTTTCTTCGGGGCAGCTTGAGCCTTCTGACTGTCCTGGTGTGGATTCTGTGGTGGACAGGTTGCAGCAAATTTGGACTCATGTGGTGGACAATTTGACGTTGTCTCAGGAAAAGGCTCAACGTTTTGCTAACCGTCGTCGGTGTGTTGGTCCCCTGTTGTGAATTAGACTTTTTTGGCTCCCACTTGTGGTCACTAGTGGTATGACTCTGAGATTGTCTTTCCCTAGTTTGGCACCCACCTGGGTCGTTAGTCCAGGGGTGTTGCTATATGAACTTCCTGAATTCTTAGTCTGGTGCCTGGCATCGTTGTAATCAGTCCTTTCTGTTTGCTCCTGTCTGCTGGTCCTGGTTCATGCAAAATTAAGCTAAGTCCTGCTTCCTTGTTTTTTGGTTATTTGTATTGCTCTTATTTTTTGTCCAGCTTGTACTAAATGTGATTCCTGATTTTGCTGGAAGCTCTAGGGGGCTGGTATTCTCCCCCCGGGCCGTTAGACGGTTCGGGGGTTCTTGAATATCCAGCGTGGATATTTTTGATAGGGTTTTTGCTGACCGTATAAGTCATCTTACTATATTCTGCTATTAGTCAGTGGGCCTCTCTTTGCTAAATACCTAGTTCATTCTTACGTTTGTCTTTTCTTCTTACCTCACCGTTATTATTTGTTGGGGGCTTGTATCCAACTTTTGGGGTCTTTTCTCTGGAGGCAAGAAAGGTCTATCTTTTCCCTTCTAGGGTTAGTTAGTTCTCCGGCTGGCGCGAGACATCTAGAACCAACGTAGGCACGTTCCCCGGCTGCTGTTATTTGTGGTGCTAGGATTAGCTATACGGTCAGCCCAGTTACCACTGCCCTATGAGCTGGTTTTTTGTGTTTGCAGACTTGGTATTTATTGCAGAGACCCTCTGCCATTGGGGTCATAACAGTATGCCAGGCCCAAGTTGAATGTTTAATGCATTGCAGAAGTGGGATAATAAGAAAGGAAATTCTGAGGTTTTTTTTTTTTTTCTCTCTTTCTTCCTCCCCTTTACCTCTGAGTGGCTTAAGCTTGCTGCAGACATGAATGTCCAGACTCTGATTACAAGTGTGGATCAGCTTGCTGCTCGTGTGCAGGGCATACAAGATTTTGTTACCAGTAGTCCTATGTCTGAACCTAAAATACCTATTCCTGAACTGTTCTCTGGAGATCGATTTAAGTTTAGGAATTTCAGGAATAATTGTAAATTGTTTCTTTCTCTGAGACCCCGTTCGTCTGGAGACTCAGCTCAGCAAGTTAAAATTGTTATCTCTTTCTTGCGGGGCGACCCCCGGGATTGGGCTTTCTCGCTAGCGCCAGGAGATCCGGTATTGGCAAATATTGATGCGTTTTTTCTGGCGCTCGGATTGCTTTACGAGGAACCCAATCTTGAAATTCAGGCAGAAAAAGCCTTGCTGGCTATTTCTCAGGGCCAGGATGAAGCTGAAGTGTATTGCCAAAAATTTCGGAAATGGTCCGTGCTTACTCAGTGGAATGAGTGTGCTCTGGCCGCAAATTTCAGAAATGGCCTTTCTGAAGCCATTAAGAATGTGATGGTGGGTTTCTCCATTCCTACAAGTCTGAATGATTCCATGGCGCTGGCTATTCAAATTGACCGGCGTTTGCGGGAGCGCAAAACTGCTAATCCTCTGGTGGTGTTGTCTGAACAAACACCTGATTTAATGCAATGTGATAGAATTCAGACTAGAAATGAACGGAAAAATCATAGACGGCAGAATGGGTTGTGTTTTTACTGTGGTGATTCTACACATGTTATATCAGCATGCTCTAAACGCCTTACAAGGGTTGTTAGCCCTGTCGCCATTGGTAATTTGCAACCTAAATTTATTTTGTCTGTGACTTTAATTTGCTCATTGTCTTCCTGCCCTGTTATGGCGTTTGTGGATTCAGGTGCTGCCCTGAGTCTTATGGATCTGTCGTTTGCCAAGCGCTGTGGTTTTGTTCTTGAGCCATTGGTAAATCCTATCCCTCTTAGAGGTATTGATGCTACGCCATTGGCGGAAAATAAACTGCAGTTTTGGACACAGGTAACCATGTGCATGACTCCTGAACATCGGGAGGTGATTCGTTTTCTTGTTCTGCATAAAATGCATGATTTGGTCGTTTTGGGTCTGCCATGGTTACAGACCCATAATCCAGTCTTGGATTGGAAGGCAATGTCTGTGTCAAGTTGGGGCTGTCAGGGAATTCATGGTGATTCCCCACCGGTGTCTATTGCTTCCTCTACTCCTTCGGAAGTTCTTGAGTATTTGTCTGATTATCAGGATGTATTCAGCGAGTCCAGGTCCAGTGCTCTTCCTCCTCATAGGGACTGTGACTGCGCTATAGATTTGATTCCGGGTAGTAAATTTCCTAAGGGAAGATTATTTAATCTGTCTGTACCTGAGCATACCGCAATGCGTTCGTATATCAAGGAATCTCTGGAGAAGGGGCATATCCGTCCATCCTCTTCCCCTCTTGGTGCGGGATTCTTTTTTGTGGCCAAGAAGGACGGATCTTTGAGACCTTGTATTAACTATCGGCTTCTGAATAAAATCACTGTTAAATTTCAGTATCCTTTGCCTCTGTTGTCGGACTTGTTTGCCCGGATTAAAGGTGCCAAGTGGTTCACCAAGATAGATCTTCGTGGTGCGTACAACCTTGTGCGCATTAAGCAAGGAGATGAATGGAAAACTGCATTTAATACGCCCGAAGGTCATTTTGAGTACTTGGTGATGCCTTTTGGGCTCTCTAATGCTCCTTCAGTGTTTCAGTCCTTTATGCATGATATTTTCCGGAAGTATCTGGATAAATTTATGATTGTTTATCTGGATGATATTCTGTTTTTTTCTGATGATTGGGACTCGCATGTAGAGCAGGTCAGGATGGTGTTTCAGGTTTTGCGTGAGAATGCTTTGTTTGTTAAGGGCTCAAAGTGTCTCTTTGGAGTACAGAAGGTTCCCTTTTTGGGTTTTATTTTCTCCCCTTCTGCGGTGGAGATGGACCCAGTCAAGGTCTGAGCTATTCATGATTGGACTCAACCCACGTCAGTTAAGAGTCTTCAGAAGTTCTTGGGCTTTGCTAACTTCTACCGTCGTTTTATCGCTAATTTTTCTAGCGTTGTTAAACCTTTGACGGATATGACCAAGAAAGGTTCTGATGTTGCTAACTGGGCTCCTGCAGCCGTGGAGGCTTTCCAAGAGTTGAAGCGCCGGTTTACTTCAGCGCCTGTTTTGTGCCAGCCTGATGTCTCACTTCCCTTTCAGGTTGAAGCGGATGCTTCTGAGATTGGGGCAGGGGCCGTTTTGTCGCAGAGAGGCCCTGGTTGCTCTGTAATGAGACCATGTGCTTTTTTCTCTAGGAAGTTTTCGCCTGCTGAGCGGAATTATGATGTTGGCAATCGGGAGTTGCTGGCCATGAAGTGGGCATTTGAGGAGTGGCGTCATTGGCTCGAGGGTGCTAAGCATCGTGTGGTGGTCTTGACTGATCACAAAAATCTGATGTATCTCGAGTCTGCTAAACGCCTGAATCCTAGACAGGCCCGTTGGTCATTGTTTTTCTCCCGTTTTGACTTTGTGGTCTCGTATTTACCAGGTTCAAAGAATGTGAAGGCTGATGCTCTTTCAAGGAGCTTTGTGCCTGACTCTCCTGGAGTTGCAGAACCAGTTGGTATTCTTAAAGAGGGAGTAATCTTGTCAGCCATTTCTCCGGATTTGCGACGTGTGTTGCAGAGATTTCAGGCTGGTAGACCTGACTCTTGTCCACCTGACAGACTGTTTGTTCCTGTTAAATGGACCAGCAGAGTCATTTCCGAGGTTCATTCCTCGGTGTTGGCAGGGCATCCGGGAATTTTTGGCACCAGAGATTTGGTGGCTAGGTCCTTTTGGTGGCCTTCCTTGTCGCGGGATGTGCGGTCATTTGTGCAGTCCTGTGGGACTTGTGCTCGAGCTAAGCCTTGCTGTTCTCGTGCCAGCGGGTTGCTCTTGCCCTTGCTTGTCCCGAAGAGGCCTTGGACACACATTTCCATGGATTTCATTTCAGATCTTCCGGTGTCTCAGGGCATGTCTGTCATCTGGGTGGTATGTGATCGCTTTTCCAAGATGGTCCATTTGGTATCTTTGCCTAAGCTGCCTTCCTCTTCCGATCTGGTTCCTTTGTTCTTTCAGAATGTGGTTCGTTTACACGGCATTCCTGAGAATATCTTGTCTGACAGAGGATCCCAGTTTGTTTCCAGGTTCTGGCGATCCTTTTGTGCTAAGATGGGCATTGATTTGTCGTGTTCGTCTGCCTTTCATCCTCAGACTAATGGACAAACGGAGCGAACTAATCAAACTTTGGAGGCTTATTTGAGGTGTTTTGTTTCTGCGGATCAGGATGATTGGGTGACTTTCTTGCCGTTGGCTGAGTTTGCCCTTATTAATCGGGCTAGTTCCGCTACTTTGGTCTCGCCATTTTTCTGCAACTCTGGTTTCCATCCTCGTTTTTCCTCGGGACATGTGGAGCCTTCTGACTGTCCTGGGGTAGATTCTGTGGTGGATAGGTTGCAGCAGATTTGGAATCATGTGGTGGACAACTTGAAGTTGTCACAGGAGAAGGCTCAGCGTTTTGCCAACCGCCGCCGCGGTGTGGGTCCCCGACTTCGTGTTGGGGATTTGGTATGGCTGTCTTCTCGATTTGTTCCTATGAAGGTCTCCTCTCCTAAATTCAAGCCTCGCTTCATCGGTCCTTACAAGATATTGGAAATCCTTAATCCTGTGTCCTTTCGCTTGGATCTTCCGGTGTTGTTTGCCATTCACAACGTGTTCCATAGGTCTTTGTTGCGGCGGTACGTTGTACCTGTGGTTCCATCTGTTGAGCCTCCTGCTCCGGTGTTGTTTGAGGGCGAGTTGGAGTACATGGTGGAGAAAATCTTGGATTCTCGTCTTTCCAGACGGAGGCTTCAGTATCTGGTCAAGTGGAAGGGCTATGGTCAGGAGGATAATTCCTGGGTGGTTGCCTCTGATGTGCATGCGGCCGATTTAGTTCGTGCCTTTCACGCTGCTCATCCTGATCGCCCTGGTGGTCTTGGTGAGGGTTCGGTGACCCCTCCTTAAAGGGGGGGTACTGTTGTGAATTAGACTTTTTTGGCTCCCTCTTGTGGTCACTAGTGGTATGACTCTGAGATTGTCTTTCCCTAGTTTGGCACCCACCTGGGTCGTTAGTCCAGGGGTGTTGCTATATGAACTTCCTGAATTCTTAGTCTGGTGCCTGGCATCGTTGTAATCAGTCCTTTCTGTTTGCTCCTGTCTGCTGGTCCTGGTTCATGCAAAATTAAGCTAAGTCCTGCTTCCTTGTTTTTTGGTTATTTGTATTGCTCTTATTTTTTGTCCAGCTTGTACTAAATGTGATTCCTGATTTTGCTGGAAGCTCTAGGGGGCTGGTATTCTCCCCCCGGGCCGTTAGACAGTTCGGGGGTTCTTGAATATCCAGCGTGGATATTTTTGATAGGGTTTTTGCTGACCGTATAAGTCATCTTACTATATTCTGCTATTAGTCAGTGGGCCTCTCTTTGCTAAATACCTAGTTCATTCTTACGTTTGTCTTTTCTTCTTACCTCACCGTTATTATTTGTTGGGGGCTTGTATCCAACTTTTGGGGTCTTTTCTCTGGAGGCAAGAAAGGTCTATCTTTTCCCTTCTAGGGTTAGTTAGTTCTCCGGCTGGCGCGAGACGTCTAGAACCAACGTAGGCACGTTCCCCGGCTGCTGTTATTTGTGGTGCTAGGATTAGCTATACGGTCAGCCCAGTTACCACTGCCCTATGAGCTGGTTTTTTGTGTTTGCAGACTTGGTATTTATTGCAGAGACCCTCTGCCATTGGGGTCATAACAGTATGCCAGGCCCAAGTTGAATGTTTAATGCATTGCAGAAGTGGGATAATAAGAAAGGAAATTCTGAGGTTTTTTTTTTTTTTTCTCTCTTTCTTCCTCCCCTTTACCTCTGAGTGGCTTAAGCTTGCTGCAGACATGAATGTCCAGACTCTGATTACAAGTGTGGATCAGCTTGCTGCTCGTGTGCAGGGCATACAAGATTTTGTTACCAGTAGTCCTATGTCTGAACCTAAAATACCTATTCCTGAACTGTTCTCTGGAGATCGATTTAAGTTTAGGAATTTCAGGAATAATTGTAAATTGTTTCTTTCTCTGAGACCCCGTTCGTCTGGAGACTCAGCTCAGCAAGTTAAAATTGTTATCTCTTTCTTGCGGGGCGACCCCCGGGATTGGGCTTTCTCGCTAGCGCCAGGAGATCCGGTATTGGCAAATATTGATGCGTTTTTTCTGGCGCTCGGATTGCTTTACGAGGAACCCAATCTTGAAATTCAGGCAGAAAAAGCCTTGCTGGCTATTTCTCAGGGCCAGGATGAAGCTGAAGTGTATTGCCAAAAATTTCGGAAATGGTCCGTGCTTACTCAGTGGAATGAGTGTGCTCTGGCCGCAAATTTCAGAAATGGCCTTTCTGAAGCCATTAAGAATGTGATGGTGGGTTTCTCCATTCCTACAAGTCTGAATGATTCCATGGCGCTGGCTATTCAAATTGACCGGCGTTTGCGGGAGCGCAAAACTGCTAATCCTCTGGTGGTGTTGTCTGAACAAACACCTGATTTAATGCAATGTGATAGAATTCAGACTAGAAATGAACGGAAAAATCATAGACGGCAGAATGGGTTGTGTTTTTACTGTGGTGATTCTACACATGTTATATCAGCATGCTCTAAACGCCTTACAAGGGTTGTTAGCCCTGTCGCCATTGGTAATTTGCAACCTAAATTTATTTTGTCTGTGACTTTAATTTGCTCATTGTCTTCCTGCCCTGTTATGGCGTTTGTGGATTCAGGTGCTGCCCTGAGTCTTATGGATCTGTCGTTTGCCAAGCGCTGTGGTTTTGTTCTTGAGCCATTGGTAAATCCTATCCCTCTTAGAGGTATTGATGCTACGCCATTGGCGGAAAATAAACTGCAGTTTTGGACACAGGTAACCATGTGCATGACTCCTGAACATCGGGAGGTGATTCGTTTTCTTGTTCTGCATAAAATGCATGATTTGGTCGTTTTGGGTCTGCCATGGTTACAGACCCATAATCCAGTCTTGGATTGGAAGGCAATGTCTGTGTCAAGTTGGGGCTGTCAGGGAATTCATGGTGATTCCCCACCGGTGTCTATTGCTTCCTCTACTCCTTCGGAAGTTCTTGAGTATTTGTCTGATTATCAGGATGTATTCAGCGAGTCCAGGTCCAGTGCTCTTCCTCCTCATAGGGACTGTGACTGCGCTATAGATTTGATTCCGGGTAGTAAATTTCCTAAGGGAAGATTATTTAATCTGTCTGTACCTGAGCATACCGCAATGCGTTCGTATATCAAGGAATCTCTGGAGAAGGGGCATATCCGTCCATCCTCTTCCCCTCTTGGTGCGGGATTCTTTTTTGTGGCCAAGAAGGACGGATCTTTGAGACCTTGTATTAACTATCGGCTTCTGAATAAAATCACTGTTAAATTTCAGTATCCTTTGCCTCTGTTGTCGGACTTGTTTGCCCGGATTAAAGGTGCCAAGTGGTTCACCAAGATAGATCTTCGTGGTGCGTACAACCTTGTGCGCATTAAGCAAGGAGATGAATGGAAAACTGCATTTAATACGCCCGAAGGTCATTTTGAGTACTTGGTGATGCCTTTTGGGCTCTCTAATGCTCCTTCAGTGTTTCAGTCCTTTATGCATGATATTTTCCGGAAGTATCTGGATAAATTTATGATTGTTTATCTGGATGATATTCTGTTTTTTTCTGATGATTGGGACTCGCATGTAGAGCAGGTCAGGATGGTGTTTCAGGTTTTGCGTGAGAATGCTTTGTTTGTTAAGGGCTCAAAGTGTCTCTTTGGAGTACAGAAGGTTCCCTTTTTGGGTTTTATTTTCTCCCCTTCTGCGGTGGAGATGGACCCAGTCAAGGTCCGAGCTATTCATGATTGGACTCAACCCACGTCAGTTAAGAGTCTTCAGAAGTTCTTGGGCTTTGCTAACTTCTACCGTCGTTTTATCGCTAATTTTTCTAGCGTTGTTAAACCTTTGACGGATATGACCAAGAAAGGTTCTGATGTTGCTAACTGGGCTCCTGCAGCCGTGGAGGCTTTCCAAGAGTTGAAGCGCCGGTTTACTTCAGCGCCTGTTTTGTGCCAGCCTGATGTCTCACTTCCCTTTCAGGTTGAAGTGGATGCTTCTGAGATTGGGGCAGGGGCCGTTTTGTCGCAGAGAGGCCCTGGTTGCTCTGTAATGAGACCATGTGCTTTTTTCTCTAGGAAGTTTTCGCCTGCTGAGCGGAATTATGATGTTGGCAATCGGGAGTTGCTGGCCATGAAGTGGGCATTTGAGGAGTGGCGTCATTGGCTCGAGGGTGCTAAGCATCGTGTGGTGGTCTTGACTGATCACAAAAATCTGATGTATCTCGAGTCTGCTAAACGCCTGAATCCTAGACAGGCCCGTTGGTCATTGTTTTTCTCCCGTTTTGACTTTGTGGTCTCGTATTTACCAGGTTCAAAGAATGTGAAGGCTGATGCTCTTTCAAGGAGCTTTGTGCCTGACTCTCCTGGAGTTGCAGAACCAGTTGGTATTCTTAAAGAGGGAGTAATCTTGTCAGCCATTTCTCCGGATTTGCGACGTGTGTTGCAGAGATTTCAGGCTGGTAGACCTGACTCTTGTCCACCTGACAGACTGTTTGTTCCTGTTAAATGGACCAGCAGAGTCATTTCCGAGGTTCATTCCTCGGTGTTGGCAGGGCATCCGGGAATTTTTGGCACCAGAGATTTGGTGGCTAGGTCCTTTTGGTGGCCTTCCTTGTCGCGGGATGTGCGGTCATTTGTGCAGTCCTGTGGGACTTGTGCTCGAGCTAAGCCTTGCTGTTCTCGTGCCAGCGGGTTGCTCTTGCCCTTGCTTGTCCCGAAGAGGCCTTGGACACACATTTCCATGGATTTCATTTCAGATCTTCCGGTGTCTCAGGGCATGTCTGTCATCTGGGTGGTATGTGATCGCTTTTCCAAGATGGTCCATTTGGTATCTTTGCCTAAGCTGCCTTCCTCTTCCGATCTGGTTCCTTTGTTCTTTCAGAATGTGGTTCGTTTACACGGCATTCCTGAGAATATCTTGTCTGACAGAGGATCCCAGTTTGTTTCCAGGTTCTGGCGATCCTTTTGTGCTAAGATGGGCATTGATTTGTCGTGTTCGTCTGCCTTTCATCCTCAGACTAATGGACAAACGGAGCGAACTAATCAAACTTTGGAGGCTTATTTGAGGTGTTTTGTTTCTGCGGATCAGGATGATTGGGTGACTTTCTTGCCGTTGGCTGAGTTTGCCCTTATTAATCGGGCTAGTTCCGCTACTTTGGTCTCGCCATTTTTCTGCAACTCTGGTTTCCATCCTCGTTTTTCCTCGGGACATGTGGAGCCTTCTGACTGTCCTGGGGTAGATTCTGTGGTGGATAGGTTGCAGCAGATTTGGAATCATGTGGTGGACAACTTGAAGTTGTCACAGGAGAAGGCTCAGCGTTTTGCCAACCGCCGCCGCGGTGTGGGTCCCCGACTTCGTGTTGGGGATTTGGTATGGCTGTCTTCTCGATTTGTTCCTATGAAGGTCTCCTCTCCTAAATTCAAGCCTCGCTTCATCGGTCCTTACAAGATATTGGAAATCCTTAATCCTGTGTCCTTTCGCTTGGATCTTCCGGTGTTGTTTGCCATTCACAACGTGTTCCATAGGTCTTTGTTGCGGCGGTACGTTGTACCTGTGGTTCCATCTGTTGAGCCTCCTGCTCCGGTGTTGTTTGAGGGCGAGTTGGAGTACATGGTGGAGAAAATCTTGGATTCTCGTCTTTCCAGACGGAGGCTTCAGTATCTGGTCAAGTGGAAGGGCTATGGTCAGGAGGATAATTCCTGGGTGGTTGCCTCTGATGTGCATGCGGCCGATTTAGTTCGTGCCTTTCACGCTGCTCATCCTGATCGCCCTGGTGGTCTTGGTGAGGGTTCGGTGACCCCTCCTTAAAGGGGGGGTACTGTTGTGAATTAGACTTTTTTGGCTCCCTCTTGTGGTCACTAGTGGTATGACTCTGAGATTGTCTTTCCCTAGTTTGGCACCCACCTGGGTCGTTAGTCCAGGGGTGTTGCTATATGAACTTCCTGAATTCTTAGTCTGGTGCCTGGCATCGTTGTAATCAGTCCTTTCTGTTTGCTCCTGTCTGCTGGTCCTGGTTCATGCAAAATTAAGCTAAGTCCTGCTTCCTTGTTTTTTGGTTATTTGTATTGCTCTTATTTTTTGTCCAGCTTGTACTAAATGTGATTCCTGATTTTGCTGGAAGCTCTAGGGGGCTGGTATTCTCCCCCCGGGCCGTTAGACAGTTCGGGGGTTCTTGAATATCCAGCGTGGATATTTTTGATAGGGTTTTTGCTGACCGTATAAGTCATCTTACTATATTCTGCTATTAGTCAGTGGGCCTCTCTTTGCTAAATACCTAGTTCATTCTTACGTTTGTCTTTTCTTCTTACCTCACCGTTATTATTTGTTGGGGGCTTGTATCCAACTTTTGGGGTCTTTTCTCTGGAGGCAAGAAAGGTCTATCTTTTCCCTTCTAGGGTTAGTTAGTTCTCCGGCTGGCGCGAGACGTCTAGAACCAACGTAGGCACGTTCCCCGGCTGCTGTTATTTGTGGTGCTAGGATTAGCTATACGGTCAGCCCAGTTACCACTGCCCTATGAGCTGTTTTTTTGTGTTTGCAGACTTGGTATTTATTGCAGAGACCCTCTGCCATTGGGGTCATAACAGTCCCCGGCTTCGTGTTGGGGATTTGGTCTGGTTGTCTTCTCGTCATGTTCCTATGAAAGTTTCTTCCCCTAAGTTCAAGCCTCGCTTTATTGGGCCTTATAAGATTTCTGAAATTATCAATCCGGTGTCTTTTCGTTTGGCCCTTCCAGCTTCTTTTTCCATTCATAATGTGTTCCATAGATCCTTGTTGCGGAGATATGCGGTACCTATGGGTCCCTCCGTTGATCCTCCTGCTCTGGTGTTGGTTGAGGGGGAATTGGAATATGTGGTGGAGAAGATTTTGGATTCTCATTTTTCGAGGCGGAAGCTTCAGTATCTGGTCAAGTGGAAGGGTTATGGCCAGGAGGATAATTCTTGGGTTGTTGCCTCCGATGTTCATGCTACTGATTTGGTTCGTGCTTTCCATTTGGCTCGGCCTGGGAGCTCTGGTGAGGGTTTGGTGACCGCTCCTCAAGGGGGGGTACTGTTGTGAATTCCGTTCTGGAGCTCCCTCCTGTGGTTGCTAATGGTATTTTTGTGAGTTCTGCCCTTGGGCTCCCTCTGGTGGTTTCGAGTGGAACTGCTGCTCCTTTAGGTAGCTGTAGCAGCTGCCTTCACTGATCGCCTTGCCTGGGTTTGTTATTTAAACCTGCTCTGGGCTTTAGTTCATGCCAGCTGTCAATGTTCTTGGTTGGATTTGGTTCTCTCCTTGGATTTCTCATATGGCCTGTCCTTGTCAGCAAAAGATAAGTTTTTGCTAGTTCTTGTTTGTCCATTTGCTTTGGACTCTATTGCTTTGCAAACATGTCTCTTTTTGTCCAGCTTGTCACTATGTCATATTCAGGCTAGCTGGAAGCTCTGGGGAAACAGATTTGCCCCTCCACACCGTGAGTCGGTGTGGAGTTCATTTTTGTAAACTCTGCGTGGATTTTTGTAGTTTTTAATACTGACCGCACAGTATCCTTTCCTCTCTGTCTATCAAGTTTAGTATTGGCCTCCTTTGCTTAAATCTGATTTCATTTCTGTGTACGTCATTTCCCTCTCCACTCACAGTCAATATTTGTGGGGGGCTATCTTTCCTTTTGGGGGTTTTCTCTGAGGCAAGATAGCTTTCTATTTCCTTCTCTGGGGTAGTTAGTTCTTAGGCTGTGAAGAGGTGTCTAGGGAGAGTCAGGAACATCCCACGGCTATTACTAGTGTTGTTGTTAGGATTAGGGACTGCGGTCAGTAGAGATACCACCTCCTCAGAGCTCGTCCCATGTCGCGTTTTAGCCACCAGGTCATATCAGTGTGGCCTCTTAACCACCAGGTCATAACAGGTTCCCCTTCCCGCATACTATACCACCTTACACGGGGACAAAGAGGAAGGTGCAGATGAAAGTGCAGGTTCCTTCATCAGGTGGGGGGCATACTCATTGGCACATGGCCCCTCAGTACGCAAAAGTGTCTCTGCTGGTGGGAGGCACCACCCACCGTTAAACACACCGCCGTACTATGAGGAGCCCTGTGCCAGTGCCAATGCCAACAAGTGGGCCCCCCCTGCTGGCTCAGGATTACAGCACTTGCAAAGTTGAAATACTTACCTCTCCCTGCTCCACCGCCATGACGTATTCCGCGTTTCCTGGGCCCATGAAAATCTTTAGCCAGCCCTACCCCCCCCCACAACGTTAGCCAAATGACCCCCAGTTTTCAATGCCTAACTATTATTATAAAGTAAATTAAGATTGACAAGCTTTAGTAATAAGAATTGATATGCGCTTACAGTGTTACTAAGCATGGTACATACATAATAATCATAGAGTATTTCTAGTACCACAGATAGGACTCTATCACACCCTATCATCAAATCACAAAACCATAACAAAGAAACAGATGACATACGGTGACATTGGAGTATAAAACATAATACTTTATTGATTAAAACATAATAGACCACGATGTATAGAGATGATTAAACAAACAAATAACAGAGCTGAGTAGTCACAAAAACAATGGCAAAGGACAGGCTAGGGGAGGATCCCAGAATACAATCGAAAAGATAGACGGGACTAAGTACCCATATAGTTTACTGCTATAAATAGCGGGAGAAACACTCACATGCTAATACAGGCAGATGGTGAGGACATCGGCACAAAGTCCATAAGTCCATATAATAATGGGTTTTATACAAAAAATTAGCATGAGGGGCCAGCACTGTAAAGCCAAAATAATTGCGCTGACACAACGTGCGCAGACATCACCACAACCCACATACTCGTTAAGCCATATACATAGTGTGACCGGTAATACATAAATAGATAGATAACAGTGAGGCTTACATACCGCAATGCAGAGATCCTCCACGAGCCTGCCCAACGCCCCAACGCGCGTTTTGGCACAAACACCTTCATCAGGGTGTTTGTGCCGAAACGCATGTTGGGGCGTTGGGCAGGCACGTGGAGGATCTCTGCACTGCGGTATGTAAGCCTCACTGTTATCTATCTATTTATGTATTACCGGTCACACTATGTATATGGCTTTACGAGTATGTGGGTTGTGGTGATGTCTGCGCACGTTGTGTCAGCGCAATTATTTTGGCTTTACAGTGCTGGCCCCTCATGCTAATTTTTTGTATAAAACCCATTATTATATGGACTTATGGACTCTGTGCCGATGTCCTCACCATCTGCCTGTATTAGCATGTGAGTGTTTCTCCCGCTATTTATAGCAGTAAACTATATGGGTACTTAGTCCCGTCTATTTTTTCGATTGTATTCTGGGATCCTCCCCTAGCCTGTCCTTTGCCATTGTTTTTGTGACTACTCAGCTCTGTTATTTGTTTGTTTTATCATCTCTATACATCGTGGTCTATTATGTTTTAATCAATAAAGTATTATGTTTTATACTCCAATGTCACAGTAATAAGAAATGATATTTTTGGCATTAAAATGGGCACTGTAGGTGTTTTCCTGTCCTCCACTCACTGCCGACTTTGATTCCCCATTGACTTGCATTGGGTTTCGTGTTTCAGTCGGCCCCCAACTTTTCGCAATAATAGGCCGATTTCACCCGTCCCGACTTTTGACAAAGTCGGGTTTCGCGAAACCCGACTCGATCCGAAAAAAGTAAAAGTCGCTCAACTCTAATGATGATGATGATGAAGTTGATGACAACAAGGCAATACTTGTGGGAGCAGACTTGTCACAAAAAGTGATTGCCAAGAGAAGAAGGTGGACAGCTTCAGCCTTACTCAACTGACTGGTCTTAGGTAGGGGAGGGGGCCTCAAACTGTCCCTGGCACTGGGACATTAACTATTTCTGCCCAGGGGTATTCTTGATGGTAGAGACATCTGAGTAACAGACTTCACTATGCTTCAGCTAATCCATGTTTTGTCCCCTCCTCACCCAATGGAGCCTGGGACAGAAATGTAGCATGAACAAGACACAAAAGACAAAACAGTAATAACAGAAACCCTCTATTATACAAAAGCACCAACAACAATAGGAAGGGGGAAAGGGATAGGGACGGGGAGGAATAAACTAAATGGGAAAAGAGACCTGGAGATAAATACACATGTACTACAAAACACCTCTTCAACAACTTCTCTCCAAAACGCTTAGCTTAAGCACACTACTCAGGAAGACGAATCTCCAATAGCAACAATGAATTTGTATTCAGCACAGTATGAGAAGAGCAGAGAAGCAGAGCTTTCACTGGCAAGACACAGAGGGTCTAGCCAGGTTATATAGGAAGAGTTAAATACCAGATCAGAAGCATGGAGCTGCATGTTTTTGACCAGCAAAGAAAGGGTCATTAATGTATTCAGCACCAAAGGAAACCAAATTAATTTGACATGAGATCCAATCACCCAGGCAAATGGAAAATCTGTGGTTCACAATATGCAGTGATTTTCTACCCCCAGATATCCCAGGTTGGTGTGACACACTCGAGTCGTGACATGTAGTTTTATAGTTCATGTGTGCCAGAATGTACCTGTCTTAATTTAGAATGCTACTGCCTGCTCACTGCAGTAGATTGGTCTTTTCACAATGGGAAAAATAATTTCCACAAGTGAAACGTCCACACATAGGAACAACTGCCATTATCACCACACCACAGTTTTTAGGCACTGTTGAGCCTCCTCCAACAACGGCATCACCTGCTTTAGAGATGACCACTGAAGATATATACACTGCTCAAAAAAATAAAGGGAACACTAAAATCCCACATCCTAGATATAACTGAATGAACAATTCCAGTTGTAAGGCTATGTTCACACTTTGCGGTTTTTGCTGCGGATCCGCAGCGGATTTGACGCTGCGGATCCGCAGCAGTTTTCCATGCATGGTACAGTACAATGTTACCCTATGAAAAACAAAAACCGCTGTGCCCACATTGCGGAAAATCCCGGAAAAAAACGCGCGGAATTGTTGCGGAAAAAAAGAAGGAGCATGTCACTTCTTTCTGCGGATTCCGCAGCGGTTTTCAACATGCACCAATAGGAAAGTGCTGTTGAAAACCCGCAGAGGAATCCGCAGGAAAATCCACAGTGAAAACCGCAGCGGTTTTGCACTGCGGATTATCCAATTCCGCAGTGGAAAAATCCGCAGAAGAATCCGCAAAGTGTGAACGAGCCCTAAATCTTCATTCATTACATAGTGGAATGTGTTGAGAACAATAAAACATAAAAATGATCAACGTAAATC
Organism: Ranitomeya variabilis; assembly: GCF_051348905.1. Classification (NCBI taxonomy): domain Eukaryota; kingdom Metazoa; phylum Chordata; class Amphibia; order Anura; family Dendrobatidae; genus Ranitomeya; species Ranitomeya variabilis. The sequence continues at coordinate 533,980,739 of NC_135236.1, forward strand.
ACATCTAAAATCCCAGTGAGGTCTGGAGTTGAAATGATGCTCAAAATCAAAGTGGAAAATGAAGTTACAGGCTGATCCAACTTCAATGGAAATGCCTCAAGGCAAGGAAATGATGCTCAGTAGTGTGTGTGGCCTCCACATGCCTGTATGACCTTCCAACAATGACTAGGCATGCTCCTGATGAAATGGCGAATGGTCTCCTGATAGATCTCCTCCCAGACCTGGACTAAAGCATCCGCCAACTCCTGGACAGTCTGTGGTGCAACATGCCATTGGTGGATGGTGCAAGACATGATGTCCCAGATGTGTTCAATCGGATTCAGGTCTGGGGAATTGGCAGGCCAGTCCATAGCTTCAATACCTTCATCTTGCAGGAACTGCTGGCAGTCAGGCTACTAATGGCAGTCAAGCTACCTCTGGCAAGCACATGGAGGGCTGTGTGGCTTTCCAAAGAAATCCCACCCCACACCATTACTGACCCACTGCCAAACCAGTCATGCTGAAGGATGCTGCAGGCATCAGATCGCTCTCCACAACATCTCCATACTCTGCCATGTCTGTCATGTGCTCAGTGTGAACCTGCTTTCATCTGTGTAGAGCACAGGGCGCCAGTGGCGAATTAGCCAATCCTGGTGTTCTGTGGCAAATGCCAAACATCCTGCATGGTGTTGGGCTGTGAGCACAACCCCCGTCTGTGGATGTCAGGCACATAGACCATCCTCATGGAGTCGGTTTCTAATCGTTTCTGCAAACACATGCACATTTGTGGCCTGCTGGAGGTCATTTTGCAGGGCTCTGGCAGTGCTCCTCCTGTTTCTCCTTGCACAAAGGCTGAGGTAACGGTCCTACTGCTGGGTTGTTGCCCTCCTATGACTCCCTTTCACGTCTCTTAGTGTACTGGCCTGTCTCCTGGTAGCGCCTCCAGCCTCTGGACACTACGCTGACAAACACAGCAAACCTTCTTGCCACAGCTCGCATTGATGTGCCATCCTGGATGAGCTGCACTACCTGAGCCACTTGTGTGGGTTATAGAGTCCGTATCATCCTACCACGAGCGTGAAAGCACAACCAACATTCAAAAGTGACCAAAACACCAGCCAGAAAGCATTGGCACTGAGATGTGGTCTGTGATCCCCACCTGCAGAACCACTCCTTTATTGAGTGTGTCTTAATAATTGCCAATAATTTCCATCTGTTGTCTATTCCATTTGCACAACAGCATGTGAAATTGATTGTTTAACAGTGTTGCCTCCTAAGTGGACAGTTTGATTTCACAGAAGTTTGATTTTCTTGGAGTTATATTCTGTTGTTTAAGTGTTCCCTTTATTTTTTTGAGCAGTGTATTTTGCCCCATAGCATCTTTTGACCACATGTCACTGAGGCAAAAAACCCTGCTCCTCTGATGACTACATCTCCACGGCACTTCTGTGTGATTTACAGGTCTTGTCCACCATAGAATCACTATTATCATCCTAAATTTCAACTGATGCGAAGGGATGGAGGAAGCTTCAACCTAAAAGCCACCAGATTAACCACTTCCGGAATCTCTTTGGGACCAATAAACCTTGGACCCAAATTTCCCAACAGTACTGTAAGTTTATTTTTTTTGGATAATAACCAAACCTTATCACCTACTTTAAAGACAGGACACGCCAAAAGTTTTCCATCAGCCTTCCTTTTTTTGTGAATCTGAGCGGCCCTAATATTCTTTTGTACCTGTCAGACATCCCCAAATTTTTGTGTGGCTACCTCCACCCCAGGACATATAGAACTTTTTCTGGAATATTTGCCAAAGTGCGGATGAAAACCATAATTACAAAAAACAGAGAAACTCCAAAAACCACATAACCCTGAAAAAATGGAAAATTGAGATTCTGGAGGAGAACCTGAATCAAAACTGTGTGATAATGTATCAGCCTTCATATTCTTGGACTCCAGCCTGAACATGATAGACAAAATTAATCTAGAAAAAATAAAGGCCTGTTTGGCCTGTCTGGTAATTAAACGTTTGGCTGATTCAGTGTAAGCTAAATTCTTTTGAACAGTAATTACAGTGACATGATGAATCCTCCAACCGCAAAAAAAAGTCTCCTTACCTCAAAAGTAAATTTTATGGGAAGTAACTTATGATTCCCAACATAATAATTTATTACGGCTCATGGACATTTTCTAGGAATAAATCCACATGGCCGCCGATAGGTCAGAGTTTTAGGCCCTTGAGATAATTCGGCCCCTACCCGACATTCGAAGCATCCACCTCCACAATAAATGGTACTTTGAGATCCTGTTGGATTAGGACTGGAGAAGTCATAAAACACTCTTCTAATGTTTTAAAAGCTCTAGTTGCATTTGGTGATCAAACCTTGAGTTTCGCCCCTTTATGTATGAGATCAGTAAGAAGTTGACAAACCCTAAAAAGTTGCTGTAACACTTTAAGATAATTGCCTACACCTTCCCAAGATACATCTTAAACCCTTCAGCCAATAAAATATACTCTAGAATAGAAATTTCCTGGAAAGAAAAAATACATTTTTCTACCTTAGCCAACAATGAGTTTGCCCTCAACTTGTGTCATGCCTCTTGAACATATTCCTGGTGGGAATGACCACTCTCATATAAATTGGTTTACAGGTTACGAAAGAGTATGCTAATATGGGTAATACATGATGTGCTTTAATCTGTAGCCTAATATGCTGCCTAGCAACCAGCCTGTAATCTGGGGGTGGGTCTCATTAGAGCACAGCATGCAGAGCCGCCAATGCCAAAATGGTGGCTCCCATAAAGGTAATTCTCCAAACGTAATTCTTCTATTCACAGATATTATGCTTTCAAAGGTGATTTAATCCATGTTTATTTATACATACAGTCTACTTACTATGACATATCCTAGTTGTGTGAAGACTATAGGTCCTCTTTAAGGTAATGAACCACAACTTACCTCAATTGAATAGTTCATCATTTTTAAATTACAAGTTCTGTTATTTGAAATAAATTCATTCTTTTGGGGATGGAGCAAATTACGCAACTGAAGTCTCATGGTAAGATATTACTTGTAATGTTAAATAACTTATGAAACACTTAATTTAACTAGGGATTTGGCAATAAAGGCTGAAATCCTTTTCTGCATCAGTAGATAACCCTTTAGAATTCTGCATTTTACTTCTGGATGAATGGGGCTATGCTATTGTTTCATAGATTGTGTAAAGATGATGCATAATGCCAGTCTGAGTTTAGAAAGCCTTAAAGTGTTTGACATATCAGATGTCAGACTTTTTTTCTTAAGTTGTTTTGCAGTGTTCATTAAGTTGTTTGCTAGCCTGTGGTATACTATTATCAAAATTACTATGGTTCTTGGTGGTATGCTTTTATTGTATCTATTTCTGTGTTTTCACAGCAACCACTGTGGAACAAATGGACTTTCTTGCACGCGAAAAAGCGTGGCTGACTCAGCTGGATAAAGTTTTCAGTGAGGGATCTGGGAACACTGTTGATTTTAATAATGGAGACTCAAGTATCTTGACGTCTAAATATAAGGAACTTCTTAATAAACGTACCCGCCTATGGTGGAACAGAGCCTTTCTGCAACGTTATTTGGGATGTGGCCTCATACCTAGAGGATTGAGGGTTCAAGTTTTTCCCTCGTTTATAGTGGATGATCCCGAGTTTGTTAGACAGTGGGAGGAGGCAGCTTCTGCATGCTCCAGGAAATTCATGGAACTTTTGTCTAAATCCAACGATAGTCAACTAAAGGAGTTAGATATTGAACTTAAGAAAATACAGGATGAGATCAATAAATGTCTGACAGGCGACATGGTGGTAAAATTTAAAAATGAGGTGGACGGAGCCCTAAAAAAATGGGAAACAGAACTAGTACAAAATAAAACAAAAAAGTATCAACGTGACCTAGGGGATCGACAGCAGGACCGGGTCTACAAGTGGCATAAACGTATTCCATATAATAGGCAACATTCTAGAAATCGTTCCACCTCAGTGTCATCAGCATCCTCAGCTGAAGAAAGAATAAGTAACAGAGATAGTTCCACACCATATTGGGAGAGGAGAGATCATGTGAGAAACAATGAATGGAGAAGTGGACGGTCCAAAAACAAAAGGAAAATGACGTCCTCCCCACAAGCAGATAAAAAAACCAAAACTAACAACTTAGAGGTAATAAATTTGTCCTCACATGATCTCTCTGGACCACAACGGGAGGTTTTAGAGCTGGGTTTGTCGTTTTCCCCATCTAACAATTTCGATTTTTTTTTGTAGCCCTGAAGGACCTCCAACTGTTTTCTAGAAAAATCATTCTTAAAAAATTACATCTACAACCCTCTTCTTCAACTTCCGGAATAACTGACCCAATTGAAATGGAAGCCCTACAAAATCTCGAGGAATTGGAGCGAGAATCGACTGATACTGTGGTGAGTACCTCTCCACCTAACATCTCAGCCAGGTGTACTACGTTTCCCCCCCTGTCTTCGTGTCCTCAGGTGGAAATTTTCACGAAATTAGTAACGGAAGAATTTAAAAGAATTAGTAATTATAAAAAAAGAGATAATCTAACTAAAGAGCAGAGACACGCACTACAGGAAATTAAACAATGGGATGACGTTGTTATAAAACCTGCGGACAAGGGGGGCAACGTGGTCATCTGGCCTGTGGAGAGGTACGAACGAGAAGCATTTAGGCAGTTAAAAAATAAAGACACCTATATGCAATTGGCACAGAACCCTCTCCCAAAGTTCCAGAATCAACTCCAGAATATCTTGGAGCTGGCCTTTGAGAGAGGTCTGATAACCAAAAAAATTTTGGGTGGTCTCTTGCCCCAGGATCCGGTGATACCTACCTTTTACCTTCTCCCCAAGGTCCATAAAGACCCAATTTCACCACCCGGACGTCCGATTGTCTCTGGCATGGGAGGGCTGTGTGATATGACGTGTAAGTTCATTGAACACTATCTGAGGCCAGAGGTCGAGACGCTGCCCTCCTATGTCAGGGACACGACGGACGTCCTTAAACGGGTTGATGGCCTGATCGTGGAGGGTGATATGTTGCTGGTAACAGCTGATATCGAGGCTCTTTACACGAGTATTCGGCACGTGGATGGCATGAGGGCGGTGAGGTTTTTTCTTGAATCAAGTAATTTGGATATTGATCTTCGTGAGCTGATATTGGAGTTATTGGATTTTGTTTTGACACACAATTTTTTTGTATTTAAAGATCGATTTTTTCTTCAGAGACAGGGCACCGCCATGGGGGCGGCCTGTGCACCATCTTATGCAAATTTGTTTTTGGGTTTCTGGGAGAGAGAAATCTTCTCCAGTGAGGCACAGGCCGTCCCCCAAATACTTGGCTGGTACCGTTATATCGATGACGTGCTGTTCATATGGCACGGCCCTGTCTCTGAACTAGTTAATTTTATGGCTCAGCTCAATCTCAATGACTCCAATATCAAGCTCACCTACACGTATCATAAAAAAGAAATTCCCTTTTTGGATATTATGTTGAGAGTACAGGAGGATGGGACAATTTATACTGATATGTATAGAAAAGAGACCTCTGTAAACGCCCTTCTGCACTCCACTTCCTCACATCCGCCCTCCACGATCAGGGCTATTCCGATTGGACAATTCCTTCGGGCCCGGAGGATTTGTACCTCTGACTCAATGTTTGAAAGTCAGGCGGTGGACCTTGGGGAGAGGTTTAGGGCACGTGGTTATAGCGGCCACGCCATTAAAAAGGGTTATCGGAGAGCAAAATGGACCAGACGAAATGATTTATTAGCAGTAGGGAAGAAGGATAATCAAAAGAAGAGAGAGGGTGATGGACAACCAAGGTTCGTGTCAACCTACAACCACAAATGGGATGTGATGAGGTCCATTATGAATAAGCATTGGTCTGTTTTATTAACAGACCCAGTATTACGTAAGCATCTGTCGGACCGACCTCTGATGACGGCACGGAGGAGCACCAATATACGCGACATGGTGGTACATAGCCACTATGTCGCCAAAACCCCGAATCCTTTTGGAGCAGGACAACCACGAAAGGGTTTTTTTCCATGTGGGAGTTGTCTTGCGTGCAAAAATTTGGTGCGGTCCACATCGTTCACGTCATCCAATGGTAGAACTTTCCAAATTAGGGAGCACATTACATGTAGCTCCACTTTCGTGGTGTACTACGCAATATGTACATGTAAATTGATATATGTAGGATTAACCACACGTGAACTACGTGTACGCGTCCGTGAACATATACGGGATATCATGGGAGCAGGTGACGTGGACGATGTGGACAGTCTTAAACCAATACCCAGACATTTTCGCCTGCACCATCAATGCAACCCGAAACATCTAAAGGTCTGGGGTATTGATAAGGTGCGTGCCGGCATCAGAGGAGGTGATCTGAAACGTAAACTTGCCCAATGTGAATGCAGATGGATAACTCTGTTGGATACCATCTCCCCATTAGGGCTTAATGAACATCTCAGCTTTAGTTCCTTTTTATAATAATATACTTTGTCTCCTTTTTTATGTTCATTTTTTAGTTGTTCACTTATGTGTCTGTGTTTTGTATGGGTTATTAATTTATATTTTGTATTATACCTTCATCTAGTTTTGTATATACTTTTCATCGTATATGGGTCCATGTATGGAGTAGTCCGTGAGTGGCTCCGTGGAAGAATATGGAATGACTCTGGATCAAGATACCAATAGTGGGACTATGTTCGTGACCAACATATAACATGTCATCGGGATCGTATTGCGCGCAGTAATATTATGCCTCTGTCAGGATGTTTATATTACGTGTTGCCAGAATTGTATGGCTTGCAGCATTAAGTATTGATCACATTATCTTTATCTTTATTATTATTTTTTATATTTTTTCATTATGAATATTTTGGTTTTCGGCATATATTTATAAAATCATATACTTCATTTTTTGTATATATATACACTTTATCCCCTGGTTGTTTATTGGTTTTTATGTTTATATTTTATTATGATTCCAGGGGGATTTTTCTCATATATATACGTGATAGGCACTGTTTTTATTCACTGGCAGTTTGTCTGCGTTTATCACCACATTATTATGGCTTGTATTATGCTTATTATATTGTGATTTGTAGTATAATGCACATCCATTCTTGTTATTTGTCCTTTTTTTTTTTTTTTTTTTTTTTTCATTTTTGTGCACTTATGAAAATTTGTTATTATTGGGGTCTGTGCGTTCTTCCTTTTTTTCTTCACGTTTGTGCTGCAGCTGATGATTTTAAAAAAATCCGTTGTTTTCGGTGCGCTTGAGCGTCCTGTTTTGAGTCATATTATATTGCGGTGTAGCGTTCTTTTTTCGACGCTTCAACGTCACGTTTATCTCCATGTTTTTCCATGCCTAGTGCGCATGTCCCTCGTGGCCAATCGCCGGGGCATTGTGGGCGGCGCCCTGACAGTGACGTGTGCGGTCCAGTGACGTCATCAGGACGTGACTGTGAACCGCAGCGCCATCTTGGGCGCCGAACACCATGCAACTCCTGGCGTGGATGACGAGCTACATGCGCCGCAATTAGGCGCACATGATCCGGTATTATGGACACTATATATTCTGGGTCCAATACAGAGCACTTCACTGCCCCCTGAAGAAGCAAGCCGACGCGAAACGTGCGTTGGGGCTGCGGCGGTGATTCCCCCAACACCGGCTCTTTTATGGGTAAGAGTTATACCTACCATGCTGGATGCTATATAAGCTGATTGGGCTAATGGATTCCTTGGTTGGGTCCAGGCACATCCCCACACACTAGTGAGGTAATATGGTGGGCTTCTCTACCCAAAATATGCACTAACAGCACTTTACGAGTAATACTGCCAGTGTTTGAGTGGGTTTCACTGCTGTTATTTTTCAGTGTTCCATGAAGGTCTTTTCACTGTCTTCAGTTATATGTTGTTATTTATTGTTATGTATTATCTGATTAATAAAAATGGTATTTTGCATTCCTAAAATGGGACTTTAACTCCGTATTGTCTCTTCAGTTTACCTGTGGTATACAAATCTGAGAAAGCCACACTGCTGATTTTTCAATCTCTAGACACTAGCATTTATTCTCCACTTGTAATTTAAAATAGAGAACCCTTATCTGCATTCATTTCTTACATCATTGCTCTAGCACTTTGCAGATTTTATCTGAGTGTGGCTTTTATAACCTTTTGGAAATTGCTGTGATAAAGGATGCATCAGCAGTTTGTAATCCCATTGCTTTTTGGAGCCGCACATCAAATATCTCTGAACACATTAATGGTAGGACCATGAGGCTTCACTGCCTTTTTATTTTCAAATCAAGCATTATTTGTTCTTTCATGTAAATGGAGAAAAAAATCTCAAATTACAACAAAACACATTAAACCCACACTGAAAAGCATTCTCTGCCATCACTTTACCTAGATTTATTTTAAAAGTAAGGATGAGATAAACAGAATCATGATATATATATACATATATATATAAAAAAAATTGGAACAGCATCCAATATTACCACAACAAACCAACCAACGATCCAATGGCTTCCAATAATATGAATAAAAAAGGAAAACAGCACAAAAAAAATGAAAAAAGTGGGCTTTAATGCCTGTACGGCATGGCAACGTTTCGGATATGGTATCCTTTTTCAAGCTTGAAAAAGGATACCATATCCGAAACGTTGCCACGCCGTTCAGGCATTAAAGCCCACTTTTTTTCATTTTTTTGTGCTGTTTTCCTTTTTTATATATATATATATATATATATATATATATATATATATATATATATATATATATATTAATCAAAAAATTGGAACAGCACAACTCCTATACTTAGCTTCGGGTGCAATGCCCATAGACCACCCGTCCACCGGTCGTCTCCAGTCAATATGTTCAAAGAAGCAGGCAGCACTCCATTTTCAGTAAAGTATGCAGGATTTTAATGAACCCACATGTCTCAGCGACGTTTCGGCTCAACTGAGCCTTTCTCAAGCCGAATGGAGTGCTGCCTGCTTCTTTGAACATATTGACTATATATGTCCGGGTGCATTTCACAAAATTAGAATATCATCAAAAAATGTATTTCTGTTCCTCAATAAAAAAATTGAAACTCATAGAGTCATTACAAATAGAGTGATCTATTTCAAATGTGTAATTTTGTTAATGTTGATGACCCAAAAGTTATTATCTCTGTAAATTAGAATACTTTTTAACACCAGCTTGAAAAATGACTGAAAAGTATGTTCAGTAAATGCACTCAACACTTAGTCAGGGCTACTTTTGCATCAATTTCTGCATCAATGCAGCATGGCCTATGGCACTGCTGAGGTGTTATGTTAGCCCAGGTTGCTTTGAAAGCAGCCTTCAGCTCATCTGCACTGATGGGTCTGGTGTCTCTCATCTTCCTCTTGACAAAACCCCATAGATACTCATTGGTTAAGGTCAGACGAGTTTGCTGGCCACTAAAGCTCAGTGACACTGTTGTTTTTAAACCAGGTATTGGTACTTTTGGCAGTGTGGACAGGTGCTAAGTCCTGCTGGAGAATTACATTTCCATCTCCAAAAAGCGTGTCAGCAGAGGGAATCATGAAGTGCTCTAAAATTTCCTGGTAGACAGCTGTGCTGACTTTGGTCTTGATAAAACACAGTGGTCCTACACCAACAGATGACATGGCTCACAAAACCATCATTGATTGTTGATCATTGATTGTGGATATCCTAATTTACTGAGATAATGACTTTTGGGTTTTCATTGGCTGTAAGCCATAATCATCAACATTAATAGAAATAAACACTTGAGATAGATCACTTAGTAATGACTGCTAGGGTTTTGTTTCAGGGGAGGTTAAGCTTCTGAGTGGGCCCCTAACCAGATAACCTTGATTACAACTGGGTGGCGCACCCTAATAGTGGAGGAGAACCTCAGCAGATGACCATGCTGTTGCTGAAAATAATCTCTATGCAAAGACCAACATTGATATGGTCAGTGGTAAATACCAGCCCTGCAGAACATATAACAGATCAAAGTACAGCGATGATGACTTACCGCTGACGTTCTTTCTGATGGAATTGTTCACTTTTCCGGTCTTTTCCATCTGGCCCAGACCGACACAACTTCTTTCAACCAGGACTCATTTGCAGAAATTACAACAAAGACACATTTCACTTCTCATATTTTCAGCACGTCACCATCTATTCCTAACCTGCAAAAACTCCTCATCCTACTGGTACCCCTATGCTGCTGCCGTATGTGACCCTATTACTGCACCTGCTGTGTGATTCTCTGTGCCTTCTAAATTCTAAAGCATCCCTCTAGAATATAGTAATGCTGGGCAAAAATGCCATAGAAAACAGTGCCCACATTTTGCTCCCTAGAAAGTAATAGTGCCCTGTGTGCCCCTTTGATAGTCACAGTAACTTGAGCTCCCCTATAAAAATAAGTGCCCACTTAACATTGAATAATGTCCTGAGTCTCCCCCGCACAGCTCCTCTATACACAGTATGATGCTCTCTTATACATAACATGATGCCTTCTCACAGTAATGTGCCCACACACAGTATACTGCCCCTTAATAGCCCCAAACTGCTTGATGGCCCCAACACTGTGTGATGGCCCCCTAATTGTAATCTCCACACTGTATGATTGCCCCCTAGATAGCATCCATATAGTATAATGTGCCAGATAGTTAGTCCTCAATGTAGTATAATACATTTCCCATAGGCCTGTATAGTATAATGCATTCCCCTAGGCCTCTATAGTATAATGCACTCCCCATAGGCCTGTATAGCATAATGCACTCCCCATAGGTCTGTATAGCATAATGCATTCCTCATAGGAAGCCTGTAAAGTATAGTGCACCCCAATAGGCAGCCAGTATAGTACAATGCACCCCTATAGGCAGCCAGTACAGTATAATGCATCCAATAGGCAGCCAATACAGTATAGTGCACCCCCATAGGCAGCCAGTACAGTATAATGCACCCCCATAGGCAGCCAGTACAGTATAATGCACCCCCATAGGCAGCCAGTAAAGTTAGTGCAAATCACTCACTTGTCCAGCTAATGCAAATATTGAATTGAGGAAATAAAAATAGAATAAGTCTTGTCCTTTATTAGTGCATCATAAAAACAAGCTGACACGTTTCAGGCAATACTGCCCTTAGTCATAGCATAATAAAAACACATTACAACACAATATATAAAGGCACATAACAAAAGGCTACAACCAATCACAAAACATGTCAATTAATCATATACCAAGCACCTGAGTACCCATTGGACGAAGTCACACACCCTGCCAAACCTGAGTGTTATACAAATGTTAAGATTTTGACCACTGGTCAAAATCTTTGGGTCACACTGCACTCTGTGTGACACGGAAGGGGTTTTTACAAAGTAAGCCTATGGAATGTTGTCACAATGAGGCAACATAAGCTTACATTGTAAAAGTGACTTTCAGCTCATGCACAAAGTGAGCCGGATGTTGGAAATTGAGGCGTGGGGGTGTCATTGAGAAAAGGAACAGAACAGCGCTGAATACTGGAGAAGGCTGTAGCAAGTAGATTAATATATTAACACTCTAACACTGCACTACATGCTGTACATGCAGTACAGAGCAAAAGTTTGGACACACCTTCTCATTTAAAGATTTTTTTGTATTTTCATGACTATGAAAATTGTACATTCACACTGAAGGCATCATAACTATGAATTAACACATGTGGAATTATATACTCAACAAAAAAGTGTGAAACAACTGAAATTATGTCTTATATTCTTGGTTCTTCAAAGTAGTCACCTTTTGCTTTGATGACTGCTTTGCACACTCTTGGCATTCTCTTGATGAGCTTCAAGAGGTAGTCACTGGGAATGGTTTTCACTTCACAGGTGTGCTCTGTCATGTTTAATAAATGGAATTTCTTGCCTTATACTAGGGGTTGGGACCATCAGTTGTGTTGTGCAGAAGTCTGGTGGATACACAGCTGATAGTCCTACTGAATAGACTGTTAGAATTTGTATTATGGCAAGAAAAAAGCAGCTAAGTTAAGAAAAATGAGTGGCCATCATTACTATAAGAAATGAAGGTCAGTCAGTCCGAAAAATTGGGAAAACTTTGAAAGTGACCCCAAGTGCAGTGGCAAAAACCATCAAGCGCTACAAAGAAACTGGCTCACATGAAGACTGCCCCAGGAAAGGAAGACCAAGAGTCAACTCTGCTTCTGAGGATAAGTTTATCTGAGTCACCAGCCTCAGAAATCGCAGGTTAACAGCAGCTCAGATTAGAGACCAGTTCAATGCCACACAGAGTTCTAGCAGCAGACACATCTCTACAACAACTGTTAAGAGGAGACTTTGTGCAGCAGGCCTTCATGGTAAAACAGCTGCTAGGAAACCACTGCTAAGGACAGGCAACAAGCAGAAGAGACTTGTTTGGGCTAATGAACACAAGTAATAGACATTAGACCAGTGGAAATCTTTGCTTTGGTCTGATGAGTCCAAATTTGAGATCTTTGGTTCCAACCACCGTGTCTTTGTGCGACGCGGAAAAGGTAAACGGATGGACTCTACATGCCTGGTTCCCATCGTGAAGCATGGAGGAGGTGGTGTGATCATGTGGGGGTGCTTTGCTGGTGACAGTGTTGGGGATTTATTCAAAATTGAATTCATACTGAACCAGCATGGCTACCACAGCATCTTGCAGCGGCATGCTATTCCATCCGGTTTGCGTTTAGTTGGATCATCATTTATTTTTCAACTGAACAATGACCCCAAACACACCTCCAGGCTGTGTAAGGGCTATTAGACCAAGAAGGAGAGTGACACCATATGAGCTAGCCTCCACAGTCACCAGAACTGAACCCAATCAAGATGTTTTGGGGTGAGCTGGACCGTAGAGTGAAGGAAAAAGGGCCAACAAGTGCTAAGCATCTCTGGGAACTCCTTCAAGATTGTTGGAAGACCATTCCCGGTGACTACCTCTTGAAGCTCATCAAGAGAATGCCAAAAGTGTGCAAAGCAGTCATAAAAGCAAAAGGTGGCTATTTTGAAGAACCTAGAATATAAGACATAATTTCTGTTCTTTCACACTATTTTGTGAAGTATATAATTCCACAAGTGTTAAAGAAGTTGTCCACTACTATAACCTTTTTTTTTTTTCATAAATCTTGCTATTATGTGCCACTGAAAACATCTACTGTGTTTATTTTAGCAATATTACCTTTTATCATGCTGTAGCAGCACATCTTTAGTGCTGGATTCAGCTCTCATGGGGTTAATCGACAACTTCCTTTCTCCTGAGTTATTGTGCTCTAATACTACAAGTTCCATGATGCATTGCACTGCTACTAAGCACGAATCTACCACACCCGCTCCAAAACACACCCCAACCGCTCCCTCCTCTCCCCCCTCTAGCTTCAAAAAGATTTGTGATGTCATTTCTGTCCAACCTCCTCTTTTACATTTGTCCAACCCACACTCCATTACACAGATAGATGGATAGATAGATAGATAGATAGATAGATACAGATATATCTATGTTTATGTCCATAGATATGTCCATATCCATTTTTCTAAACCCCTTCACCCCTGGAGCTTTTTTGTTTTCGTTTATCGCTCCCCTTCTTTCCAGAGCCATAATTTTTCCGTCAATATGGCCATGTGGGGGCTTATCTTTTGCGGGACAAGTTCTACTTTTGAATGACATCATTGGTTTTACCATGTCGTGTAACAGAAAATGTGAAAAAAATTTAAAGTGCAATGAAATGGCAAAAAAAAGTGCAATCCCACACTTGTTTTTTGCTTGGCTTTTTTGCTAGGTTCCCTAAATGCTAAGGCTGTGTGCACAGGTTGCGGATCTGTTTGCAGATCTGCAGCATTTTTTGCCGCACTGAATTGTATCAAATCTGCAGTGTAGTGCACAACCAATGTAAGTCTATGGGAGCCGCAGACTTGTTGTGCACATGCTGCGGAAAAAGCCGCACCAAATCCACACCAAGAACTGCATCAAAACCGCACCAAAACTGCAAAACTGCACTAGGTTTTGATGCAGTTTTTGGTGCAGTTTTGATGCAGTTTTTGGTGCAGTTTTGATGCTTTTTTTGGTGCGGTTTATGCGCGGTTTTAATGCCGTTTTTGGAAATAAGTAAATAAACGGAAAATGTGCATGATTTGAATGGAAACATGCCTGAAAAAATGGATTCCAAGGCCGGATTCATCATTTCACAGCTCAGTTTCATACGTTTTTTTGCCGGATCCGTCGCTGTGCGTTTTTTCGTCGGACAGAAAAAACGTTCCTCTGTATGTGTTTTCCATGCGGCGGAAACAGCTTTTTTGACGGATCCGGCAAAAAACGGATGAAACGTGTGGCCATCAGGCGCAATCCGGCGCTAATACAACTCTATGAGAAAAAAACGGATCCGGCGGAAAAAAATGGATCCGTTTTTTTCAAAACTCGCCGGATTGTGCCTCACGGCAAAAACCTGATGTGTGAAAGCAGCCAAATATATGGATAGATACATCTATGTATCTATAGATATATCTATCTATAAATATATCTATGGATAGATATATCCATAGATATATAATAGAAAGGCCGATGTTTCTAAGGCCTCTTTCACACTAGCGCCGTGCACTGCACGTCGCAATGCGTCGTTGTGGAGAAAAAACTCGTCCTGCAAAGTTGTCTGCAGGATGTGTTTTTTCTCCATAGACTTTTATTAGCGACGCAGCGCGACGGACCCTTACCGATGCTAGTGTGAAAGCAGCCTAAGGCTACTTTCACACTTGCGTTTTTAGCAATCCGTCTTTTTGGGAAAAAAACGGATCCTGCAAATGTGCTCGCAGGATGCATTTTTTACCCATAGACGTGTATTAGTGAAGGATCGCGACAGATGGCCACACGTCGCGTCCGTCGTGCAACGGATGCGTCGTGTTTTGGCGGACCGTTGGCACGTCCGTCGCGTCTGCCATTTTCTACCGCGCATGCGCAGCCAAAACTCCGCCCCCTCCTCCCCGGACTTCAGAATGGGCAGCGGATGCATTGAAAAACTGCATCCACTGCCCACGACGTGCACAAATTTCACGTGCGTCGGTACGTCGGCCCGACGCATAGCGATGGACCCGTACTGACGCAAGGGTGAAAGAGGCCTTAATGAGCGTTTAATTTAATAAAAAAATGATAAAAAATGGCGTGGGCTCCCGCGCAATTTTCTGCGCCAGAGAGGGAAAGCCGACGGCCGGGGGCCAATATTTGTAGCCTGCTATGAATATCAGCCCGCAGCTGTCTGCGTAGCCTTTACTGGCTATTAAAATAGGGGGACCCCCCCAAAAAAATGACGTGGGGTCCCCCTATATTTTATAGCCAGAAAGGCTACGCAGACAGCTGCGGACTGATATTCATAGCCTAGAGAGGGGCCATGGATACTGGTCCCCCCCCCGGCTACAAATACCAGTCCGCAGCCGCCCCAGAAATGGCGCATCTGTAAGATGCGCCAATTCCGGCACTTAGCCCCTCTCTTCCCACTCCCGTGTAGCGGTGGGATATGGGGTAATAAGGGGTTAATGTCACCTTGCTATTGTAAGGTGACATTAAGCCGGGTTAATAACGGAGAGGCGTCAATAAGACGCCTATCCGTTATTAATCCAATACTAAAAAAGGGTTAATAAAACACGCACACATTAAAAAAAAGTATTTAATATTCTTCATTTAACCATACTTACCATACTTCAGCGCCTGCAAAAAACGTAAAATAATAAACCGCACAATACCTGTCCGCCGTAGTCAAATTAATAACGAGGGTCCCACGACGATCCCCCCTATAGAACAGTGACATCGGGTGATGTCACTGCTCTATAGGACCCTCAGTGACACACTGACAGGAGACAATGGCTCCTGCAGTGCATCACTGAGGTTACTAAAGTTCACTGGTCTCACTTTATGGCAAAAAGCTGCGTGGGAACTTCCTGACACAGCAATGCCATAAAGTGAGACTAGGGACTATTTTCTCACAGGGGCGTAGGAATACATTGTGGGGAATACATTGTGGAAGGATACCTTCCTCCCCTCATTGTGTTCCTGGAGCCGCTGGAGAGTGGTTGCATCAGCAGATGCTCCAGCTCTCCACGGGAGATCGTCGAGGGACACTCGTTTTAATTGGATTTCTGCGGATCAGGGAGTATAGTGTTTGTTTATTATTTTAATATTTTTTACAGATGACAATGGCTTCGGGGATCAAAGTGACAAGTGATGGAGAGTATGTAATCTATGTTATATGTACTGTATGTACTGTATGTCTGTATGTATGTATGTACTGTATGTATGTACTGTATACGGCATGCCGCATGTTGTCACATGCCGCATGTCGTCGCATGGCGTCGCATGTCGTTGCATGGCACATGTCGTCGCATGCTACATGTCGTTGCATGGCGCATGTCGTCACATGCTGCATGTTGTTGCATGCTGCATGTTGTTGCATGGCGCATGTCATCGCATGGCGCATGTCGTCGCATGCTGCATGTCGTTGCATGGCGCATGTCGTCGCATGCTGCATGCAGACGCATGGCGCATGTCGTCGCATGGCGCATGTCGTCGCATGCCGCATGTTGTCGCATGGCACATGTCGTCGCATGCTGCATGTCGACGCATGGCGCATGTCGTCGCATGGCGCATGTCGACGCATGGCGCATGTCGTCGCATGCTGCATGTCGTCGCATGCTGCATGTCGATGCATGGCGCATGTTGTCACATGGCGCATGTCGGCGCATGTTGTCACATGGCGCATGTCGGCGCATGTCGGCGCATGCCGCATGTCGTCGCATGCCGCATGTCGTCGCATGCCGCATGTCGTCGCATGCTGTATGTCGTCGCATGGCGCATGTCCTGTATGTGTTCTATGTATGTATATACTGTATATGTGTTTTTTTTTTCTTTGTTTTTTTTTTACATTCAACACATTAGCCGGATGATGGGACTACTACTGTCCCATCATTGGCTAATGTGTCACTCACTGTCACTGTAGCAGGCAGAGCCCGATGGGACTTGTAGTCCCATCGGACATGCCTGCACACAGAGACAACGCCGCTGCCACCACCACCGCACAGCCACCTTCAGCACCACGCAGACCCCCGCCGTCGCACCGGCTGCCGCCACGGCAAAGGCTGCCGCTGCCGCCACGGCACCGGCCGCCGCGACGGGACCGGCCGCCGACGCACCGGCCGCCGATGCACCGGCCGCTGCCACGGCAACGGCCGCCATCGCGGGACCGGCCGACCCACGCACCGGCCGCCGCCGGACAGTACAGTACACCGGCCGCCGCCGCGGTGGGACCGGCCGCCCACACACCGGCCGCCGCCGGTACAGTGCAGTACACCGGCCGCGGCCGCCCACGCACCGGCCGCCGCTGGTGCAGTGCAGTACACTGGCCGCCGCCGCCAAGGGACCAGCCGCCGCACATCTCGGCAAGCAGATCCCATCCCAGCACCAGACACCTGCAGTGCACAGCCCCGCCCGCCCCCAGCACAGCACAGGCAGCCCACAGTCCCACCCACAGCCCAGTCACTCTTGAGTGACTGCTGACTGTGCGGCTGGGACACGCCTGTTACTGATGTCACATCAATTTCCAGAGTCTGGAAATTGACGTGACGTCGGTGGAAATTAGCGGTGGCTGCAGCCTTGGGGTCACGTGACCCAGACTCAGCCACCAGCTTAGCGCCGCTCACAGGCGAAAAAGGCAACGCAAGGTATTTACAAAATTCGTCAGGGGCCCCGGGGGGATACATTGGGGGGATAATTGAAAGTAGTGGACAACCCCTTTAATTCATAGTTTTGATGCCTTCAATGTGAATGTACAATTTTCATAGTCATGAAAATACAGAAAAATGTTTAAATGAGAAGGTGTGTCCAAACTTTTGGTCTGTACTGTGTACATGGAACTTCCGCCAGGGCCGTGGGATACTCGATACTGGGTCCGGTACTTGAAAGGATGTGTCACGGCGGCAGTGACCCAGTCTGTGGCCCTGGGCACCCATGTTAAAGGAAATGTCTTTAAAGGGGTTTATGAAATAATAAAAGTTTGTGACGCCACCTGGGTTACTCGGTCAGGGGTTGCCGATGGTATGGTTTTCCACAGGTGAAGCTGGGTCCCAGGGCTCCCGCTGTATTTGGAATAGATGGTGTGGTGCCATAAATAAACGGAGGACACAGGGTATCAGTCTCTTTACCTGGTTTACTGATGAATTTAGGCAGCCACAGTCCAGGGTACCGGATCACACGTACAGGTAAGGTCCGGTCGCTTTGGAAGTGAATCTGGAATCCCTCTTAACAGGTGGGGTTGGAAGCCTTCCCTCTAGTGCTATGGTGTTGTAGTCCCTTGCTGCCTTAGGCCTCACACAAGGTTCTCACATTTTCTCTCTCTCCTCCTTGTTGGTAGGACACTACCCGTACGACAGGTAGCTCAAGCCTTTTTACAGGATCTCTATCATGAACCAGGCTCTATGTACTAATGTGTCCATAGCCATTAATGGTGGACAGGCAACTTGCAATCTGTCGTCTGCCAGTTTCCGCCGTGGGGCATAGAGTTACCCCCACAACCTCGGTCTTCCGGCTACAGGTATCTGCGTTCAGCGTGGAGGCAGCTCAGTCGCAGCTTCTCTCTCCAGCTTTTCACTCTTCTGTGCCTCTTCTCCTCCTTCACACTCTCTACAACTTATTCGATCCTTCTCTCTCCCTTCCAGGAGCTGCAGCACCTCATGTGGCTGCACGGCCCCTTATCTCCTTCCTTTCTTAGACTTTCTCATAGACTGACTCTCTCGGTCTCTTCCTCTCTCCTCACTCCTCTGTGACAGGCTCACTAATTTCCCTCCAGCCAGAATATATATAGAGGGAAGCCACCCACAAACTGGATCAGAGCTCCCCCTTCTGGCTTGGAGTAAGAACATGTTACATGTTTCTGAATACCTGATCAGAGGAATACTTCCTCGCTTCCAAGCAAGACACCACTCTCCCCGTGATGAAAGCAATGCCACTGTAACAACCAGGAACCTGGGGTGTTGCACTCCCCCATTGTTAAATCCAGTACTCCCAGACTGGAAAAGAAAAAAAATAGTAATTTGGTTAAAGACATGCATAACATTTTTGGAATACAAGTAACAGGTTAAACTCTTCCTTCTCTTTATGGAAGGTATTTAAGCTTTAAAGGGAATCTGTCACCCCCAAAATCACATATGAGCTGCAGCCACCGACATCAGGGGCTTATCTACAGCATTCTGTAATGCTGTAGATAAGACCCTGATGTAACCTGAAAGATGAGAAATAAAGGTTATATTATACTCACCCAGGGGCAGTCCCGCTGCTGTCCGGGTCCGATGGGCGTCGCGGCTCAGTCCAGCACCTCCTATCTTCATCAGATGACGTCCTCTTCTTGTCTTCTTGACACAACTCTGGCTCAGGCATACTTTGTCTGCCCTGTTGAGGGCAGATCAAAGTACTGCAGTGCGCAGGCACCGGGCCTCTATGACCTTTCCCAGCGCCTGCGCACTGCAGTACTTTGCACCGCCTTCAACAGGGCAGACAAAGTATGCCTGCGCCGGAGCCGCCGCAAGAAGACAAGAAGAGGACTTCATCTGTTGAAGATAGGAGGTGCTAGACCAGACCGCGACACCCATCGGACCTTTATTTCTCATCTTTCAGGTTACATCGGGGGCTTATCTACAGCATTATAGAATGCTGTAGATAAGCCCCTGATGCCGGTGGCCGCAGCTCATATATGATATTGGGGGAGACAGATTCCCTTTAACATTGCAAATCTTTAATACAAGGTAAAAATTTACTTTTTCAAAAAAGAACTTCCTTTGGCATTAAATATTAATTACTAAATATAAAATGAGGATTACCCTCTACGGGTATATTATCTTTAGAACTCTTTTTATGCTAAAGTTCAAAACATCATCTTTACCACAAATATAAAACTTCCTCCTAAATACTCAATATTACCTATGCATATTTTAAACTATCTGACATTTAAACTACTATTCAATTCTCTTTTACTGGCTAACTCTTTTTGCAATTTTAAACACTATCCCTTTAATACAGTGCAAACATCACATCAAAAGTGCAAACATTTTTTAAGTAATTCACATTATAACAGGAACAGTTTCAGTTTCAACAAATTGTGAGATTTTTCTCACTAACAATCACCAATGATGCGGGGGACCCGTTCGTAAACCCCCAACGTAGGCTTTGGCATGCTGCACAGCATAACTCACCTCCTCTTTGAACCATTTCTTCAGCTACGACAAACTGGTCTTTCTTCAGGTCACTTTAAGACAAAACAACTTTTAAGGCAAACATCAATAAACAATTTCTTTAACGGTTTGATGTAAAACCAGTAGAAAGCACCTGAAGAAGTACCAATTATTTACAGGATAGTTCTAATCATGCCTAGTTCAAGATTCTGCAGTTCTTTAAACTTGAACAAAATGAACACAACCAACCAGGTTAAATTTTAACTGTTCACATTCTCATCACTTTTCTTGTTATAATCTTGCTGCTTCCATGGTAGCACCTGAACGCTACTCTCTCTCATACTGGGATCCAGTCATTCCTGGGATAATGATAATCTGATCCGTCCCACTATAAGGGTCTGAGCTTTGGCCCTCATATTGTACTCTTCAATGGTCCTACGCCAGACATCAAGTTCCTTATCTTTCTTTCTCCACTTGAAGGGCCTTCCCAGGGAACCCAATCAGGCCTGTCCCAGGATTGGTCCACTGAAACACAACTCCCTCTGTGTTCACTTCCAGTGGTGTGCCTGTGGGTTTCAGCAGAGCTTTCATGTGGCCCTCCATAACGGATACCTGGTCCCAGACAACGTTGTAATGACCCCAACCAGGTCGGGGGGCCAATGGTGCTGGGAGCAGGCCTACCAGTGTACAGTCAGTAGCCGCGGTATGGTAAGTCACTGAAGTGGGGTCTGTAGCAGGGGTAGGAGCAGTCGCTGGAGTGGGGTAGGTCAAAGGGACAGGGTCATTCTCCATACCTGCTTCAGATGTGATCCCTTCCTATTATCCAGAGGCTCCAGTTCAAAACTCTAACTATGACATACAAAGCCATCCTCAACCTGTCTCCTCCATACATCTGTGACATGGTCTCCCGGTACTTACCTACATGAAACCTTCGATCCTCTCAAGATCTCCTTCTCTACTCCCCTCTTATCTCTTCTTCCCACAACCACATACAAGGCTTCTCCCATGCTTTCCCCATACTTTGGAATTCTCTACCCCAACATATCAGACTTTGCCTACCACGGAAACTTTCAAAAAGAACCTGAAGACCCATCTCTTCCGACAAGCCTACAACCTGCAGTGATCCTCAGTCTACTGAACTGCCACACAACCAGCTCTACACTCTCCTAGTGCATCCTCACCCACCCCCTGTAGACTGTGAGCCCTCGTGGGCAGGGTCCTCTCTCCTTCTGTACTTGTGTATGCTTGTATTTCTCATGTTTATTGTACTTGTCTATGTATGCCCCTTTTTTCACATGTAAAGCGCCATGGAATAAATGGCACTATACAAATGAATAATAATAATAATAATAATATACCCATATTATCAGCATGGCAAATACACTTAAAGGGGTTGGGGCAAAGGTGCTGTACATATTACAACCCCTTACATTCCCCTTTCCTTTTAACATGTTGTCCCTAACCATCGTAAAATAGTTTAATAAATACAACTATTAACAGAATAATAACATTAGAGGTAGATAAAGGACTCAATATGAGTCAAGTCTATATATATATTTTTCTTCAAAGGGAGATGTTTTCTCCCCACTTCCTTTGAATATGGTACTTCTGTACCCTGGAATACAGTTCCTAGCAAAGTCCTGCTTTTCAGTAGAATGGGCACAACAGGTGCAACAAAACAAAAAGAGTCCATAGGCTCTAGATAAAAATACCCAGCTCGCATTCCTCCAGGCCAAAACAAATATATATAAAAAAACAAATGGAATGTCCTTATGACCAGTTTTGGCCACATAACTTCCCCATCACATGAGGGGAAAACATCAGGGCTTTTACTCTACCCTGTAGGCAGAACAAGACATACAGACAGCAAAATGTTATGTTCAGCGGCACCCATCCTGTGCTTCTCCAGTGGTGGCAGAATCCCATACCTGGTTATGGGATGGGGTGACCCTGCAGCCGCAGAGGTCACAGGCTGCCATGTTGAAGCAGCTGCTGTGGGGGCTTTAGAGGAAGAAGCTGTGTGGGGGATCAACTGGGCCAGGCTCGGGCCCACATACAGCTCCACCTCCTCTGGTGTGCAAAGGGTAACAGCCACCGCAAAATAGCCCCGAGGGCAATTTTCCTTCTAAATGGCGACCCAATCCCCTTCTTTCAGAGGTCTCCCAAATTTAACTGAGGAGGCATTGAAGTAGACTTTTTTGTTAGTCCCAAACCCGTGGATAAACCCGAAGCCGCGGCCTACCTCTGTATAGACTAGATGGCCATAGGGGCAGCGGCCAGCCATAGCATCACCTCCTGGCCAATGCAACTTGGCCCATACCTCCTTTTCTCTCTGTTTCTTTTTTTCAACAACATCGGCTATCCAAGCTGACTGGTCCAGGGACGGGAAAGGGCCTTCTGCAGGATGAGCAAAGTGAGGGGCTTCCAGTGACACCCTGGTATTAACATTGGGCTTCTCTTCTGGCACCCGATGTGCCGATGTTTGCTCCAGGGCCCCTATCTCCTCATGTAAGGGCCGACTACCTGAGGCGGGAGGTAAGGACATGGACTTTAAGGACGGGGTGGAGATGGAGACCAGCGCTCTGGGGTCAAGGGTTGAGGTGTACTCACCACTTCCGGCTGTCACTTCCTAACAGCGCCCATCCCGTGGTTGCCATATCCCTGGAGGTTGCACAGGTGGGTTCCACAAAAAGAAGGTCCGGTCTTGGCCTAGCTTCCGGTATGAGCTCCTACGGGGCAGCCGCTGCTTCCGCTCCCCCGGATCTTGATTCCTGATGCCAAGGTTCCGGTTCCCAGCAGCATGAAGACTCCGGTTTATAAGGAGAAGATGACGGTCCCCACAAATGCTTTGGTGTTGGATCCTGGGACTTCCACTGACGTGATTCCCGCTTTGCTGAGCCTTGTCGCTTGGTGCCTTCCTGCCGTTGGCCTGGATCCCCTGGATTCAGGTACGGATGCCGCTTCCAGCACCTCGTTGCTCTGCTGCACAGGTCAGGCTTGCACTTTCTCCTGCTGCCATTTCCATTCTATGCAGCCCACTCCTCTGCAGCACAGTGTACAGGAGTGATGCATCACCGCTGGTGCCGGGTCGCATAATGGCACCGCGCAGCTGCAACCATGATTTTCTTCTGGGCCCCACCCGTTCCGGGGTGGGGTTGCTTCTGGCCACTCCACCCATTTTCTGGCAACCTGTTTTAGGAAGCAAGATGCCAAATGTTCTCGCCGCGCCCTCCAAGGGTGGTACCATGGACGTCGTCTGGCAGTTTTTCGTGCATTGCAGAATTGTCATGCACACGAAGGGTGTCATCTTGGTGGTAGTAGTCCTTCTTGGCGCCAAACTCCGCCATCTTCTCAGTCACCATGTTTGTCATAGTCACAATTTCAGCATCATGCAAAGTCTTTTTCACAATCAGGTTACTTGCCATTTTCAGGGTATCCGTTCCTCCTGGATCACAATCTTCAGACATATTCATAGCATCTGTCACTGTTAGAACTTCACTATTATTTTCTTTCGCAACTTCATCCATATCAGTATGGGTCACTTTCGACATGTCACACTTTTCTTCCTTCTTGGTTTCCCCGCATAGTACGGCATCGGCATCCTGCCGACTATGCTAAGTGTGAGGGACAGCCAGGGCTGTAGTCGGGGCCACAAAATATCTTCAACAGTGTGTCCTAGCCTCCCATCACATAAACACGCTGCCCATCACACAGCATACCTGCAGTGCCTTGTTCAGCTCCATCAGGAACCTCAGCACGTTTCAGGAGGTTCTCTGGATCCGCTTAGGAGTTAATAGATTCACAGTCCATTCCAACTTTAACAAGAACTTCTTTACTAGGATTCGTGCACAGCATATTCATATTCTTTACAGTATCATCACCATCAGGGGTTACAGCAATTAACTCCTCTTCTGTCCTTTTCCTTCTCTTCCTGTTGCTAAGCTCGCTTCGGGGTGAACCATACCTTTCGAACTCTCGGCATCCTCTCTGTCCAGATTCCTTGCCTCATGTGGGGTTCCCTCAACAGCTGTTTCGCCCCAGCTCCGAGGGCATCAGTCCACGCAATTATCTGCCACATGATGAGCAACCTGACTGTAATGCTTAGCCTTTTCTTAGCAACTGCAGACCCACTTAATCTGCACTGCCAGCACTGCTGCTGTATCTCCCTCCTGTGACAATCCAGGTCCCAAATATCTGTTGGGTTCTGTGCCTTGATAATGTTGCATGGCACGATGTTGCCAAGAGCTAGCCAGCCCTTCTGAGCTAATGGGCACCCTCGCCCCAACTGAGAGCTATCAGGAAATCCCTCCTGTCTTAACCCACTGTGCCCCTCCTATATTAACCATTTCTATACTATTTCCTCCATCTAGAGGCCCATCTGAGTCAATGCTCCCCTTTTACATTATCCCCCATCTAGTGGCGGACCCGGGGTAATACACTTTCCCTAAACATAACATGCATATTATACACATTAGCAGTAACTTTAAATATACACATATTAGCAGCTTGGCAAATATACTTAAAAGGGTTGGGGAAAAGGTGCTACACATATTACAACCCCTTATACTTACCTCTATGCAATTTTTTATATACCTATATGGGCACACTATCTTTGTAATTGACAGGGTCATAGACCATGTCATTATTTTCTGTGGTCCAATATATAAATAGTATATATGTGTATTTCTATGTCCTCGTTACACTGTTGCCATATCTTATTTTGCTCTGCACATTTTACTGTATTATGGATACCAAATTGTACAGTACCTTGTGCACATTTTTCAGGTTATAAACCTTAGATGATGAGGGCAGAGAGTTGCTCCTTTTTTTTAAATGGTTTTAATGTTTTCCATGTTGCTTTCTAATAATTATTGATATCTCTTTCTAAATATTTCTGGTGTGCACATTATTATGTAGTACTTTTTTTTCTTCTTCTTACATAATCTTCATGTTTAAGTACTTTATGTAGCATCTGTGCTTTATTGAGATGAATTATTCATGTAGTGCCTCCTTCTATCAGTCCTTAGCCTAATACACGGTGTATCTGAGTAAATAATTTTTCACAGTACTTGCTTCCTTCATGAATTCAACTGAAATTTCCTATTTTTTTTTAATAAAGAAATCTTCATTTTTCCCTGTAAAATGCAATTTCCCATCGATTTGGAATGTTTTATAGTCATTCCTTAAAATGTAATAAAAGTGTGATATCATTGTTTTCAGCAGTGATCTGGGAGTCAGAGATGATTCAAGGGGTCTTCCTCATGCTGTTCTCCTTCTATTCAGTACTTTTCCCATCCATTTGAACATTTTCACTGCCCCCCAGAACTCTTTGTAGGGTCTACCAGAAAAAATCTTTGCTTTTTCATTGACTCCCATTATACTCGTTACTAGTGTTGAGCGATACCGTCCGATACTTGAAAGTATCGGTATCAGAAAGTATCGGCCGATACCGGCAAAGTATTGGATCTAATCCGATACCGATACCCGATACCAATACAAGTCAATGGGACTCAAGTATCGGACGGTATTCCTGATGGTTCCCAGGGTCTGAAGGAGAGGAAACTCTCCTTCAGGCCCTGGGATCCATATTAATGTGTAAAATAAAGAATTAAAATAAAAAATATTGCTATACTCACCTCTCCGACGCAGCCTGGACCTCACCGAGGGAACCGGCAGCGTTGTTTGCTTAAAATGCGCGCTTTTACTTCCTTCCGTGACGTCACGGCTTGTGATTGGTCGCGAGCCGCCCATGTGGCCGCGACGCGACCAATCACAGCAAGCCGTGACGTAATTTTCAGGTCCTCAATGCCTAATTCTAGGCATTCATGATTTTAAAATTACGTTCCGGCTTGTGATTGGTCGTGTCGCGGTCACATGGGCGACGCGACCAATCACAAGCCGTGACGTCACGGGAGGCAGGAGACGCGCGCATTTTTAAAATTACGTCACGGCTTGTGATTGGTTGCGTGCCGCCCATGTGACCGCGACGCGACCAATCACAGCAAGCCGTGACGTAATTTCAGGTCCTGTATGCAGAAATAGGCATCAGGACCTGAAATTACGTCACGGCTTGCTGCGATTGGTCGCGTCGCGGTCACATGGGCGGCACACAACCAATCACAAGCCGTGATGTAATTTTAAAAATGCGCGCGTCTCCTGCCTCCCGTGACGTCACGGCTTGTGATTGGTCGCGTCGCCCATGTGACCGCGACGCGACCAATCACAAGCCGGAACGTAATTTTAAAATCATGAATGCCTAGAATTAGGCATTGAGGACCTGAAAATTACGTCACGGCTTGCTGTGATTGGTCGCGTCGCGGCCACATGGGCGGCACGCGACCAATCACAAGCCGTGACGTCACGGAAGGAAGTAAAAGCGCGCATTTTAAGCAAACAACGCTGCCGGTCCCCTCGGTGAGGTCCAGGCTGCGTCGGAGAGGTGAGTATAGCAATATTTTTTATTTTAATTCTTTATTTTACACATTAATGTTGTTTCGATACCGATACCCGATACCACAAAAGTATCGGATCTCGGTATCGGAATTCCGATACCCGCAAGTATCGGCCGATACCCGATACTTGCGGTATCGGAATGCTCAACACTACTCGTTACTCGAAATGAGCATCTGAGTATTAGGAATGGCTCGTTCCCACAACAAGCAATCAAGCATGTTAATTCTCACTCATCCCTAACTGTTATATCACACCAAAATGTAGCACAAACAATGTAATATTATATGGATGAGTATTTGAATTCAGAAAAATGTTTCAAAACTTTTTTGAGTGCTAAGTAATGGAGGAATGTGCCACAAAGCACCTAATACTATATGGATGAAAATATAGTCAATATTTTCACCCAAAAAATAAAAATGTGATCAACTGCCGCAGCTATATTTAGCAATGGACTGCAAAGCCCTAATCCCTGCTAAGAGACTGTATTCAGCCATTCTGCCTCTCTCTCTCTCCCTATGCTAAATGCAGATTGTATCTGATACAAACAGCAATGCACAAAATTACCCCTTACAAGAACTGTTAGTATGATGGTTTAGCTTCAGCACCAGTATCAACACTACAGGACTCTGATTCGTAACACTGTGCGCACATACGCCTTAACATGCACTCTCTAACTCCAATAACAACTGTCACAGAGCTGTGCAATGGCATCAGGGTGCCGAACCTGGTGACACCTGTCGTTTTATAACCTCTGATGATGTCACACGACCAACCTTCACCATCACAGTAATGCCAATACCAAGATAGCTACAGCATTAAAGTGACATGCAGGCAGTCCCTGAATGCTTACTGGCTGTGTAACAGGCGCCAAACAAATAGGGTGGAGATCTAAGCTGAAATCAAGCATTGGCCCATGCTTGATGAGTGAAGAGCACATCCAAGAACCCAGATACTTCAGTGATATTCGAGTATCACAAAGCATGTTCGCACTTACAGTGTTAGTAATGGGGGAGTCTGATATATGCTTCTCCATTACTTACCCCTGAGTTTGATGTCAACTGATATTGCAAAGGTGACATCAACCCCACAAATATTACCCAACTTTACACTGCACCAGGGCAAATGAGAAGAGCCAGGCAAAGTGCCAGAATTGGCACATCTAATGGATGCTCCTTTTCTTGTGCCATTATGGGCTGGTGAAGGCCAATATCTATGGCTCCTTCCCAGTCTGAGAATTCAAGCCCAAGCTGTGTGCTTTAGCTTGGCTGATTATCAAAAATAGGGGGGACTCCATGTTTTTTAAAAAATATTCATTAAATACCCTGGAGCTGCAGCAACTGTAGGGAATCGTGTTGCACTCTGCGAGACACAGCTGCCGGACACTGAGGTGACGTCAGTAAGGTTATACCAGTTCACAGTGCCTTTTTTCACAAGGGCAGGGCCGCTGTGAGCTGAGATGACCTTACTGTAAGATCAGTTGAGGTCAGAGCAGCTGGCTCTCATGTTGAGCAGCACCAGTGCCTGACTGATAAATGACCTCTCAAGCTACCATGAGATCCAGCTGCTGTGAACTCAGGTAACCTTACAGAGTTCAGAGCCACCAAGTCTTTCAGCAGCTGTGAGGCTCAAAACCTTATTGGAAACTTTGAGGGACACTTTAAGGTTACTTGTGTTTTCTAGCTGCTGGAACACCTGGAGGCTGTGAACTAAGGTTACCTTGCATGTGTATTTTACTGTACTTGTTAATAAATAAAAAAAATAAATGAAAAAATGGCTTGGGGTTCCCATGATTTTCATAGCCAGCAGAGGGAAAGAGGATGGCTAGGGGCTGATGTTAATATTCTGGGAAGGGGCCAATAGCCATAAAGGTTCTCAGCCTGTTAATATCAGCTCACAGCTCTTTGCTTAGCCTTTATTGGTTATTATAGGGGAGACCACTTCAAAAAATGATGTGAAGTCCCCTGTGTTCAATAACCAGCAAAGGCAAAACAGACAGCTGAGGACTGATACTAGTAGCCTAGGAAGGGCAATGGATATTGCCCCCCTCCCAGACAAAAAACAACAACCCTCAGCCACCCCAGAAATAGCGCATCCATAAGAAATGCAAATTCTGGCACTTAGCCTTGCTTTTCCCACTTGCCCTGGAGTGGTGTTAAGTGGAATAATAGTATTAGGGTTGATGTCAGCTTTGTAATGTCCGCTGACTAGTGTTGAGCATTCCGATACCGCAAGTATCGGGTATCGGCCGATACTTGCGGTATCGGAATTCCGATACCGAGATCCGATACTTTTGTGGTATCGGGAATCGGTATTGGATCCATATTACTGTGTAAAATAAAGAATTAAAATAAAAAATATTGATATACTCACCTCTCCGGAGGCCCCTGGACATCACCGCTGGTAACCGGCAGCCTTCTTTGCTTAAAATGAGCGCGTTTAGGGCCTTCCATGACGTCACGGCTTCTGATTGGTCGCGTGCCGCTCATGTGACTGCCACGCGACCAATCACAAGCCGTGACGTCATTCTCAGGCCCTAAACTCCTCATTCTAGGAATTTAGGACCTGAGAATGACGTCACGGCTTGTGATTGGTTGCGTGGCGGTCACATGAGCGGCACGCGACCAATCAGAAGCTGTGACATCATGGAAGGCCCTAAACGCGCTAATTTTAAGCATAGAAGGCTGACGGTTACCAGCGGTGAAGTCCAGGGACCTCCGGAGAGGTGAGTATATTAATGTTTTTAATTTTAATTCTTTATTTTACACAGTAATATGGATCCCAGGGCCTGAAGGAGAGTTTCCTCTCCTTCAGACCCTGGGAACCATCAGGATACCTTCCGATACTTGGTGTCCCATTGACTTGTATTGGTATCGGGTATCGGTATCGGCGATATCCGATAATTTTCGGGTATCGGCCGATACTATCCGATACCGATACTTTCAAGTATCGGACGGTATCGCTCAACACTACCGCTGACATAAAGCCAATGGATTAGTAATGTAAAGTCATCTATAAGACACCCCATCACTAACCCCATAGTCAAATGTTATAAAGACACAGAGTAAAGTATTTTGATTGAAATAAACACTCAGAGTCTTTTATTTGAAATAAAAACTCCCTGACCCTCTTTTACCCATTTATTCAACAAGAATAAAAATAAAAAAGTAAAGTTATAATAACCTTTTGGCTGATAATCCATTAATGGCCATGTTCCGTGACTACCCATATGGTTTGGTGAGCAGTCACATCAGTGCATCCTCTTACCAAAGGAGCCAGAACACACTGAGCAGAGCCTGAGAACACAGCTGCCCGGGATTGGTGGTGATGTAATTAAGGTTACCACCGGTCACTGCAGCCATGTTCTCATGCTCTGTTCAGTGTTTTCTTGCTGGCATGAAGAGCAGTCGCATAACTGATGTTATCGTTCACCAAACCATTCGGATCGTCTTGGGACATTGCCATTAATGGATTATTGGCAGAAAGGTGAGTATAGCTTTGCTTATTTAATTTTTGTTAAATAAATGGGTAAAAGAGAGTCTTGGAATTTAGTCTCAAATTAAGGACTTTGTGTGTTTATTTAAATTAAAGGAGTTTGCGCTGTCTGTGTCTTTATTAAATTTGACTATGGGATTAGCAATTGCGGTGTCTGATAAACGCCTCGCTATTACTACCCACTGGGCTTGATGTAAGAGAATATAAAGAAGTTGACATCAACCCCACAAATATTATCTCACACGGCACTGCACCAGGACTAGTGAAAATAGCCGGGCAAAGCACCAAAATTCTGAGGTGGCTGCAGGCTGCTATTTTTAGGCTGGAGAAGGCCAATATCCATGGCCCCTTTCCAGTCTCAGAATAAAATCCCCTAGCTGTCCGCTTTTGCTTGGCTGGTTATGAAAAATGGGGCGACCACTGTAAGGCCGGGGACACACTGGTGCGAGATACGGCCGAGTCTCGCTGGTTAAAAGCAAGCTGTGGCGCCGGCACTCCAGAGCGGAGCGTGCAGCTCCATGTATTGCTATGCAGCTGCACGCTCCGCTCCGGAGTACAGGTGCCACAGCTTGCTTTTAACCAGCGAGACTCGGCCGTATCTCGCACCAGTGTGTCTCCGGCCTTAGGTGTCAAATTCCCGCTGCTGCAAAGGGGGAATTTCGAACCATACCACTGCAGTCTCCCATTCTCCTCCAGCCACAGTGGAACCTGCTCAGCAGAAACATCGATCCCAGCATCAGGCTCAAGTTGATATAATTCGCTTGTGTACTGCTACCTTTCCAGGCTCTGCCTTTGTAGCCTCACATACTCAGGTCCTGTTGCGGCTCCTATTGGACCATCAGGAAGGTCCTGGAGTGCTACTGCTATAAAAGGTTTGCATGGCCGCTCAGCCATGCGCCAGTGTAAACTTATTAACTTGTGTGTGTGTGGATGAATGCCTGACGATGGATGAAAGCTCCGAAATGTTCCCATCCCTAGTGTTGTTGCCTGCTCGCGAATGGTGGAGCTACCTAGCGCCAGACAGTGCTATCCTGCACAATTGCACAAGTTGCTGAATTCAATTGGCAGCAATCACCAGAGCGGCGCCGTGCGCAGATAGTGCGCTTTCCTGGCCCTGTTTAGGGTGGATAGTGGTGTCTGCCAGAGCGGCGCTGCATGCACTACTGTGCGGTAAATATCCACCTTAGTTTCCCTGGCACTGCAGTAGCGGTGTCGAGCGCAAGAGATCTAGAGGGACTCTTAACCTGAGTCTTGGGGCAGAGTTCTGTGTCACCTTGCTTGCGCTCTCTGTGCGGTATCGCGGCCCTGTGACACAACAGGGTTCACTTCCTTCATACCGGGTGAAGCTAACCCATGAGTGAACTCACATTATACCACCATATAGTCCGTATTTAGCAAGCAGCAGGTGTCTTACCTGCACGGTGGACCCCGGACTGCGAATGCACCTTAAATCATCTCTGTGAAGAAACCAGATTGTATCTTAATTTCCCAGACAACCATGTTTTTG
This sequence comes from Ranitomeya variabilis, assembly GCF_051348905.1. Classification (NCBI taxonomy): domain Eukaryota; kingdom Metazoa; phylum Chordata; class Amphibia; order Anura; family Dendrobatidae; genus Ranitomeya; species Ranitomeya variabilis. The sequence continues at coordinate 534,012,444 of NC_135236.1, forward strand.
CAAAAACCAAAAGAACTGGCTTTTTATCTGTATATTGGCTTGTGAATTTAAGTGTTTATGACTGGTGGGTCAAGAAAACAGACTTGCCCACTGATATACTATCTAACATGCTGTGTAAGTCTGTAATAGTGACAACATTGAGTGTGTTAAGCTTTGTTTATTGATGTGTGCTTGTATGATAATAGTGCTACTTAATCCCATCACCATTGTTTACCTTATCTTGATGTTAGACTGAAAGACCCTGGGTAATTCTAAAAATAGATTGCATGCCTTGGGTATTAAAAGACTCAGAGATCACATCCTGGGTGATGGAAGTAACACAGAGCTACCAGCCAGACATTCCACAAACCACCCAACAGACAAGAGAAAGGACTGCAGCCAATTCATCATGGTACCATCACCAGGGACACTAATCTATGATTCTATAGGAAACAACCTAGGGGTTTTCGGCTCCGGTTGGAAGGACACAGATCTGATCCAGTGACCATCTCCGAAACATGGATATGTTTGGAGAAAACCAGGTTTGGGACCCGCTGGTCTCCTGGTTCAATGGAGATGGTAAGATAAGCCAGGTGTCAACTGACTCTCGTGTCAACTGGCTTTGGACCTTGTATGGACTCTATGGACATTTCTTGGTCATCTCCCTATGCTTATTGTTACCTCTTATCTGTGTATGCATCCACATATAGAGTAGTGACCCTGGGAGCTCTGACATCAAGTTATACTGGAAATATGTGGAGACGCAGTGATTTTTTATATGCACCCATGTAAACAAACAATTCCAGCCATGGTGGGATTGTTCTGTTTTCTATTGTGGGTTGTGGTTCAATAAAGTATTGCCACACTGTTTTACCTTAACCCTGTGTTGTCTGTGTAGTGTATTGCCCACTGGAAGATAGAGCGGGCGTTCAATGGTATGAGCCGTGGTCCATGCAGTCTAGGCTAAAGACAGCCAGGCCAGCGGACGAGAGCACCCACTGAACCCGTTTCTCCACAATCTCCAATTATTATTTGGTGCATTCAGATAGTCCTAACAACCACAAGCCGCTTTTTAAAATGATTTATTTAAATAGAAAAAACAGTGTGAAGACCCATTTATTTTTGATAGCTTTATCTTGGCTGGTTGACAGCTGGGGTTGTCGTTTTTGACTGCACTGGTTATCAAATATAGACGAGACCCAAGCCTTTTTTTTTACACAATGCTCGCTGGCAAATACTTTGCATGACTGTGATTGAGCTGGATGTACCCACACAGTAAAGCTTGTTGATTGGCTGCACTGCAGCCATTTAACAAGCTTTGCTCGGGCTGCTGAACCAGAACAGTAACACAAACTTCTGAGAGAAGTCCGTGTTCGGGGTCCGTTCACGGACACTAAGTGTCAGTTATGGTACCAAAACTTCACCATTCAGGTTCCCCCATTTCTATTCTTCACCTTTTTTATGGCCACCATTCCAGATGTGCAACATTTATCTCAAGGTGCTTGTATTTACTTGAACTTTCTTAATGTTACTTAGCATATGAGCCACCTTCATTGTCGTGTTTGTTGCGCCAGAACTGATAGACCTTGTGAGAAGCTGAATTGTTGGTTTTGATATTTTGCCTGGACATCCACTTCTTGGATTTTAAATGGATAGCAGGACTTCATTTTGTGTTCTTCCAAGGATCATGCCCCTCACATAATCCAGTTTGGCAATTTATTTTTTGCAGAGAGACCAATATTGGTGAGCTGAATGATGCTATTTCTCTTTTCTTGGGAAATCTTCTTCATGATTGCTCCTCAATTTGAACCAATGACCTTTCACTTGGTAATCAACCTAATAACACACTGAGTTATTAGGGAATGTGAGAACAGTTTGTAATTTGTAGTATACAGGAAGAAAAAAGATTATTCCACCACCTGGAGCAAAACAGCAACAATGCAGTGACATGACAAGAATCTATTTAACCAATCACATGATAAATAGTTGCAAGTCACATTTATGTATGTGAGCCACTGGCAGCACGGTGGCTCAGTGGTTAGCACTGCAGTCTTGTAGCTCTGGAGTCCTGGGATCAAATCCCACCAATGACAACATCTGCAAGGAGTTTGTATGTTCTCCCCGTGTTTGAGTGGGTTTCCTCCAGGTTCTCCGGTTTCCTCCCACATTCCAAAGACATACTGATAGGGAATTTAGATTGTGAGCCCCATCGGGGACAGTGATGATAATGTGTGCAAACTGTAAAGTGCTGCGGAATATGTTAGCGCTATATAAAAAAAAAATAAAGAAGAATAAAGATGTATGACATGGCCAAGGTGTCTGTCTGTAAATTGATTGTAGCCTCATATTTTCGATGCAGTAGACTCAGAAGAATTTACACAACAAATTGTATTTGGTCCTGTTACCCTTGTGAAAATGAAGAATTTGGGGAAAACCAACATTTTTGCGGGAAACATTTATTTTTTTTCATTTTCAAGACTAAACATTATAAAATTCTTTGAAGCACCTTTGCTTTGAAGATGCTCACCACACATCTAGATAAGTACTTTGATGTATCTAGTTTTCAAAAGGGGGTCACTTGTGGTGGCTTTCTACTGTTTAGGCACTTTTAGGGCTCTGCAAAACGACATGGTGTTTGCTATCTATTCCGTACAATTTTGCATTCCAAAAGTAAAACTGCTCTTTTTCACATTGCTTTAATTCCCGAGAAACACCTAGAGGGTTAATAAACTTCTCGAATGTGGTTTTGAGCACTTTGTGGGGTACAGTTTTTAGAATGTTGTCACTTTTAGATATTTTCTGTCATGTAGGTCCCTCAAGGTCACTTCAAATGAGATTTGGTCCTTAAAAAAAACAGTTTTGTAAATGTTGTAAAAATGCGAAATTGCTGATCAACTTTTAACCCTTCTAAATTCCTAACAAAAAATATGTTTAAAAAAGTGTGCTTATGTACAGTAGATATGTGGCAAATGTTATTTATTACCTACTTTAAGTAACATAACTTTCTGGTTTAAAGGCATAAAATTAAAAGTTTGAAAATTGCTAGATTTTCATCAAATTTCCTATATTTTCACAAATAAATGCAAGTCATAACCAACAAATGTTACCACTAATATGAAGTACAATATGTCATTAAAAAATAGTGTCAGACTCACTGGGATTTATTGAAGCGTTCCAGAGTTATTATCTCATAAAATGACACTAGTCAAAAAATTGGCTATGTCAAGAAGGTGAAAACAGGCTGAGGGTCAAGGGCTTTAAGGGATTTTCTGTCTCCATAGGTCCAACACGAATATCTACCAATGCTTAGGTAAAACGCTGGGTTTAGTACTTGGAAATACTGTATATTGCACAATCTTTTCTGGCTTTGTTAGCTATGCAATGGTTCAAGTAATGCAACTGACAATGGCAGAAGTGGAATATAGAGAAGATTGATCCTCTTATTACAGAAATGCCTCATGAAATAAATGTAAGGAAATGCCTTTTCACAAGCAAGTGTATACTCAGATGTAACTTGGAATATGATTTTTCTCCTGTCTGCAGAAAGTCCAGTGAAGCCCTTTTGTGCTGTGTGTACCCTTGTATGAATAATTAGAGATTATGCAGAGACATCTGCCCTTTTATTTCATTTATCAATCCAAGAGCATAGACGTATGTTAGTGACACTCGAAAGTGAACCTTGCATGAAATGTTAAGGGTTTTGTAGTTCATTTTAATGGTCTGATGATTTCAATTTAACACATCCGATATTGGGAATTGTGGGATAAGAACATTCTAAATGGACTCTTAGCAGCTCAGATGTTTTATAAGCCTGTCTTATCATTTACATTAGACAAGCTAAGAATATGGTCCAGACGTCGTTCATTGTAAAAGAGCATTTTCCATGGCCAGATTTCATTTTAGACATATATTTAAACAGAATTTTAAAAGCAGCAGATGTTAATGCTGTTTTTCAGAAAAAAAATATTTCTCCAGGGTATAATACAAGGAACCATCTGTAAATGTATTCTACAGAACTGGAGCGTTTTAGTTTTTAGAATTTAAAGCAGATGTAAAAAAGGTATTTCATGTAAATAGGTCTCTGTGGACATAATAAACATGGTTACAGTATGAGAGCTGACACATTTTGCCTCAAATGGCAAATACCCCATGGAGAATCTGGCTTCGTTCTGCATCATTTACCTGATTATTGGTAAACATATAATAACATATGTGTAAGTTAGCATAAATTTATGTTAACCTCAATTTAGAAGTTTTAACTCTACTTAACCCACTTAATCTTCATTGTTTTCATTGGGTTCTTGAAAATACAATAGCAGTGGGGGAATAACTATTTTCCGGTACCATTTTGGAAGCACACTTTGCACCCTCCCTCCAATTTATCATCTCGGCGCCTCGAGTACAAAAAGGTATAGATTATGTTAGAATTTGAGTATTCACTTGTGAGTGCAAGGGCAGAGAGACATACGCTTCTCGACCCCACTGCAATTTTCTTTACTAGGGTCAGAACTACCCTTTGCCATATATAATACAGGTATTGGTGCACCAGTTTTCCTGCTGCATTAAGTGCATTACATTGAAATTATAGAAATTTCATGGCTGACTGACTTCTGATGTTAGGGTACTGTCACACAGTGCCATTTTGATCGCTACGACGGCACGATCCGTGACGTCGCAGCGATCGTATGATTATCGATTCCAGCATTGTAGACTGCGGTCACACGTTGCAATCACGGCGCTGGAGCGATGCCGAAGTCCCCGGGTAACCAGGGTAAACATCGGGTTACTAAGCGCAGGGCCGGGCTTAGTAACCCGATGTTTACCCTGGTTACCAGCGTAAACGTAAAAAAACCAAACAGTACATACTTACATTCCGGTGTCTGTCCCCCGGCGTCTCAGCTTCTCTGCACTGTGTAAGCACAGCGGCCGGAAAGCAGAGCAGTGACGTCAGACGTCACTGCTGTGCTCGCTTTCTGGCTGGCCGGCGCTCACAGTGCAGAGAAGCTGAGACGCCGGAGGACAGACACCAGAATGTAAGTATGTACTGTTTGGTTTTTTTACATTTACGCTGGTAACCACGGTAAACATCGGGTTACTAAGCGCGGCCCTGCGCTTAGTTACCCGATGTTTACCCTGGTTACAAGCGAACACATCGCTGGATCGCTGTCACACACAACGATCCAGCGATGTCAGCGGGTGATCAAGCGACGAAAGAAAGTTCCATACGATCTGCTACGACGTACGATTCTCAGCAGGATCCCTGATCGCTGCTACATGTCAGACACTGCGATATCGTATGGATATCGCTGGAACGTCACGAATCGTACCGTCGTAGCGATCAAAGTGTGACTGTGTGACAGTACCCTTAAACAATACCTATATCTGGTAAGATGTAATAACATACAAGTGTGTACAATGGTTATTAGAAATAGTAAAGGGAGGGGGCATGGCCTAGGCTTCCAGCAGGAAGGATGTGTTCCCTGGCAGCTCCTGCTCCATAGAATTGGACTTTAAAAAGGGGTTAAAATGACTCTAAAGAAGCCCTACTGACTGTGGTGCACCTCTGGTCCAGGGTTTGTGTTGCTGGAAGGGGCTGATCAGACCGGTGCTCGAATGCTGTGTCGGAGACCTTGCAGGCTGGATCCCCAGGATCTAATAGCTGTACTAGGTCAGGCTCTTGCCTCCCTTGCAAGCTAAAGAGGAGCCTGACCACATGGAGAGTCAACTGTGGAGAGGAGTCAGAAAGGACGTGAGAGGTGAGGGGATTCCCCGGTGTGGAGTCCTAGAGCAGCATGCCTGCAGCGTGCCTGGCAGTCACTCCCACCTCCCTGTCCACTGCATGCATCAGCACCACATACCCTGAAGCTCTGGCCGGCTGGTGTCCTTTGGGTGACGGACGTTCCTTTGGGGAAGTGCGGGTGCGGGGAGTCCAGAGACCAGTGGGAGTGGACTATGTGGTACAATGGTTGGTGGGTCTACACCTGGAAGAGATGAGCCGTGGAGCCCATCTTTAGAGGTGAAGGTAATGGTAGCTGGTCACAGTGGGTGGCCTTGGGTGGTCACAGATCCTGCATGTGGCTGCAGACCCTGCAGGAGGGAGGACAAGGGTGTAACAGGAAAAATTAAGGAGATCCCCTGGAGTTTTTAAATAGCTGGGGCATACTGAGCCCTATCTCACTCTCCCTTTCTCATCAGGACTCAATTATAATCAGCCCATAACTAATGGATCACAGAGTAGGATTTTAGATGGGTTGTTGATGGATTACTAGAGACTCCTTTAAGTGACACACAAGCATTGAACACTCAGTTTTTACTTTGAATTGGTTACCAGAGGAGTCACTCTGTTGCCACCTTCTGACTATTAGTTTCAATTACAGCTAACTCTACTCAGAAGTTCCCCTACAAATCTGCTAAATTGACTATGTAGTTTCAAATTTCATGCACCAGTGGTGACGTGCTAGAGTATGCTTACAGTCTAAAATGGTAAAATCAAATAAAGAGTGTGCTAAAAATCTTACAGAACATCAAACCTTTCAAAAACAAAGAGAATTAGATAAGTTCCTCAGGAAGAAACATATGACTATTCAACCCTCTCTAAAGACCCATCCGTACGTTCACTCTCTTCAAACCAGATGAATGACTCAGATTCGAGCCACAAGGATACAGACTGTGACTCAATGATCATTGACTCGGCACCAATCTCTTGATCCTTTCTAAAAAAAGTTTTGCCCCAGGCCATGAAATCACTGCTCCAAAAATCTTGCATTTACGGGCTGATCTAAAACATGTAGGTCAAAGAGTTGAGTCTTTAGAAGAATGACATACGAGTTTGGTGGAGGCCTCTACTATTTTAAGAGATCAAACGATCCAACACCACCATCAGATCAACACCCTCCTATTAGCCATAGAGGATCAAGAGAATAGAAGTAGAAGAATGAATATCTGATTGAAGGAAATTCCGATGAACTTTACCCCTGAGTCCCTGGGAAAGGTTTCCAAAGAAATTTTTGCTTCAATATTGGGACAATATTGGGACTAGAAAGGGCAGACACTATCATCATTGAGAGAGTACATAGAGCCCTTAGACCCAGGCTGAAAGCCTCCTAGAGATGTCCTATGCGGTCTGCTGAGTTTTGTTGATACGTCAGTGATTCTGACTGGAGCCAGAGAAAAAACAACTCTCAACCATGGTGATTCCCCCATTCTTTTGTTCCAGGACATCTCACCAAGTACTCTAGCAAAAAGAAGAAAGATGAAACCATTTTGGACACCCTGAGGTCCAATAAGATTAAGGTGGCTTTTTCCCTTCAGTCTGGGAGTTTTTAAAGATGGCAAACAAATTATCATGCGAACCTCTGAAGACCTCGACAAGGCATTTAAGACCCTGAAGGTTCCACCTATTGAGATCCCTTCATTGATGCCAATGGATACAGGATGGGAAATTCCACAACTTCCGAGACCAGAAGAATTGTCCACTTTGAAGAAAACTACTTCCCTGAAAGTTAGAAAACAGTGTTCAAGACATCAACCCTCTTAAAAACCAATCTTTCTGGGTGAGTATCGCTGAGTTTTCCCATTTCCCATTGTATGGTTTGCAGAAATTAAGTTTTCTGACCCCCTCTCTCACCTTTCTGCAACTTAGCCTTGAATAAGATCCACTTTGACAATGAAGGATAAACCTGGACTCATCATTTCTTCTTGTGAATCTAAATATGACTTGATTGTTCATTTATCTAACCACAAAGTCAGATCACCACTCTGCATAATTGGGATGCTTTGCCCCTTCCCTGCCGTAGATGAGATTTTCTTTGTTTATACTGTAGTTGTTTGTTTGAGTTAATTGTTCTTTTTTTACAGGCGAAAAATGAGACCCACTCGTAAACCCATCTACATTCTTTATGACTTACAGGACTCTTCCGGATGTGGTTAAAGGTATAAACTCACCTGTAATACATTTGTTTCAAGATCTGGGCAGGTAAGGCTAGTTTCACACTAGCGTTCGGCAGGGCTGCGGAATTCCTCCGTGAAGTCCTGCCCACTGCGGCACCTCTTCATTCAGCTCCGCATATGGCTACATGTGTCCTGCGTACCCTATCTTTAACATTGGGTACGCAGGCCATGCGGCTGTATACGGATGCCTCCACATGTGTTTTTTTGACAGTGCGGCGACCGCACCAAATTGCAACTCGTTGCATTCGCCACAGGTCGCTGCACCGTCAAAACGACGCATGCAGAGGCATCCGCATACATCGGCATCGCCTGTATACCTACTGGTAAAGATAGGGTACACACGCCGCGTGCCGAAATAGGTGGAGCTGATCAGAAGAGGTGCAGCAGTGGGCGGAGCTTCACGGAGTACATATGCAGCCCTCCATCCTCAAATGTGAAACCAGCCTAAGTGTTGCTGCCCTTTTTTTCTGCTGTTTAAATCAAATTTTTGGAGACTTTGAGTCTTTAGAGGCTTTGCTATTTAGTTTATAAACTCAACTAACAAATGTAATCAAATCTTGACATTACTAAAATAAAATAAATCACACATAATTTTCTTGCAAGAGACCCATTACTAAAGAGGACACATTCCTGACCTCTCCCATTTACTATACCCTATGTGGTTTAAGAGTACCACATTGCCTGCCTCCAAAGGTGTAAGCATAGCAATTCGAAAGGGACTTCCATTTAATCTCAAAGATAGCCTCTCTGACCCAGAGGGTAGATACATATTTGTAAAAGGATATATAGCCAACATCTTAGTCATATTATGTAATTTGTACACCCCCAATCATGGTCAGACTACGTGGATCTCTAAAATATTAGAAATCTTGACACTCTTCAAAGAAGGATTATTGATACTAGGAGGAGATCTAAATATTTCTCTAAATCCAATTCTTGATACCTCAACAGGAAATATTGTCCACGCCCAGAAAACCTTGCGTAGGCTACAAAGATGTCTTCAGTCTCTTAACTGATTCCTGGCATCTTTTAGATCCCTCCACAAAGGATAACACTTTTTTTCTCCAGTTCATAATTAATTTCATAGACTTGATTACCTATTTACACAAAATCAAAACCTTAAACATATAAAAGCCGCTCACATAGGCTCAATCACTATTTCAGGTCACGCACCTATCCTCCTTAAGATAATCATTGATACACTACTTCGCCCAACTCCAACTTGGAGGCTAAATGAATCTTTAATTGATAATGCTAAACATGTTGAAGCACTAACTGATAGACTAAATTTTTTCTTTCAAGACAGCATAAATTCAGGTAAGTTAACACCAATTATCTGGGAAACCCATAAAGCAGTAATAAGAGGGGAGCTAATTGCCCTGGGTGCCCATGTGAAGAAGGAACGGGATAAAGAGATATCCTCCATAACACATCAAATCAATGCATTTAAACACATTCACAAAAGATCAATAGCTTGGAGTGTTCAATCTGAGCTCTTAGATCTCAGAAACACACTTAAGGGTATTTTAAATCTGAAATCATCCAGACTTTATGAGCGCTGAAAACTAAAATTTTATATGCATGGTAAAAAGGGCAGCAAACTAACTTCCTTACTCCTAAAAAAAAGTGGACAAATATTACATTACATAAAACAAATACAAACAGGCAATAAGCAACTAGAAACCAAAACAGAAGTGATAGCAGATGCTTTTAGACAGTATTACCATAAGTTCTATAATCTAAAAATCCCGACTCCCGCGAAAGAGGTAGTGGAAGCAACAGAAAAAATAAACAACTTCCTTGAGTCTCTAACCTTACCTAAGATCAACCCCAGTAATTTTGCTAAACTAACATCGAGGGTCACTTCCCAAGAAATTCTAGATTCATTAAAGACAATTCCAAATGGGAAAACACCAGGCCCTGATGGTCTTCCAACCATATATTCTAAAAAATTCTCCAAAACTCTAATACCTTGCTTGGTAGATTTATTCAAAGTATTCTTGGCTGGTCAACCACCTCCAAAAAAAGGTTTAGAATCCTTTATCATGTGAATTCCAAAAGAGGGTAAAGACACCAATCAATGTAGCAATTATTGCCCAATTTCTTTATCAAATACGGATATAAAATTGTGGGCAAAACTACTTGCTGGAAGGATTGGCTTAGTGCTACCAAATTTGATTCACCCTGACCAACCTGGCTTCGTGAAAGGTAGAGAGGGGAAAGATAACTCTACTAGAATTATACAATGTATATCATATTCCTTAAAAACCAACACTAAGCTTACCCTTCTGTCAACTGATGCTGAAAAAGCGTTTGATAGAATAAGTTGCCGTTTTATGGCAAGTACCTTATTGAAATTTGAATTTCCTCCCATCCTGGTGGATGTTACAATGATTCTCTACTCCCTCCCTACATCTACGGTCAGGGTGAACGGAACCTACTCACGTAAACTAGAAATTCACAATGATACCAGACAAGGCTGCCCCCTTTCCCCCACCCTCTTTGTCTTGGTTATGGAAACACTTATCCAAAAAATTAGACAGGATCATACCATTCAGGGACTTAAAATTAAAAACTTAGAGATGAAAACAGTGGCCTTTGCTGATGATCTTTTGTTGCTTATAACCAATCTTAAACAAGCTTTCCCCAGACTAATGTATCTCTTTTAGCAATTCGGTGAACTATCCAACTTTAAGATAAATTTTAACAAATCTGAAGCATTTTTAAACATATCGGCTCCCAAAGTGAAATCACCATGCTTAAGGATATAGCTCCTTTTAAATGGCCCAATGGACAAATCACATATTTAGGAGTTCATATCTCTCATAATCCTAAATCTTTGTTACACAAAAAGTTTCTCCCTCTGATTGAAAATATCAGAAACCTACTAAAATCTTATGATCTACCTAATATCTTGTGGATGGGGAGAGTGAATATAGTCAAGTAATATGTACTACCAAAATGTATCTATGTAATGAATATGATTTCAATAAATCTCCCAAACTCCTTTTTTTTCCTGTAAACAAATTATTTCAAACTGCATTTGAAAACACAAAAAAGCTAGATTTGCTCACAAAATACTCACCCTTCCCAAAAAATTGGGTGGAATAGGACTTCTAGATCTCATGTACTATTACAAGGTGATCCATATGGCCAGATGGTTAAAATTAATACACCTTTACAGGACTGGTGAGAATATCGATCTGGAATTAGCTTTATTGGGAAGAGATGCAAGTAGATACCTATGGTCTCACAGTGTTCCACCAAGTTGCACCAACTTAGAAGATTCGATTCTAACAACCTTAAATATTAGATGAGATTTAGTCCAGAAATTATCACCTTTCTCGTCTTTCCCCGAGATGGCTCCCATAAGCTCTATTCCTTATCTACTAAATCCTAACTATATAAATGTACAGTGCCTTGCAAAAGTATTTGGCTCCCTGGACCTTTTCAACCTTTTCCCACATATCATGATTCAAACATTATTAATATTATTATTATTATTATTATTAATAATAATAATAATAATAATAATAATACCAAATGTTAATTTTTGGTGAAGAATCAACAACAAGTGGAACACAATTGTGAAGTTGAACAAAATTTATTGGTTATTTTAAATTTTTATGGAAATTAAAAAACTGAAAAGTGGGGCATGCAGTATTATTCGGCCCCTTTACTTTCAGTGCAGCAAACTCACTCCACAAGTTCATTGTGGATCTCTGAATGATCCAATGTTGTCCTAAATGCCTAATGATGATAAATATAATCCACCTGTGTGTAATCAAGTCTCCGTATAAATGCACCTGCTCTGTTATAGCCTCAGGGTTCTGTTTGAAGCACAGAGAGCATCATGAAGACCAAGGAACACAACAGGCACGTCCATGATACTGTTGTGGAAAAGTTTAAAGCCGGATTTGGATACAAAATGATTTCCAAAACATTAAAAATCCCAAGGAGCATTGTGCAAGCGATCATATTGAAATGGAAGGAGTATCATACCACTGCAAATCTACCAAGACCCAGCTGTCCCTCTAAACTTTTATCTCAAGCAAGGAGAAGACTGATCAGAGATGCAGCCAAGAGGCCCATGATCACTCTGGATTATCTGCAGAGATCTACAGCTGAGGTGGGACAGTCTGTCCATAGGACAGCAATCAGTCGTACACTGCACAAATCTGGCCTTTATGGAAGAGTGGCAAGAAGAAAGCCATTTCTCAAAGATTTCCATAAAAAGTGTAGTTTATAGTTTGCAACAAGCCACCTGGGAGACACATCACACTTGTGGAAGAAGGTGCTCTGGTCAGATGAAACCAAAATCAAACTTTTTGGCTACAACGCCAAACGATATGTTTGGTGTAAAGGCAACACAGCTCATCACACTGAACACACCATCGCCACTGTCAAACATGGTAGTGGCAGCATCATCGTTTGGGCCTGCTTTTCTTCAGCAGGGACAGGGAAGATGCTTAAAATTGATGGGAAGATGGATAGAGCCAAATACAGGACCATTATTGAAGAAAACCTGTTGCAGTCTGCAAAATACCTGAGACTGGGATGGCGATTTGTCTTCCAACAAGATAATGATCAAAAACATAAAGCAAAATGTACAATGGAATGGTTCACAAATAAACATATCCAGGTGTTAGAGTGGCCAAGTCAATGTTAGATGTCGAGTTCCCGCCGCTGCACAGGGAGAATCTCGAACCATGTCCGCTGCGGTCTCCCATTCTCGTCCAGCCACAGTGGAACCTGCTCAGGAGAGACATCAATCCCAGCGTCTGGCTCAAGCTGATACTGTGCGCTTGGCTGCTGCTCCCTTTCCAGGCTCATCCCTTGTAGCTAGCACTGATCAGTGGTGAGCAGACATTCCAGGGATTATGTCCTGCTTTTCTCCTACTGAGCATGCCCATGGGTCGACCTCTCATTGGAGGTTGGGGGCCACATGCTCAGGTCCTGTAGCGGCTCCTATTGGATCACCAGGATGGTCCTAGAGAGCTACAGCTATAAAAGGTTTGCTTGGCCGCATGGCCAAGCGCTAGTATAAATCAATTATTGTGTGAGTGTGCATGTATGCCTGTTCTTGTTAAAACATCTAAATCATACCCAACCCTAGTATTGATGAATGCTTGCGAATGTTGGAGCTGTTTAGCGCCAGTTAGTGCCATCCAGCTCCAGGCACAATCTATAGCATCAATCAGCAGCATTAGCCTGTGTGGCACCGTGTGCAACCAGTGCGCTTACCTGTCTCTAGTTATGGTGGTTAGTGGTAGTGTTGAGCGATACTTTCCGATACTTGAAAGTATCGGTATCGGATAATATCGGCCGATACCCGAAAAATATCGGATATCGCCGATACCGATACCCGATACAAATACAAGTCAATGGGACTCAAGTATCGGAAGGTATCCTGGATGGTTCCCAGGGTCTGAAGGAGAGGAAACTGCTCATTCTTAGGAACGGAGGCTGCCGGTTACAATCGGTAAGGTCCAGGGGCCGCCGGAGGGGTGAGTATATCCATATTTTTTATTTTAATTCTTTATTTTTTACATGAATATGGATCCCAGGTCTCCTCTCCTCCAGACCCTGGGAACCATACACTGGAAACTTCCGATTCCGATTTCCGATACCACAAAAGTATCTGAACTCGGTATCGGAATTCCGATACCGCAAGTATCGGCCGATACCCGATACTTGCATTATCGGAATGCTCAACACTAGTTAGTGGTGTTCGCCAGAGCGGCGCTAAATCTATTTTTAGTTTACTGCTGACACCACTGTAGCGATGTCGAGCGCAAGAGGTCTCGAGGGACTCTGACCCTGAGTATTGGGACAGAGTTCTGTGACTCCTTGCTTGCGCTCTCTGTGCGGTATCGCGGCCCTGTGACACAACAGTGTTCGCATCCTTTATACCGGGTGAAGCTAACGCGTGTGTGTCTTCTCTTAATACCACCATATAGTCCGCCATTACCAAGCAGCAGGTGTATTCTCTGCACGGTGGACCCCGGACTGCGAACGCATCTTATATCGCCTCTTATTTATATTTGGTGCATTCGCCAGTCCTAACATTATACTAGCTCCAGGGTCTGGCTAGTAATGGCGGACGAACAGGGACTACAGCGGTGCATCCAGCAGCTGGAGGGCAGATTGGCAGCTCTCGAGCACACAACCTCAGCTGTGGATGTTACCGCAGTTGCTGTTCAAGCTGCTAGTGTGGCTGCAACTAGTTTGTCTACTGCCACCCCTGCTCTGACATTATCCCATCTTCCGTTGCCAGACAAGTTTGCTGCTGACAGTAAGCTGTGTAGGGGATTCATGAGCCAGTTTGCAATACATCTTGAGCTCCTGGCTGCACGTTTTCCCACATAGAGGGCTGAGGTGGGATTTATTATATCCCTCCTGTTGGACAGGGCGTTGAAGTGGGCTATGTCGCTGTGGGAGCGCTATGATCATGTGGTGCAGAGTGCTCCGCGGTTCTTGAGCACTCTGAAGCAGGTCTTTTTGGCAGGTACATGAGAATTACGTCACGGCTTGTGATTGGTCGCTGAGCGGTCACGTGGGCCGCCGCGACCAATCACAAAGCCGTGACGTCATCGGAAGGTCCTTCACGCGTTCATTCTTAAGAAGGAAGGCTGCCGGAAAGAAGCAGGGCGCGTACGAGGGTGAGTATATACCTAATAGGAATATACTCACCCTCGGCTTCTTTCCGGCAGCCTTCCTTCTTAAGAATGAACGCGTGAAGGACCTTCCGATGACGTCACGGCTTTGTGATTGGTCACGGCAGCCCACGTGACCGCTCAGCGACCAATCACAAGCCGTGACGTAATTCTCATGTACCTGAGAACCAGAACAGGACCTGAGAATTACATCACCGGCCTGTGATTGGTCGCTCAGCGGTCACGTGGGCCGCCGCGACCAATCACAAGCCGTGAAGCATTCGAAAGGTCTTTCAAGCGCCATTTTTAGGAACGGAAGATGCCGGTTACCAGCGGCGATGTCCAGGCTGCATCGGAGAGGTGGGTATATCAATATTTTTTATTTTAATTCTTTATTTTACACTTAAATGTGGATTCTGATACCGATTTCCGATATCACAAACATATCGGAACTCGGTATCGGAATCCCGATACCAGATTCAGAAGATCGCCGACCTCATGGCCGACCCCACACAGGGGTCGGGTTTCATGAAACCCGACTTTGCCAAAAGTCGGCGACTTCTGAAAATGGTCGACCCGTTTCGCTCAACCCTAGTCCACAGGTACAATTTTGGGATGGAGTGAATCTTGTGAGGGTAGATGTCAGAGGGAGTGCGTTCAGGTTGCTACTACTGAGGTACCCGCAGATCTTTCCTCTCTTCCCAAGCACTATTGGCCCTATGCATACATATTCTCCAAGAGGGCTGCGGAGACTCTTCTGCCTCACCGCCCCTATGACTGTCCTATTTACCTCTTGCCTGCTGCTGAGCCTCCCCGGGGTTGAGTCTATCCGTTATCTCTCCCAGACATGAAGGCAATGTCTCAGTACATCCAGGAGAATCTGGAAAGAGGATTCATTAGGAAGTCAGTGTCACCCACAGGGGCTGGGTTCTTCTTCATGCAGAAGAATAACGGAGAATTATGTCCCTGCATAGACTACAGGGGTCTTAACGCCATAACCGTTAAGAATAATTACCCTCTGCCACTTATATCTGAGCTCTTCGATAGGTTACGGGGGGGGGCGAGGGTATTTACTAAGCTTGATCTGCGGGGTGCTTACAACCTGATTAGCATCCGTGAGGGGGACGAATGGCAGACAGCATTCAACACCAGGGACAGGCACTAAGAATACCTGGTGATGCCCTTCGGGCTCTGTAATGCTTCTGCCATTTTCCAAGACTTTGTGAATGATATCTTCTGGGATATGCTCACCACCTTGGTCGTAGTCTATCTGGATGATATTCTCATCTACTCTACAGGTATAGACTCCAACTGGAGAGATATTTGCAAAGTCTTCGACCTCTTACGGGCAAACTCCCTCTATGACAATTTAAAGAAGTGTGTGTTTGAGCAGGAGTCCTTGCCTTTCCTGGGCTATATCATCTCAGCCCGGGGGTTGGCCATGGATCCTGCCAAGCTACAAGCTGTGATGGACTTGCAGGAACCCCAATTTCTCAAAGCAGAGCAGTGCTTTATGGGGCTCATCAACTATTATTGCCAGCTCATTCCCCACTTCTCAACCTTGGTAGCTCCCCTGGCTGCCCTCACCAAGAAGGGAGCTAATCCCAAATTGTAGTCAGAGGAGGTCTTCAAGGCCTTCCTCTCTATCAAGTTACACTTCACTAGCGCACCCATTTTACATTGCCCGGATGTTGATAAACCATTTATTATGGATGTGGATGCCTCTTCTGTCTGTGCTGGAGCAGTCCTCTTCCAGGAGGATGCTCAAGGTCGGAAGCATCCTTGGTTCTTCTTCTCTAAGACCTTCTCACCGGCAGAGAGGAATTATTCCATCGGTGACAGGAAGTTGCCAGCCATGGAGTTGGCCTTTTCGGAGTGGAGACACCTCCTGGAGGGGGCTCGCTAACCATTCCAAGTATTCACCAACCACAAAAATTTGGATTATTTACAAACTGCCCAGCGACTAAACTCTCGCTAGGCCAGATGGTCCCTGTTCTTCTCCCGCTTCCACTTCACCTTCCATTTTCTCTCCGGGGAGAAGAACAGTCATGCCGACGCTCTCTCCTGCTCCTTAGTGTCATTAGAGGAGGAGGAGCCTTGGCTTATTGTCCCTTCTGAGAGCCTGAGAACTGTGGCCCCGGTTTCGCTAGAGTCTGTGCTTCCAGGCAAGACTTTTGTTCCACCTAATTTGTGACCGGAGTTTCTCTCTTGGGCCCACTCCTCCAGGGTGGGTGGACATTTTGAGACTAAGAGGACAACTGAGCTCCTGGCGAGGACGTACTGGTGGCCGCATATGGCCCGTGACATTGGAGACTATATTCGGGCATGAGTCTCCTGTGCCAAAAATAAGTCCCCTTGACAACGGCCTGCTTGGTTAATTTACCCCCTGCTGGAGGCGGACAGGCCCTGAGAAATGGTCAGAATGGACTTCGTGGTGGGTTTACACAAGTCCCGTAGCTGCACCATTATTTGGGTAGTCACCGACCATTTTTCCAAAATGGTGCACTTGGTGCCTCTTCCACGGCTACCTTCTGCACGGGCCTTGGCAGTGTTGTTTGTTAAACACGTTTTCTGCCTAGACAGTATGCCATACTGCTGCACGGGCCTTGGCGGTGATGTTTATTAAACACGTTTTCCGCCTACACAGTATGCTAGACAAAACTGTCAGTGACTGGGGGCCCCAGTTTGCGTCTCAGTTCTGGAGAGAGCTTCGTCGTCTATTCAGCATTGAGCTGAATCTTTCTTCAGCATACCATCCTGAGACGAATGGGTTGGTAGAGAGGGCCAACCAGACCCTGGTCACATACCTGCGACATTTTGTTTCAGCAAGGCAGGATGACTGGGCATCCTTGCTACCGGGGGTGGAGTTTGCGCTGAACAACGCCGTAGCCAACTCCATGGGCAGACCCCATTCCTCCTTAACTATGGCGGATTCCGGTGCCCATGCCAGTGTCTTACGCCGACTCTAGGGTGGCAGACTGGGCTGTGGAGGCACGGGACATTTGGGACTGCACACAGGATACCATCCTGGCCTCCAAGGAGAGAATGAGGGTCTCCACCAATGCTCATCGGTGCCCCGCTCCGACCTTTGCTCCTGGCGACTTAGTGGGGCTCTCTGCCTGTAATATCAGGCTGCGAGTTGAGTCTACTAAGTTTACACCTCGCTACTTAGGCCCCTTCAAGGTTCTGGAACAGGATAACCCTGTGGACTATTTTCTGGCCCTTCCTCCACGCCTGGGTATCACCGACTCATGTCTCCCTCCTAAAGCCTATTCACATGTCCTGGTTTTCTGAGTCATCTGCAGGGACATTGGGTTCGTCCACGGATGAGTACAAGGTGATCATTATCATGGGGTGTAAGGTGGTGCGCAGCAAAAATTCTATTTGGTGGATTGGAAGGCTCATGGCCCAGAGGACAGGTCCTGGGAGCCTATTGAGCACATTCAGGCTCCGCACCTTATTGCTGCCTTTGAGCGTAGCGAGGCCCAAGGAGGGGGGTAATGTTAGGTGTTGAGTTCCTGCCACTGCACAGTGGGAATCTCGGACCATGTCCGCTGCGGTCTCCCATTCTCCTCCAGCCGCAATTGAACCTGCTCAGCAGAGACATCGGTCCCAGCATCTGGCTCAAGCTGATACTGCATGCTTGGTTACTGCTGCTTTTCCAGTCTCAGCCCTTGTAGCCAGCACTGATCAGTGGCGAGCAGACATTCCAGGGACTATGTCCTGCTTTTCCCCTACTGAGCATGCACACGGGTCGAACTCTCATTGAAGGTCGGGGGTCACATGCTCAGGTCCTGTAGCGGCTCTTATTGGATCACTGGGATGGTCCTGGAGAGCTACAGCTATAAAAGGTTTGCATGGCCACATGGCCATGCGCTAGTATAAATCAATTAATGTGTGTGTGTGTGGATGTATGCCTGTTCTGGTGAAAGCTCAGAATCATTCCCATCCCTAGTGTTGATGAAAGCTCATGAATGCTGGAGCTGTCTAGCACCAGTTAGTGCCATCCACCTCCAGGCACAATCTATAGCATCAGTCAGCAGCATTAGCCAGTGCGGCACCATGCGCAACCAGTGCGCTTACCTGTCCCTAGCTAGGGTGGTTAGTGGTGTTCGCCGGAGCGGCGCTGTGCGCACCCAGTATGCTAAATCTATTTTTACTTTACTCCTGACACCACTGTAGCAGTGTCGAGCGCAAGAGGTCTCAAGGGACTCTGACCCTGAGTCTTGGGGCAGAGTTCTGTGACTCCTTGCTTGCGCTCTCTGTGCGGTATTGGGGCCCTGTGACGCAACAGGGTTCACTTTCTTCACACTGAGTGAAGCTAATCCGTGTGTGTCTTCTCTTAATACCACCATATAATCAGCCATTATTGAGCAGCAGGTGTCTTCTCTGAAAGGTGGACCCTGGACTGCGAACGCATCTTATATCATATCTTATGTATATTCGGTGTGTTCCGCCAGTCCTAACAGCCAAAGTCCAGACCTCAATCCAATCGAGAATCTGTGGAAAGAGCTGAAAACTGCTGTTCACAAATGATCTCCATCAATCCTCACCGAGCTCGAGCTGTTTGCCAAGGATGAATGAGCAAGAATTTCAGTCTCTCGATGTACAAAACTGATAGAGACATATCCAAAGTGACTTGCAGCTGTAATCGCAGCAAAAGGTGGTGCAACAAAGTATTAAGTTAAAGGGGCCGAATTATATTGCATGCCCCACTTTTCAGTTTTTGAATTTCCACAAAAATGTAAAATAACCAATAAATTTCATTCAACTTCACAATTGTGTTCCACCTTTTGTTGATTCTTCACCAAATACTTACATTTGGTATCTTTATGTTTGAAGCATGATATGTGGGAAAAGGTTGAAAAGTTCCAGGGAGCCGAATACTTTCGCAAGGCACTGTATATGATCTATGGTCTTCTCTGCCAAACCTTCCTGTCTCCCAGTTGAGAACTAATAAAATACTTCTGTCCAAAAAAGGCTAAAAGACACCCCACAAACTTTTTGCAATTCCAACATGTAAAGTATATTTTAGATCAATTCTATCTAATAGCGGAAGTCCCAAAAGAATAGACATGGTTAGATTTTCTAACCAAACTTCAGTTTCCTTCCCCCCAAATTATCTCAAAATTATGTAATAGCATTTCCTCCTCAACTACTCAATTTAAACCTTTATTTTTGATCTCCAGTGAAAAAGAACTTAACACTGAGTTATCTAGTAATGATACCCAAAATGTTCTTAAAAGTTCACATGGATTTCCCAGGTTTACACTTTTACAAGAAAATGCCTATAAAATAACTTCCCGTTGGTACAGGACTGCAGAAAACTTATACCATCTAGAGCTGGCAGATTCAAATCTATGGTGGAGGGGCAATACTCTATTAGGAAACTTGGTACATATATTTTGGTTCTGTCCCGAACTGAGGAAATTTTTGGGAGGATATCAACAGAGTGCTGAAATCTTTGGGTATTTTGGCTTCAAATCTGACAGCCTTCTAAGTTCTCTTGTCCTGCCCTTCAACTAATTATAAAACAAGAAAACATGGACTACGGCCTTTATTGGTCAGCGCTAGGGTTGAGCGACTTTTACTTTTTTGGGGTCGAGTCGGGTTTTGCGAAATCCGACTTTGTCAAAAGTCGAGTCGAGTGAAATCGGCCGATTATCGCGAAAAGTCGGGGATCGACCGAAATATGAAACCCAATGGAAGTCAATGGGGAAGCATAGTCGGCAGTGAGTGGAGGCCAGGAAAACACCTACAGTGCCCATTTTAATGGCAAAAACATCCATTCTTGTTACTGAAGCTTGTCAATATTAATTTACTTTATAATAATAGTTAGGCATTGGAAATTGGGGGTCATTTGGCTAAAGTTGTGGGGGGTAGGGCTGGTTCAAGTTTTTAGTGGGCCCAGGAAACGTGGACTATGTCACGGCGGTGGAGCAGGGAGAGGTAAGTATTTCAACGTTGCAAGTGCTGTGATCCTGAGCAAGCAGGGGGGGCCCACTCATTCGCATTGGCACTGGCACAGGGCCCCTCACAGTACGGCGGTGTGTTTGCACGGCGGGGGCGCCTCCCAACGGCAGTGACACTTTTGCATACTCTGAGGGGCCCTGTGCCAGTGACGTCGCCAATGAGTATGCCCCCCCACCTGATGAAGGAACCTGCACTTTCACCTGCACCTTCCTCTTTGTCCCCGTGTAAGGTGGTATAGTATGCGGGAAGAGGAACCTGACTTTCAGCAGGGTCAGATTCTGGCTGTGTAGAGTGCAAGGGGAATGTAGTGGTCTGGGTCAATGTACCAGTGGACTCATCTAGCAGTGGCTGGGCAATGAGCAGGATGAGGAGGAAACACAGATCTAGGCCCAATTAAAAAAGTGGGCTAAATGCAGTTCAAAATTGGTAACAGGACTAACCAGGCGGCATTGCTTTGTTCAGTGGAGGACAACTGTAATGAGAGGCTGGCACAGTGAGTAGGCCCAAATAAGTAACTAGGCTAAATGCAGTTCTAAATTGGTAACAGTAGGAAACAGACGGCACTGCTTTGTTCAGTGGAGAACACCAAGCAGTGGCAGACACCGTTACTAGGCCCCAACCAAACTACTAGGCCAACTGCAGTGTTACATTAACAACTACCTAATGAGAGCCTGAAGGTTGAAGCTCAAGAAAACCAAACAGGAGGAAACCCAGGAGCGGCAGACACCGTTAGAAGGCCCCAACCAAACTAGTAGGCCTAATGCAGAGTTATCTAAACAACTACTTAATGAGAGCCAGAAAGTTGAAGCTCAGACAAGGAAACCTGGAGGAGAACACCAAGGAGCGCAAGACACCGTTACTAGGCCCCAACCAAAGTAGTATGGCAACTGCTGTCTTATATAAACAACTACTTAATGAGAGCCTGAAGGTTGAAGCTCAGACAAGGAAACCTGGAGGAGAACACCAAGGAGGAGGAGAACACCAAGGAGTGTCAGACACCGTTACTAGGCCCCAACCAAAGTAGTAGGGCAACTGCAGTGTTACATTAACAACTACTTAATGAGATCCTGAAGGTTGTAGCTCAGCTTTTTCAGTGGAGGACAGCGTGATTGAGTGGCGCAGACAGACAAAGGTTGTAAGTGTTAACTAAAAAAGTTGGCTCTATGCAGTTTTAAATTGGTTACAGGGGTACACAGGCAACATTGGTGTGGTCAGCGGAGGACAATTGGAAGGAGGGACCGCAGACAGACTTCCTAGGCCTAAAATAATAAAATAGACTATATGCAGCTTCCATTATGTGGCAGGGGTTCACAGGCAGCATTGGTGTGGTCAGCGGAGACAATTGGAAGGAGGGACCGCAGACAGACTTCCTAGGCCCAAAATAATAAAATAGGCTCTATGCAGCTTAAATTTGGCTACAGGGGTACACAAGCAGCATTGGTGTGGTCAGCGGAGGACAATTGGAAGGAGGGACCGCAGACAGACTTCCTAGGCCCAAAGTAATAAAATAGGCTCTATGCAGCTTCCATTATGTGGCAGGGGTACACAGGCAGCATTGGTGTGGTCAGCGGAGGACAATTGGAAGGAGGGACCGCAGACAGACTTCCTAGGCCTAAAATAATAAAATAGGCTCTATGCAGCTTCCATTATGTGGCAGGGGTACACAGGCAGCATTGGTGTGGTCAGCGGAGGACAATTGGAAGGAGGGACCGCAGACAGACTTCCTAGGCCTAAAATAATAAAATATGCTCTATGCAGCTTCCATTATGTGGCAGGGGTACACAGGCAGCATTGGTGTAGTCAGCGGAGGACAATTGGAAGGAGGGACCGCAGACAGACTTCCTAGGCCCAAAATAATAAAATAGGCTCTACGCAGCTTCCATTATGTGGCAGGGGTACACAGGCAGCAGTGGTGTGGTCAGCGGAGGACAATTGGAAGGATGGACCGCAGACAGACTTCCTAGGCCTAAAATAATAAAATAGGCTCTATGCAGCTTCCATTATGTGGCAGGGGTACACAGGCAGCATTGGTGTGGTCAGCGGAGGACAATTGGAAGGAGGGACCGCAGACAGACTTCCTAGGCCTAAAATAATAAAATATGCTCTATGCAGCTTCCATTATGTGGCAGGGGTACACAGGCAGCATTGGTGTGGTCAGCGGAGGACAATTGGAAAGAGGGACGGCAGACAGACTTCCTAGGCCCAAAATAATAAAATAGGCTCTATGCAGCTTCCATTATGTGGCAGGGGTACACAGGCAGCATTGGTGTGGTCAACGGAGGACAATTGGAAGGAGGGACCGCAGACAGACTTCCTAGGCCTAAAATAATAAAATAGGCTCTATGCAGATTCCATTATGTGGCAGGGGTACACAGGCAGCATTGGTGTGGTCAGCGGAGGACAATTGGAAGGAGGGACCGCAGACAGACTTCCTAGGCCCAAAATAATAAAATAGGCTCTATGCAGCTTCCATTATGTGGCAGGGGTACACAGGCAGCATTGGTGTGGTCAACGGAGGACAATTGGAAGGAGGGACCGCAGGCAGACTTCCTAGGCCTAAAATAATAAAATAGGCTCTATGCAGCTTCCATTATGTGGCAGAGGTACACAGGCAGCATTCGTGTGGTCAGCGAAAGACAATTGGAAGGAGGGACCGCAGACAGACTTCCTAGGCCCAAAATAATAAAATAGGCTCTATGCAGCTTAAATTTGGCTACAGGGGTACACAGGCAGCATTGGTGTGGTCAGCGAAGGACAATTGGATGGAGGGACCGCAGACAGACATGCTTGGCATAAAATAATAAAATAGGCTCTATGCAGCTTCCATTATGTGGCGGGGTACACAGGCAGCATTGGTGTGGTCAGCGGAGGACAATTGGAAGGAGGGACCGCAGACAGACTTCCTAGGCCCAAAATAATAAAATAGGCTATATGCAGCTTCCGTTATGTGGCAGGGGTACACAGGCAGCATTGGTGTGGTCAGCGGAGGACAATTGGAAGGAGGGACCGCAGACAGACTTCCTAGGCCCAAAATAATAAAATAGGCTCTATGCAGCTTAAATTTGGCTACAAGCGTACACAGGCAGCATTGGTGTGGTCAGCGGAGGACAATTGGAAGGAGGGACCGCAGACAGACTTCCTAGGCCCAAATTAATAAAATAGGCTCTATGCAGCTTCCATTATGTGGCAGGGGTACACAGGCAGCATTGGTGTGGTCAGGGAAGGACAATTGGAAGGAGGGACCGCAGACAGACTTCCTAGGCCTAATATAATAAAATAGGCTCTTTGCAGCTTCCATTATGTGGCAGGGGTACACAGGCAGCATTGGTGTGGTCAGCGGAGGACAATTGGAAGCAGGGACCGCAGACAGAATTCCTAGGCCTAAAATAATAAAATATGCTCTACGCAGCTTCCATTATGTGGCAGGGGTACACAGGCAGCATTGGTGTGGTCAGCGGAGGACAACTGGTAGGAGGGACTGCAGACAGACTTCCTAGGCCCAAAATAATAAAATAGGCTCTATGCAGCTTCCATTATGTGGCAGGGGTACACAGGCAGCATTGGTGTGGTCAGCGGAGGACAATTGGAAGAAGGGACCGCAGACAGACTTCCTAGGCCTAAAATAATAAAATAGGCTCTATGCAGCTTCCATTATGTGGCAGGGGTACACAGGCAGCATTGGTGTGGTAAGCAGAGGACAATTGGAAGGAGGGACCGCAGACAGACTTCCTAGGCCCCAAATAATAAAATAGGCTCTATGCAGCTTCCATTATGTGGCAGGGGTACACAGGCAGCATTGGTGTGGTCGGCGGAGGACAATTGGAAGGAGGGACCGCAGACAGACTTCCTAGGCCTAAAAAATAAAATAGGCTCTATGCAGCTTCCATTATGTGGCAGGGGTACACATGCAGCATTGGTGTGGTCAGCGGAGGACAATTGGAAGGAGGGACCGCAGACAGACTTCCTAGGCCCAAAATAATAAAATAGGCTCTATGCAGCTTCCATTATGTGGCAGGGGTACACATGCAGCATTGGTGTGGTAAGCGGAGGACAATTGGAAGGAGGGACCGCAGACAGACTTCCTAGGCCCAAAATAATAAAATAGGCTCTATGCAGCTTCCATTATGTGGCAGGGGTACACAGGCAGCATTGGTGTGGTCGGCGGAGGACAATTGGAAGGCGGGACCGCAGACAGACTTCCTAGGCCTAAAAAATAAAATAGGCTCTATGCAGCTTCCATTATGTGGCAGGGGTACACAGGCAGCATTGGTGTGGTCAGCGGAGGACAATTGGAAGGAGGGACCGCAGACAGACTTCCTAGGCCCAAAATAATAAAATAGGCTCTATGCAGCTTCCATTATGTGGCAGGGGTACACAGGCAGCATTGGTGTGGTCAGCGAAGGACAATTGGAAGGACGGACCGCAGACAGACTTCCTAGGCCTAAAATAATAAAATAGGCTCTATGCAGCTTCCATTATGTGGCAGAGGTACACAGGCAGCATTCGTGTGGTCAGCGGAGGACAATTGGAAGGAGGGACCGCAGACAGACTTCCTAGGCCCAAAATAATAAAATAGGCTCTATGCAGCTTAAATTTGGCTACAGGGGTACACAGGCAGCATTGGTGTGGTCAGAGGAGGACAATTGGAAGGAGGAACCGCAGACAGACTTCCTAGGCCTAAAATAATAAAATAGGCTCTATGCAGCTTCCATTATGTGGCAGGGGTACACAGGCAGCATTGGTGTGGTCAGCGGAGGACAATTGGAAGGAGGGACTGCAGACAGACTTCCTAGGCCCAAAATAATAAAATAGGCTCTTTGCAGCTTCCATTATGTGGCAGGGGTACACAGGCAGCATTGGTGTGGTCAGCGGAGGACAATTGGAAGGAGGGACCGCAGACAGACTTCCTAGGCCCAAAATAATAAAATAGGCTCTATGCAGCTTAAATTTAGCTACAGGGGTACACAGACAGCATTGGTGTGGTCAGCGGAGGACAATTGGAAGGAGGGACCGCAGACAGACTTCCTAGGCCTAAAATAATAAAATAGGCTCTATGCAGCTTCCATTATGTGGCAGGGGTACACAGGCAGCAGTGGTGTGGTCAGCGGAGGACAATTGGAAGGAGGGACCGCAGACAGACTTCCTAGGCCCAAAATAATAAAATAGGCTCTATGCAGCTTCCATTATGTGGTAGGGGTACACAGGCAGCATTGGTCTGGTCAGCGGAGCACAATTGGAAGGAGGTACCGTAGACAGACTTCCTAGGCCCAAAATCATAAAATAGGCTCTACGCAGCTTCCATTTTGTGGCAGGGGTACACAGGCAGCATTGGTGTGGTCAGAGGAGGACAATTGGAAGGAGGGACCGCAGACAGACTTCCTAGGCCCAAAGTAATAAAATAGGGTCTATGCAGCTTCCATTATGTGGCAGGGGTACACAGGCAGCATTGGTGTGGTCAGCGGAGGACAATTGGAAGGAGGGACCGCAGACAGACTTCCTAGGCCTAAAATAATAAAATAGGCTCTATGCAGCTTCCATTATGTGGCAGAGGTACACAGGCAGCATTGGTGTGGTCAGCGGAGGACAATTGGAAGGAGGGACCGCAGACAGACTTCCTAGGCCTAAAATAATAAAATATGCTCTATGCAGCTTCCATTATGTGGCAGAGGTACACAGGCAGCATTGGTGTGGTCAGCGGAGGACAATTGGAAGGAGGGACCGCAGACAGACTTCCTAGGCCCAAAATAATAAAATAGGCTCTATGCAGCTTCCATTATGTGGCAGGGGTACACAGGCAGCAGTGGTGTGGTCAGCGGAGGACAATTGGAAGGATGGACCGCAGACAGACTTCCTAGGCCTAAAATAATAAAATAGGCTCTATGCAGCTTCCATTATGTGGCAGGGGTACACAGGCAGCATTGGTGTGGTCAGCGGAGGACAATTGGAAGGAGGGACCGCAGACAGACTTCCTAGGCCTAAAATAATAAAATATGCTCTATGCAGCTTCCATTATGTGGCAGGGGTACACAGGCAGCATTGGTGTGGTCAGCGGAGGACAATTGGAAAGAGGGACGGCAGACAGACTTCCTAGGCCCAAAATAATAAAATAGGCTCTATGCAGCTTCCATTATGTGGCAGGGGTACACAGGCAGCATTGGTGTGGTCAACGGAGGACAATTGGAAGGAGGGACCGCAGGCAGACTTCCTAGGCCTAAAATAATAAAATAGGCTCTATGCAGCTTCCATTATGTGGCAGAGGTACACAGGCAGCATTCGTGTGGTCAGCGAAAGACAATTGGAAGGAGGGACCGCAGACAGACTTCCTAGGCCCAAAATAATAAAATAGGCTCTATGCAGCTTAAATTTGGCTACAGGGGTACACAGGCAGCATTGGTGTGGTCAGCGGAGGACAATTGGATGGAGGGACCGCAGACAGACTTGCTTGGCATAAAATAATAAAATAGGCTCTATGCAGCTTCCATTATGTGGCGGGGTACACAGGCAGCATTGGTGTGGTCAGCGGAGGACAATTGGAAGGAGGGACCGCAGACAGACTTCCTAGGCCCAAAATAATAAAATAGGCTATATGCAGCTTCCGTTATGTGGCAGGGGTACACAGGCAGCATTGGTGTGGTCAGCGGAGGACAATTGGAAGGAGGGACCGCAGACAGACTTCCTAGGCCCAAAATAATTAAGTAGGCTCTATGCAGCTTAAATTTGGCTACAGGCGTACACAGGCAGCATTGGTGTGGTCAGCGGAGGACAATTGGAAGGAGGGACCGCAGACAGACTTCCTAGGCCCAAATTAATAAAATAGGCTCTATGCAGCTTCCATTATGTGGCAGGGGTACACAGGCAGCATTGGTGTGGTCAGGGAAGGACAATTGGAAGGAGGGACCGCAGACAGACTTCCTAGGCCTAATATAATAAAATAGGCTCTTTGCAGCTTCCATTATGTGGCAGGGGTACACAGGCAGCATTGGTGTGGTCAGCGGAGGACAATTGGAAGCAGGGACCGCAGACAGAATTCCTAGGCCTAAAATAATAAAATATGCTCTACGCAGCTTCCATTATGTGGCAGGGGTACACAGGCAGCATTGGTGTGGTCAGCGGAGGACAACTGGTAGGAGGGACTGCAGACAGACTTCCTAGGCCCAAAATAATAAAATAGGCTCTATGCAGCTTCCATTATGTGGCAGGGGTACACAGGCAGCATTGGTGTGGTCAGCGGAGGACAATTGGAAGGAGGGACTGCAGACAGACTTCCTAGGCCTAAAATAATAAAATAGGCTCTATGCAGCTTCCATTATGTGGCAGGGGTACACAGGCAGCATTGGTGTGGTAAGCAGAGGACAATTGGAAGGAGGGACCGCAGACAGACTTCCTAGGCCCCAAATAATAAAATAGGCTCTATGCAGCTTCCATTATGTGGCAGGGGTACACATGCAGCATTGGTGTGGTCAGCGGAGGACAATTGGAAGGAGGGACCGCAGACAGACTTCCTAGGCCCCAAATAATAAAATAGGCTCTATGCAGCTTCCATTATGTGGCAGGGGTACACATGCAGCATTGGTGTGGTCAGCGGAGGACAATTGGAAGGAGGGACCGCAGACAGACTTCCTAGGCCCAAAATAATAAAATAGGCTCTATGCAGCTTCCATTATGTGGCAGAGGTACACAGGCAGCATTCGTGTGGTCAGCGGAGGACAATTGGAAGGAGGGACCGCAGACAGACTTCCTAGGCCCAAAATAATAAAATAGGCTCTATGCAGCTTAAATTTGGCTACAGGGGTACACAGGCAGCATTGGTGTGGTCAGAGGAGGACAATTGGAAGGAGGAACCGCAGACAGACTTCCTAGGCCTAAAATAATAAAATAGGCTCTATGCAGCTTCCATTATGTGGCAGGGGTACACAGGCAGCATTGGTGTGGTCAGCGGAGGACAATTGGAAGGAGGAACTGCAGACAGACTTCCTAGGTCCAAAATAATAAAATAGGCTCTTTGCAGCTTCCATTATGTGGCAGGGGTACACAGGCAGCATTGGTGTGGTCAGCGGAGGACAATTGGAAGGAGGGACCGCAGACAGACTTCCTAGGCCCAAAATAATAAAATAGGCTCTATGCAGCTTAAATTTAGCTACAGGGGTACACAGACAGCATTGGTGTGGTCAGCGGAGGACAATTGGAAGGAGGGACCGCAGACAGACTTCCTAGGCCTAAAATAATAAAATAGGCTCTATGCAGCTTCCATTATGTGGCAGGGGTACACAGGCAGCAGTGGTGTGGTCAGCGGAGGACAATTGGAAGGAGGTACCGTAGACAGACTTCCTAGGCCCAAAATAATAAAATAGGCTCTACGCAGCTTCCATTTTGTGGCAGGGGTACACAGGCAGCATTGGTGTGGTCAGAGGAGGACAATTGGAAGGAGGGACCGCAGACAGACTTCCTAGGCCTAAAATAATAAAATAGGCTCTATGCAGCTTCCATTATGTGGCAGGGGTACACAGGCAGCATTGGTGTGGTCAGCGGAGGACAATTGGAAGGAGTGTCTGACACAGTAAGTACTCCCAAAAACTGAATAGATGTTAATGTCTCCCCCCCAAAAAAAGGGTGGCATACTTAGGTACAGGGGTGTGCTCCTATGCTGACTTTCAGACATTATAATTTGGCGCAAAGTATTTACTGGTGTAAATGTAGGACAGGGCCCCTGACTATTTTAACTAGCATCATACATGTCAACAAATTGTTATTGTCAGTGCCAGGCGTTGAAGGATTTCAGCGCATAGACTAAACAGTGGTGGAGCAGTGAGAGATAATTTTGCAAGTGGTAGAGCACTGTTTGACCTGGGGGGGACACTCTCTCCTGGCCGGCGGTAGAAGCCTAGGGCCCCTCATGTTACAACGGTGTGTCTGACATTGGGTGCGCGCCACCACCGCCAGAGACACTTCATTGTACTATGAGGGACCCAGTGGCAGTGCCGTCGACCAAAAGTGGGCACACCCACCTCTTCAGACAAACGGCACTCTGACGGGTGCTTGCACCAAGTGGCGAGACCACGGCCCCGTGAGGGTAGTTAGGCCATTTAGGGAGGTGTAAACATGTCATATGCTGAACAAACAGCAGCTGCAAATTAAGAGATTGGAACAGTCAGTAACACCAGTCCCAAAGCAAGACCTTTTTACAGGAAAGCTAGGTGTCAGCCGGGAAAGGTGGGGCAAAATAATTTGAAATCCATGAGTGGTTCATTTTAATGAAGGTTAGATCATCAACATTTTGGGTAGCCAGACGAGTCCTTTTTTCGGTCAGCATTGAACCAGCAGCACTGAATACTCTTTCTGATAGCACACTAGCTGCTGGGCAAGCAAGCTCCTGCAATGCATATTCGGCCAATTCAGGCCAGGTGTCTATTTTGGATGCCCAGTAATCAAAGGGGAATGATGGTTGAGGGAGAACATCGGTAATGGAGGAAAAATAGTTAGTAACCATACTGGACAAATGTTGTCTCCTGTCACTTTGAATTGATGCTGCATTACCTGTCGTGTCTGCGGTCATTGCAAAATCACTCCACAACCTGGTCAGAAAACCCCTCTGTCCTACGCCACTTCTTATTTGTGCACCTCTAACACCTCTGCCCTGTTGCCCCCTGCAGCTCGTGTGAGAACCATCACCGCCGCTGTGTGCTGGGAATGCCTGAATCAAACGGTCTACAAGAGTAGCTTGTTTGGTTGCCAATATTTGTTCAAGGTTCTCATGTGGCATGATATTTTGCAATTTGCCTTTATAGCGAGGATCAAGGAGGCAGGCCAACCAGTAATCGTCATCAGTCATCATTTTTATAATGCGTGGGTCCCTTTTGAGGATACACAAGGCATAATCCGCCATGTGGGCCAATGTTCCAGTTGTCAAATCAGTGCATATGCTGGGTTGAGGAGCACTTTTGGGCAAATCAACGTCACTTGTCTCCCTCAAAAACCCTGAACCCGGCCTTGCACCGCCAGCAGTTTCTATTGCCCCCTGAGAAGCTTCCTCATCCAAAAAATACTCATCCCCATCATCCTCCTCGTCCTCCTCCTCTTCGCCCGCCACCTCATCCTGTAGACTTCCCTGAGCAGACAATGGCTGACTGTCATCAAGGCTTCCCTCGTCCTCGGCTGCAGACGCCTGCTCCTTTATGTGCGTCAAACTTTGCATCAGCAGACGCATTAGGGGGATGCTCATGCTTATTACGGCATTGTCTGCACTAACCAGCCATGTGCATTCCTCAAAACACTGAAGGACTTGACACAGGTCTTGGAGCTTCGACCACTGCACAGCAGACAACTCCATGTCTGCCATCCAACTGCCTGCCCGTGTATGTGTATCCTCCCACAAATACATAACAGCACGCCTCTGTTCGCACAGTCTATGAAGCATGTTCAGTGTGGAGTTCCACCTTGTTGCAACGTCGATGATTAGGCGATGCTGGGGAAGGTTAAAAGACCGCTGATGGTTCTGCATACGGCTGGAGTGTACGGGCAAACGGCGGATGTGAGAGCAAAGTCTGCGCACTTTCAGCAGCAGGTCGGGTAACCCGGATAACTTTTCAGGAAGCACTGCACCACCACGTTTAAGGTGTGAGCCAGGCAAGGAATGTGTTTCAGTTGTGAAAGGGCTATGGCAGCCATAAAATTCCTTCCGTTATCACTCACTACCTTGCCTGCCTCAAGATGTACAGCGCCCAGCCATGACTGAATTTCTTGCTGCAAGAACTCGGACAGAACTTACGCGGTGTGTCTGTTGTCGCCCAAAAGCTTCATTGCCAATACAGCCTGCTGACGCTTGCCACTAGCTGTTCCATAATTGGACACCTCGTGTGCAACAGTGGCAGCTGCGGATGGAGTGGTCGTGCGACTGCGGTCTGTAGATGAGCTCTCGCTTCTGCTGGAGGATGAGGAGGAGGAGGGGGGACGAATGCCTACAGCCAACTGTTTCCTAGACCGTGGGCTAGGCAGAACTGTCCCAATATTGCTGTCCCCTGTGGACCCTGCATCCACCACATTAACCCAGTGTGCCGTGATGGAGACGTAATGCCCCTGGCCATGCCTACTGGTCCATGCATCTGTTGTCAGGTGCACCTTTCTACTCACAGATTGCCGGAGCGCATGGACAATGCGGTCTTTTACATGCTGGTGGAGGGCTGGGATGGCTTTTCTCGAAAAGAAGTGTCGACTGGGTAGCTCATAGCGTGGTACAGCGTAGTCCATCAGGGCTTTGAAAGCTTCGCTTTCAACTAACCAGTAGGGCATCATCTCTAACGAGATTAGTCTAGCAATGTGGGCGTTCAAACCCTGTGTACGCGGATGCGCGGATGAGTACTTCCTTTTCCTAACGAGAGTCTCATGTAGGGTGAGCTGGACTGGAGAGCTGCATAGGGTGGAACTAGCGGGGGTACCGGTGGACATGGGTGACTGAGAGAGGGTTGGTGATGGTATTCTTACTGTTGCCCTACATACAGTTTTTCCTACCACGAACCTGGTGATTCCCTGACTGCTTTGGCCTTGCGACCAAACTGCCACATTACCTGCAGGTGGTGTGGTAAACGGTGGGCTTACAGTGAGGGAAGGGATGTCGTGTTGCTGACTAGCTTCATTGTGAGAGGGTGCTACAACGTTAAGGGATGTTTGGTAGTTTGTCCAGGCTTGCAAGTGCATGGTGGTTAAATGTCTACGCATGCAACTTTTATTTCGATTTTTTACATTCTAACCTCTGCTAAAGGTCCTTGAGCATGTCTTACAGATGACTTTGCACTAATCATTGGGATCTTGGTTAAAAAAATGCCAGACTGCACTCTTCCTACTATCGGATACCTTTTCAGGCATTGCACACTGAGCTACTTTAACCGGATGGCCACGCTGTCCTACAACTGGTTTTGGTTTTGCCACACGTTTTTGGCCAGATACGGACTTGCCAGATGGAACCTGTTGCTATGTTGATGCCTGCTGCGGCTCCTCCTCCTCCGCTTCAGAGCTACTGCCGCCTGTTCCCCCAATGGCTGCCAATCGGGGTCAACAACTGGGTCATCTATGACCTCCTCTTCTATGTCCTGTGCACTTTCCTCTGGGTCACCGTGTAAGCCGGTGCTATAGCGTTCGTGATGGGGCTCCATAGTCTCATCGGGGTCAGATTCTGGATCAGTACACTGTGAGGGCATTGTTCTGATCTGAGTCAAAGGAACAGCATAATAATCTGGCTGTGGCTGTGCATCTGTGCACTCCATGTCCGATTCATCTTGTAATGGGCATGGCCTGTTAACTATTTCCCTTTCTAACCCAGGCACGGTGTGTGTAAAGAGCTCCATGGAGTAACCTGTTGTGTTGCCTGTCGCATCCTTCACTGTTGTTCTGGGTGAAGGACACAAGGAAGCGACTTGTTCCTGACCGGGAGCATTCACTGACGACGCGCTGCTTTTACATTTGGCACTTTCCGAGGAGGAGGCGAAAGAGCTAGAGGCAGAGTCAGCAATGAAAGCCAATACTTGTTCCTGCTGCTCCGGCTTCAAAAGCGGATTTCCTACTCCCAGAAAAGGGAGCCTTCGAAGCCTTGTGTAGCCAGACGATGATGCTGACTCCACAACTCGAGACTTAGGGGCTATATTGCTTTTCCCACGACCACCTGATGCTCCACGACCACCACCACTACCATCATTGCCAGCTGGCAATGACCGCCCATGGCCATGACCTCTTCCACCAGACTTCCTCATTCTTGGAAAAATGTAACCAAACTAACAACCATTATGTGGTCCTGTAAAACCATGTAGAAGGTGTATGTGAACTTGTTGTGAATTTAAATCTCCCTTTTTTATGTCTGGGAGAATGCACCAAAAAATCAGGCCCACTGTATTACACTACACAGTTTGATTGGCAGAAAGAGGCTGGCAGATATGCCACTAACAGGACTGACGCAGATGCACACACTGGCAATAGAAATGTCCCTCTTTATGTGTGGGAAAATGCAGGGAAAAATCAGGCCCACTGTATTACACTACACTCTTTGATTGGCAGAAAGACGCTGGCAGATATGACACTCACAGGACTGAAGCACGCAGATGCACACACTGGCAATAGAAATGTCCCTCTTTATGTATGGGAGAATGCAGGGAAAAATCAGGCCCACTGTATTACACTACACTGTTTGATTGGCAGAAAGAGGCTGGCAGATATAACACTAACAGGACTGACGCAGATGCACACACTGGCAATAGAAATGTCCCTCTTTATGTGTGGGAGAATGCAGGGAAAAATCAGGCCCACTGTAATACACTACGCTGTTTGATTGGCAGAAAAAGGCTGGCAGATATGACACTAACAGGACTGACGCAGATGCACACACTGGCAATAGAAATGTCCCTCTTTATGTGTGGGAGAATGCAGGGAAAAATCAGGCCATTGTATTACACTACACTCTTTGATTGGCAGAAAGACGCTGGCAGATATGACACTAACAGGACTGAAGCACGCAGATGCACACACTGGCAATAGAAATGTCCCTCTTTATGTATGGGAGAATGCAGGGAAAAATCAGGCCCACTCTATTACACTACACTGTTTGATTGGCAGAAAGAGGCTGGCAGATATGACACTAACAGGACTGATGCAGATGTGCACACTGGCAATAGAAATGTCCCTCTTTTTTTTTGATATGGGAGACAAGGGATTTAATCAGGCCCACTATATCACAGTATAGTTTCTGTGGCACAAAATGACTGACAGAAACCACAGACAGCACTGGCACAGATGCACAGATTTAACAAGATTATTCTCCCTTTATTTAAATTTTTTTTTGGATATCCGAGACACGTGATTTAACCAGGCCCACTGTTATACAGTAGGTTTTCTGTGGCAGAAAAAGAAAGACAGATGCCACACACAGGACTGGCGCTGATGCAGATTTTCCAATCTTAATCTCCCACTAGTTTTATTTTTTCTGGGAAAATTGTGAAGAAATCAGGCCCACTGTTATACAGTAGGTTTTCTGTGGCAGAAAAAGAAAGACAGATGCCACACACAGGACTGGCACTGATGCAGATTTGCCAATCTTAATCTCCCACTTGTTTTATTTTTTTCTGGGAGAATTGTGAAGAAATCAGGCCCACTGTTATACAGTAGGTTTTCTGTGGCAGAATAAGAAAGACAGATGCCACACACAGGACTGGCAGTGATGCAGATTTGCCAATCTTAATCTCCCACTTGTTTTATTTTTTCTGGGAGAATTGCGAATAAATCAGGCCCACTGTTATACAGTAGGTTTTCTGTGGCAGAAAAAGAAAGACAGATGCCACACACAGGACTGGCACTGATGCAGATTTTCCAATCTTAATCTCCCACTTGCTTTATTTTTTCTGGGAAAATTGTGAAGAAATCAGGCCCACTGTTATACAGTAGGTTTTCTGTGGCAGAAAAAGAAAGACAGATGCCACACACAGGACTGGCACTGATGCAGATTTGCCAATCTTAATCTCCCACTTGTTTTATTTTTTCTGGGAGAATTGTGAAGAAATCAGGCCCACTGTTAAACAGTAGGTTTTCTGTGGCAGAAAAAGAAAGACAGATGCCACACACAGGACTGGCACTGATGCAGATTTGCCAATCTTAATCTCCCACTTGTTTTATTTTTTCTGGGAGAATTGCAAATAAATCAGGCCCACTGTTATACAGTAGGTTTTCTGTGGCAGAAAAAGAAAGACAGATGCCACACACAGGACTGGCACTGATGCAGATTTGCCAATCTTAATCTCCCACTTGCTTTATTTTTTCTGGGAGAATTGTGAAGAAATCAGGCCCACTGTTATACAGTAGGTTTTCTGTGGCAGAAAAAGAAAGACAGATGCCACACACAGGACTGGCACTGATGCAGATTTGCAAATCTTAATCTCCCACTTGTTTTATTTTTTTTCTGGGAGAATTGTGAAGAAATCAGGCCCACTGTTATACAGTAGGTTTTCTGTGGCAGAAAAAGAAAGACAGATGCCACACACAGGACTGGCACTGATGCAGATTTGCCAATCTTAATCTCCCACTTGTTTTATTTTTTCTGGGAGAATTGTGAAGAAATTAGGCCCACTGTTATATTGTAGGTTTTCTGTGGCAGAAAAAGAAAGACAGATGCCACACACAGGACTGGCACTGATGCAGATTTGCCAAGCTTAATCTCCCACTTGTTTTATTTTTTCTGGGAGAATTGTGAAGAAATCAGGCCCACTGTTATACAGTAGGTTTTCTGTGGCAGAAAAAGAAAGACAGATGCCACACACAGGACTGGCACTGATGCAGATTTGCCAATCTTAATCTCCCACTTGCTTTATTTTTTCTGGGAGAATTGTGAAGAAATCAGGCCCACTGTTATACAGTAGGTTTTCTGTGGCAGAAAAAGAAAGACAGATGCCACACACAGGACTGGCACTGATGCAGATTTGCCAATCTTAATCTCCCACTTGTTTTATTTTTTCTGGGAGAATTGTGAAGAAATCAGGCCCACTGTTATACAGTAGGTTTTCTGTGGCAGAAAAAGAAAGACAGATGCCACACACAGGACTGGCACTGATGCAGATTTGCCAATCTTAATCTCCCACTTGTTTTATTTTTTCTGGGAGAATTGTTAAGAAATCAGGCCCACTGTTATACTTTAGGTTTTCTGTGGCAGAAAATGAAAGACAGATGCTACACACAGGACTGGCACTGATGCAGATTTTCCAATCTTAATCTCCCACTTGCTTTATTTTTTCTGGGAAAATTGTGAAGAAATCAGGCCCACTGTTATACAGTAGGTTTTCTGTGGCAGAAAAAGAAAGACAGATGCCACACACAGGACTGGCACTGATGCAGATTTGCCAATCTTAATCTCCCACTTGTTTTATTTTTTCTGGGAGAATTGTGAAGAAATCAGGCCCACTGTTATACAGTAGGTTTTCTGTGGCAGAAAAAGAAAGACAGATGCCACACACAGGACTGGCACTGATGCAGATTTGCCAATCTTAATCTCCCACTTGCTTTATTTTTTCTGGGAGAATTGTGAAGAAATCAGGCCCACTGTTATACAGTAGGTTTTCTGTGGCAGAAAAAGAAAGACAGATGCCACACACAGGACTGGCACTGATGCAGATTTGCCAATCTTAATCTCCCACTTGTTTTATTTTTTCTGGGAGAATTGTGAAGAAATCAGGCCCACTGTTATACAGTAGGTTTTCTGTGGCAGAAAAAGAAAGACAGATGCCACACACAGGACTGGCACTGATGCAGATTTGCCAATCTTAATCTCCCACTTGTTTTATTTTTTCTGGGAGAATTGTGAAGAAATCAGGCCCACTGTTATACTGTAGGTTTTCTGTGGCAGAAAAAGAAAGACAGATGCCACACACAGGACTGGCACTGATGCAGATTTGCCAATTGTAATCTAGCTCTTTTTTATTTTTTCTGGGAGAATTGCGAAGAAATCAGACCCAATGTTATACAGTAGGTTTTCTGTGGCAGAAAAAGAAAGACAGATGCCACAGACAGGACTGGCACTGATGCAGATTTGCCAATCTTAATCTCCCACTTGTTTTATTTTTTTCTGGGAGAATTGCGAAGAAATCAGACCCAATGTTATACAGTAGGTTTTCTGTGGCAGAAAAAGAAAGACAGATGCCACAGACAGGACTGGCACTGATGCAGATTTGCCAATCTTAATCTCCCACTTGTTTTATTTTTTCTGGGAGAATTGTGAAGAAATCAGGCCCACTGTTATACAGTAGGTTTTCTGTGGCAGAAAAAGAAAGACAGATGCCACACACAGGACTGGCACTGATGCAGATTTGCCAATCTTAATCTCCCACTTGTTTTATTTTTTCTGGGAGAATTGTGAAGAAATCAGGCCCACTGTTATTCTTTAGGTTTTCTGTGGCAGAAAATGAAAGACAGATGCTACACACAGGACTGGCACTGATGCAGATTTGCCAATCTTAATCTCCCACTTGTTTTGTTTTTTTCTGGGAGAATTGCGAAGAAATCAGGCCCACTGTTATACAGTAGGTTTTCTGTGGCAGAAAAAGAAAGACAGATGCCACACACAGGACTGGCACTGATGCAGATTTGCCAATCTTAATCTCTCACTTGTTTTATTTTTTCTGGGAGAATTGTGAAGAAATCAGGCCCACTGTTATACAGTAGGTTTTCTGTGGCAGAAAAAGAAAGACAGATGCCACACACAGGACTGGCACTGATGCAGATTTGCCAATCTTAATCTCCCACTTGTTTTATTTATTCTGGGAGAATTGTGAAGAAATCAGGCCCACTGTTATACTGTAGGTTTTCTGTGGCAGAAAAAGAAAGACAGATGCCACACACAGGACTGGCACTGATGCAGATTTGCCAATTGTAATCTAGCTCTTTTTTATTTTTTCTGGGAGAATTGCGAAGAAATCAGACCCAATGTTATACAGTAGGTTTTCTGTGGCAGAAAAAGAAAGACAGATGCCACAGACAGGACTGGCACTGATGCAGATTTGCCAATCTTAATCTCCCACTTGTTTTATTTTTTTCTGGGAGAATTGTGAAGAAATCAGGCCCACTGTTATACTTTAGGTTTTCTGTGGCAGAAAATGAAAGACAGATGCTACACACAGGACTGGCACTGATGCAGATTTGCCAATCTTAATCTCCCACTTGTTTTATTTTTAATGGGAGAATTGTGAAGAAATCAGGCCCACTGTTATACAGTAGGTTTTCTGTGGCAGAAAATGAAAGACAGATGCCACAGTCAGGACTGGCACTGATGCAGATTTGCCAAATTTGCCAATTTTAATCTGCCCCCTATTTTTTTTTCAGGGAGACTAGTGAATAAATCTGGGCCACTGTATTAGAGTGTATTTTCTGTGGCAGAAAGTGGCTTGAAGAGATATAACAAAAAAAAAAGACTGTACTACAATTACTATCTCCCTACTGTAATCTCAGAAAAGTATGGCAGGCAGCAATAAAAAGGACTGCTGCACACAAAAGTCAAAAGTGTGAACAAGCAAACAAGATAGCTGTGCAGAAAGGAAGAAGCAACAGGATTTGTGCTTTGAAAAAAGCAGTTGGTTTGTACAGCGGCGGACACACAGCAATGCAGCTATCAGGGAGCCTTATAAGCTACAGAGCTGTTGCACAGAAATCTAGCCTCCACTGTCCCTGCAAAGAAAAGGTGGTGTTGGACAGTGGAAATCGCTACAGCACAAGCGGTTTGGGGGTTAATTTTCCCTGCCTGACGCTATCCCTGCTTCTGACGAAGCGGCAGCAACCTCTTCCTATGCTCAGATCAGCAGCAGTAAGATGGTGGTCGGTGGGAACGCCCCTTTATAGCCCCTGTGACGCCGCAGAAAGCAAGCCAATCACTGCCATGCCCTTCTCTAAGATGGTGGGGACCAGGAACTATGTCATCACGCTGCCCACACTCTGCATGCACCTTCATTGGCTGAGAAATGGCGCTTTAAGTGTCATATGAAACGCGACTTTGGCGCGAAGATCGTGTACCGCATGGCCGATTCCCACGCTGGGATCGGGTCGGGTTTCATGAAACCCGACTTTGCTAAAAGTCGGCGACTTTTGAAAATGACTGATCCATTTCGCTCAACCCTAGTCAGCGCTGTAAACACCTGGTACCTGTTCATTGGAAAAAACCCTCCTCTCCAACTCTAAAAGAATGGGTAGAAAAAGTATGCATGATATATAGATTAGAAGAACTTTCCAGTTGGGAAATGCATTCTCATCCAACTTTCTTAAAAATATGGGCCCCATGGACAAAGAAATTTGGTAGGGACTCAGACTTTCAAATAGTCTCAAACCTCTCACGGGTTCTCGCTTAAGCACCAGCCCTGTAAGTTCACATTGAATTAAGTTCTGATGCCACCGTGACCATCCCACAAGCCTTATAGAGATACCCTTCATATGATCTGGAAGTTTAAACCCAAACTTTATCATAATTTTAAGAGCCCTCATATCTCAAGTGATCTGTTTGTTATCTGTTTTGCCTTTTGTTTTGTATATTATATTCTTACAGGAATTATATGTTGTGTACAAGAGCTGTGTAATGTCATGGTAAAAGTGTAAGCTATGTCAATGTACATTTATTTGTAAAAATAAAGAATTGTTAAAAGAAATAGTAAAGGGAAATATAATTTCTACCAATCAGGAATTTCTATTAACTGTTTCTCTCTCCTAGAGACAATTAATATTTTGCATTCACTTTATCCTATTCTTTCTCAATTTTTTTCCCTTTTCCATTTCTTCCCCATTTAATTACCTGTCTTCACAAAGACACAAAATCTGATTGTGTCCCTGCTCTTTATTGCAGTATTTTTTTTATATTAGTTACAATTATTATGCAAATGATAAGAAGGTAGCTAATAATATTGCACCTATCTCATTATGTTTTTGCTTTCAGCAAAATTCAGATTGGGTGCTGCCTCACACCACAGACAGGCATACAAGCAATATACAATTTGTTCCATTTTCCATCATTTTCTGGTACAGCTTATAGTGACATAAAAATCTAATCCATAAAGAGTGTAACAATTGAAAAATGTAATGAAGGTATTGTAATTATTATTACTATTTCCCCATTGTGCATCACCATGATTTAACGCACTGTTATATCCGGAAGGCACTTTATTATATTATAATGTTTACTATGACAGCAGCCAAAACGCAGGTTTCCGTGACAAGCTGCTTTCAGCTAGGATGCAAATGTGCAACACCACAGGGGTTTAACTAAACCGTCTGCCACAATCACAAGCTATTGCTGGAGAAAGTTTAATCAGTTATGAAAGAAGAAACATATTAATCTGTCCAAAGTCATAAACATTTCCAAATATTTAGTCAAAGTCAATTTAAAGTGCTTTCAACCTAAGTCTCAACTGGAAAGACAAGTCCTTCAATTTTCCTTTTCTGTCTGTTTATTAACGTTTCTTTGTTTAACACTTTTTTTCTAGCATTTCTAACAATGGAGTGGAAGCCAATCAGGCCCAGAATGGCCATCTACCCCAATGGACACATGCCCGCTGGGTCAAAGCCCTCATCTACATTGTGGGCAGCTGGTCGTGGTTTTACGGTCACTGGCCCTGCAATTTTTTTAAATTCCCAAATTGTTTGTGCACACCCTAGTGTGCCCGCCCACACCATTCAGTACGCCGCATCGGCATACTCCCTACCAGACCAAGTGCCAGGCAATGTTAGCAGGATGTTCTTGGTGGGTGGGGTTACCATCCTCTGCACTATGGTTCCATTTCTGAGAGGTCTGCATGCTGCACTGATCAATTTCTTAGTTATTGGCGAGTTAACAAGCTATGGACATGTAATGTACGTACATTAGCCTCGTGTATCCTACAGTATATGATGCATATATAGTGGGGAAAATAAGTATTTGATATACTATGGATTTTGTGTTTTTTCAATTTTCTAATAATTGTGCCATCAGTTGTTACCTTCTCACCAAGCTGCTTGCCTATTGTCCTGTAGCCCATCCCAGCCTTCTGCAGGTCTGCAATGTTATCCCTGGTGTCCTTAGACAGCTGTTTGGTCTTGGCTATGGTGGAGAGGGTGGAGTGTGAGCGATTAAGCGTATTGACAGGCATCTTTTATACAAGTAACGAGTTCAAACAGGTGCAATTAATACAGGTAATGAGTAGTGATGAGCGAACGTGCTTGCCACTACTCGTTACTCGCCCGAGTATTGGGGTACTCGGGGTACTCGGCGAGCAGTGAGCATTTCCGGGATTATTCGGCGGTAACTGCAGTCTCCACCCAGCAGTTTTGGCGGACTTTAGAGACCCAATCACGGTGCAGGGATAGTCTGCCAGGCCATGAAAAGCTGCAACCATCTTTGTTGTGTCGTGCAGTGATTGGCTGGGCCTTACAGCATCATCCCGATGGCCGCATTCTGTTCCTGTTTCAGCGAGAGTAGGAAGAGCTGCTGCCGAGAAAGGGTCAGAATCGTGGTTTTAGAGTTAGTGTAGGTCTGCAACTCTTACATCCACAACTCCTGAGAAACCAACAGTCCTTTTTAGGGCTAATTCATGGGTCCCGATATTGCAGCGCTAGGCGGGCAGGGCACAGCATATCCACATCAGTGCAAGGCCTGCAGGCGCTGTATGTGCGTCCATTGGTCCCACTGCATCCCTCCCAAAGCTCCATAACTGCCTGCTGCTGCAGCTTATTTACTGTCTATATAACTATTTTTTAAAATTAGTTTTTTCCACAAATTCCCCCTCCCCCAAAAAAATATACAGTCTGTTTTGTCAGACTGAGGCCTGTTGAAAAGTGATAGTTTGTCAGGCATACGGAGCTTAGGTGTGTGTGCTACCCTTTTGTTTCTTTTTTTTGTGGTGTTTTAAATTCACCGAAAAAGGCCTCATATATCTCTGTGCTCTAAGTTTGGGCATTGGAGGCCGGTGTACTTACTTTGTGGCTGTGTGATACTCAAATTCTATACAGTAGGGTTGAGCGACCTTTAGTTTTTTAGGGTCGAGTCGGGTTTTGTGAAACCCGACTGTCTTAAAAGTCGAGTCGAGTGAAATCGGCCGACCACAGTGAAAAGTCGGGTTTCGGCCGAAACACGAAACCCAGTGAAGATAATTTTTTTTTTTTTTAATCTCTCTCTCTCTCTCTCTCTCTCTCTCTCTCTCTCTCTCCCCCCTCCGTCCCAGAACAGAAAATTTCGATTTGCACATTCCAAATCGCTACTGCGCACAAGCGATAACATGACGATAGGCGTTCACTCCCCTAACCCCTATGTCATCACTCTGCCCACGCTCATTCATTGGCTGAAAAAATGGCGCTAATCGCGTCATACGAAACGCGACTTTGGCGCCAAGATCGCGTACCGCATGGCCGACCCCACACAGGGATCGGGTCGGGTTTCATGAGACGCCGACTTTGCCAAAAGTCGGCGACTTATGAAAATGAACGACTCGTTTCGCTCAACCCTACTATACAGCGCTATTCAGCCTAAAAATTTTTTTATAGGCCACAGATTTGCCAGTGTGCTATTTATGTTACAGCCGTTACATATATCTCTGCTCCAAGTTTTGCCATTGGAGGCCGGTGTACTTACTTTGTGGCTGTGTGATGCTCAAATTCTATACAGCGCTATTCAGCCTAAAAATTTTTTTAAAGGCCACAGATTTGCCAGTGTGGTATTTCTGTTACAGCCGTTATATATATCTCTGCTCCAAGTTTTGCCATTGGAGGCCGGTGTACTTACTTTGTGGCTGTGTGATACTCAAATTCTTTACAGCGCTATTCAGCCTAAAAAAATGAGAAAGGCCACAGATTTGCCAGTGTGGTATTTCTGTTACAGCCGTCATATATCTCTGCTCCAAGTTTTGCCATTGGAGGCCGGTGTACTTACTTTGTGGCTGTGTGATGCTCAAATTCTATACAGCGCTATTCAGCCTAAAAAAATGAGAAAGGCCACAGATTTGCCTCTGTGGTATTTCTGTTACAGCCGTCATATATCTCTGCTCCAAGTTTTGGCATTAGAGGCCGGTGTACTTATTCTTTGGCTGTGTGATACTCAAATCCTATACAGCGCTATTTCGCATAAATTAACTTTAAAAATAAAAAAAACAAAAATTTAATACAGTCTGTTAGGCCAGGCTGAAGCCTGCCAGGCAGGGCTGCCACTAGGAATTTCAGGGCCCCATATTGTCAAAATTTTGGGGCCCCCTTGAAACTCTGCCCAGGCTCCACCCCCAATTCCACCTCCACCCCTCGAACCTTCCACAGTTCCTCCGCCCTCTCTTGGAAAAGCTCCACTTCTGGTGAATATCGGTCTGCACTTGGACCGTGGTGCATGGACCGGCCGCGGGTCTCCAGATCTGAAATTTGCATCCTCACAGCATGTATGAGGATGCTGGTCAGGAGATCGGCGCCCAGTCTGTGCACTGCTGTGGGTGCACAGACCGACAGCCCCCTTTCAAAAATTACACTGTCATAATAATAAAGATGTTTCCGATCATATATACCAACTTGCTTCAGTAATTCCCCACCCCCCTTCCAAACCCCAACCAAAACTTATAAGTTACTGGATGATCCCGAGCTGCTGCCTGATGTTATAGTTGGGCATTTGGTTTTGTAGCAGCTCAGGATCATCCAGCATCTTATACATTCCACTAGCCTCCCCCTGGACTCTGTTGGATGCGACCCCCAGTCCCCACTAGCCTCCCCCTAGACCCTGTTGGATGCGACCCCCAGTCCCCACTAGCCTCCCCCTGGACCCTGTTGGATGCGACCCCCAGTCCCCACTAGCCTCCCCCTGGACTCTGTTTGATGCGACCCCCAGTCCCCACTAGCCTCTCCCTGGACCCTGTTGGATGCGGCCCCCAGTCCCCTCTAGCCTCCCCCTGGACCCCCTGTTGGATGCGGCCCCAGTCCCTACTAGCCTCCCTCTCGACCCTGTTGGATGCGGCCTCCAGTCCCCTCTAGCCTCCCCCTGGACCCTGTTGGATGCAGGCTCCCAGTCCCTACTAGCCTCCCTCTGGACCCTGTTGGATGCGGCCTCCAGTCCCCTCTAGCCTCCCCCTGGACCCTGTTGGATGCAGGCTCCCAGTCCCTACTAGCCTCCCTCTGGACCCTGTTGGATGCGGCCTCCA
Source organism: Ranitomeya variabilis (assembly GCF_051348905.1). NCBI lineage: Eukaryota > Metazoa > Chordata > Amphibia > Anura > Dendrobatidae > Ranitomeya > Ranitomeya variabilis. The sequence goes on from NC_135236.1 coordinate 534,056,644, forward strand.
GTCCCCTCTAGCCTCCCCCTGGACCCTGTTGGATGCGGCCCCAGTCCCCACTAGCCTCCCTCTGGACCCTGGTGGATGCGGCCTCCAGTCCCCTCTAGCCTCCCCCTGGACCCTGTTGGATGCAGGCTCCCAGTCCCTACTAGCCTCCCTCTGGACCCTGTTGGATGCAGCCCCAGTCCCCTCTAGCCTCCCCCTGGACTCTGTTGGATGCGGCCCCAGTCCCTACTAGCCTCCCTCTGGACCCTGTTGGATGCGGCCCCAGTCCCCACTAGCCTCCCTTTGGACCCTGTTGGATGCGGCCCCAGTCCCCACTAGCCTCCATCTGGACCCTGTTGGATGCGGCCTCCAGTCCCCACTAGCCTCCCCCTGGACCCTGTTGGATGCGGCCCCAGTCCCCACTAGTCTCCCCCTGGACCCTGTTGGATGCAGGCTCCCAGTGACCACTCGCCTTCCCTCATCAGCCACATGATATCAGTACAGACACAGCCACTGTGAGCCACCTGAAGCCTCTTTTCACTAGAGAGACTCATCCTGCTCGCCCGCCCTCCGCCTGATCTGCCCTCCACCTCCACCTGCTCGTCCGTCATCCGCCCCCAGTCAGAAGAACAGAATGGCAGAAGTGAAGAACTCCAAGACCACCCAACCTGAAACAGCGAGAAGGGGTTATACCACAGTGCCCACCTTATGGGGTCACACAGGGGAGAATGAGATACAGCTAAGCACATGGGATTGCACGGGAGAGGATTAGATGCACAGCTCAGCAGACACTATCACACAGGATAGGATTAGATACATCTCAGCAGATGGGATCACACAGGATAGGATTAGATACACGGCTCAGTAGTCAGTATCACACAGGATAGGATTAGAAACACAGCTCAGCAGTCAGTATCACACAGGATAGGATTAGATACATGGCTCAGCAGACAGTATCACACAGGATAGGATTAGATACACAGCTCAGCAGACAGTATCACACAGGATAGGATTAGATACACAGATCAGCAGACAGTATCACACAGGAGAGGATTAGATACACAGCTCAGCAGATGGGATCATACAGGATAGTATTAGATACACTGCTCAGCAGACATCACACAGGATAGGATTAGATACACTGCTCAGCAGACAGTATCACACAAGAGAGGATTAGATACTGCTCAGCAGACAGTATCACACAGGATAGGATTAGATACATGGCTCAGCAGACAGAAACACATAGGATTAGATACATGGCTCAGTAGTCAGTATCACACCATATAAGATTAGATACATGGCTCAGCAGTCAGTATCACACAGGATAGGATTAGATACACAGATCATCAGATGGTATCACACAGGATAGGATTAGGTACATGGCTCAGCAGTCAGTATCACACAGGAGAGGATTAGATACACAGCCTAGCAGACACTATCACACAGGAGAGGATTAGATACACAGCTCAGCAGTCAGTATCATACAGGAGAGGATTAGATGCAACTCAGCAGATGGGATCACCGGAGAGACTCACCCTGCTTGTCCGTCATCTGCAGTCTGCCCCGCGTGACACACAGCACGCTGCTCTCTCTGCTCTGGGTTGAGGAAATGGAGCAGCGTGTGACGTCAGGCAGGACCATGATGCACCTGGGCTGGCCGCAGCTTTTAAAGGCACAGTGCCATTTTCCTATCGCTGGATGCATTAACAGCACTGTAGGTGTATCTTTAAAACACTACAGTGCTGTTATGCATAGGGGGTTGGAATCCTTAAACAAAACGTCCAGGGGCCCGATGAGGAGAAGCAAATAGGAGGGGGGCCCGAGCTGCCAGCGTGTTCGGGCCCCCCTTTTTGCTCCTCATCACCGGGCCCCATACAGTAGTAACGGCTGTAATGCCCTGATGGCGGCCCTGATGCCTGGTGTTTGGTTTTGAAAAATCGTAGATTTGCAGGCATACTGATCACATATTATTTTGCTACTAATAAAGACATTTGTGTTGAGCATTTGAAATAGTGCAGTAGTCCTTTTAAAATGGTTAAGGCAAGGGGCAAGGGACGGGGAAGTGGACGTGATGTTGATGGTGCATCCAAAGGACGAGTCCGTTGGCATGGTGAAAGTGGGCTACAACAAAGACCCACATCTTCTCGCTCAACCTTCCTGTCCCAGTTTCTAGGGGTCCTCAGCACACCAATATTGAAGCCAGAGCAGTGTGAAACGGTTGTTGGTTGGATAGCGGATAATGCTACCAGTCACTTAGCCACCACCACCACTTTGTGTTCCGCATGGTCAAGTCTGAGTAGCCGTGAGTGTGGCCAGGATATTCCTCACCCTGATCCTCCTTCCTCCCACCATACCGAGTGCCCTGAGGTAACTGATTCCACACTTGGACACTCTGAAGAGCTGTTTAGTTCTCCATTACAAGATTCAGAAATCTCTGCCGGTCAACTTGAAGTGGGAAAAGATGACATCGCATGTAGAGCTGCCCAAAGCTTTGACCAGCCCCGGGCACATGAAGGCGATGGTGGGAAAGTGTCACAAGAGGTGGACGATGATGAGACACAATTGCCAGAAATTCAGGAGGAGGAGCAGGGTGCAGATGTGGAAGACGAGGTGGTGGATGAAATAGTGACTGACCCAACCTGTCAGGAGGACATGCATTGCGAGGACAGCAGCACAAATGGGGAAGGAGGCATATCCTCAACAGGCAGGAAGAAGCAGTGTGGTGGCCACAGACAGAAGGCTTCGTGCATCCATTTCCCGAAACACCAACATGAGTGAAATTGCCATTCCACCTGTGAGATCTTCCCAATTCTGGCTATTTTTTATAGACTGCCGATAACCCCAAATAGGCCATTTGCAGCATCTGCCATGCCCGCATCAGCAGGGGTAGCAAAACAACCAGCCTGATGACCACCAGCATGATCAGGCACATGCAAGCAAAGCACCCGACTTTGTGGGCCAAACCCCAGGCTCCAGGACCACTGCCTGCTGGTCACACCACTGCTTCTTCCACTGTTTTGCGTAGAAGCCAATCCCCAGTACACCGTGCATGTGAAGATGCCTCTAGCCCTGCACCTGTTGTGGCCCAAAGTCAAGCAGCACCATCGGCAAGCGCGTCCACGTCCTTGTCCCAGCACAGCGTTCAGTTGTCTATAACCCAGTCTTTGAAATGCAAGCGGAAATACCCCACCAACGCCCCACAGGTCACAGTCCTCAATTCTAAAATTTCTCTTCTGCTTTCGATAGAAATGCTGCCTTTCAGGCTTGTAGGCTTGTAGAGATGGAAGCTTTCCACAACCTGATGGCGGCGGCCCTCCCAAGGTACTTGGTTCCCAGTCTCCACTATTTCTCCCGGTGTGTGGAACCGGCATTACACTGGCATGTGTCCCACAGCATTAGCTGTGCCCTCAACAATGCTGTTACCGGGAATATCCACCTAACCACGGACACGTGAACAAGTGCTTGTGGGCAGGGACGGTACATCTCAATGACGGCACACTGGGTTAACATAGTGGAAGCCGGCACCCAGTCCGACCTTGGGATGGAACACATCCTCCCCATGCTGAGGATTGCTGGCCCTACGTCAATCAGGGTTGCCCCCACAGTCTACAGCTCCTGCACCTCCTCCTCCTCCTCTTCATTCTCCATATCTGAAATCAACACATCAGTCAGAAGCTGGAAGCACTGCAGCACTGCCTCAGCCAAGCGGCAACAGGCTGTGCTGAAGCTAATCTGCATAGGTGACAAAACGCACAATGCAGAAGAGGTGTGGACAGCGCTGAAAGAGCAGTCAGATGTTTGGATGACACCGCTGAACCTACAGCCAGGCATGGTCTTGTGTGACAATGGCCATAACCTGGTGGCGGCTCTGAGGCAAGGTGAGCTCACACACGTACCTTGCTTGGCCCATGTGCTTAACCTCATGGTTCAACATTTTCTGAAAAGCTACCCGGAGCTGCCGGATCTGCTAGTGAAAGTACGCCGTATGTCTGCCCATTTTAGAAAGTCAGCTACAGCTTCAGCCGCCCTTGCCGTGCTTCAGCAGCGTTTTTAGCTTTCAGTTCACCGACTGTTGTGTGATGTCCCCATGCGCTGGAACTCTACGCTGCATATGTTGGAAAGGATTTGAGAGCAGAAGAGGGCTGTTGTTGACTACCAACATCAACAAGGCCGTTGAATTTCAGGTCAGACTCCACACATAAGACTTGAGGAGTGGACATGGATGTCAGACATATGTAGCATCCTCCAAAACTTTGAGGGCAGCACCAACATGGTTAGCGGCGATGATGCCATAATTAGCATCACCATCCCACTTCTTAGCATTCTGAGAAACTCTCTGCTCACAATCAAAGAGGATGCATTGCAGGCAGAGCACAAGGACATGGAGCAAGGAAACATACAGGGGGATTACACTCAGCCCAGCCTCGTGTCTTCTCAACGTGGATTGGCAGGCAATGAGGAGGAGGAAGAACAGGAGCTACTTTCATGCGCTATAGACGGAACTACAAACACATCTATATTAGCTTCTGTTCAGTGGGGATCGCCTGAGGACAGGGAGGAGGAGGATGAGGAGGAGGAGGACAGCATGGTAAGTCATCCTGTTGGTGAGGACATAGAAGTATTGCCTGTTAGCAGTCTGGCACACATGGCTGACTTTATGTTGGGCTGCATTTCACATGATCCTCGGATTATCAAAATTTTGGGTGACACTCATTACTGGTTGGTGACACTTCTAGACCCACGCTACAAGGAGAACTTTCAATCTCTTCTGCCTGAGGCAGAGAGGTGTACAAAAATGTTGCAGTAACACAGGGCCCTTGTAGCGGAAATAGTTAGAAAATTCCTATGTGAGAATGCTGGCAGCAGACGTCAGAGTTTGTTGTACAACCAAGGACTCCAAGCGAGAGAGACAGAAGTACAATCCAGCTCAGGCAGAGGAACAATGGCCACTTTCTGGGACAGTTTTCTCAGGCCCTCCCATAGTGGCAGCACAGAGGCAAGGGGTGCTGTCACAAGAAGTGCAATGTTTGAGAAGATGGTGAGGGAGTATCTTGCAGATCGTACAAACGTCCTCCGTGATTCCTCTGTGCCTTTTAATTATTGGGTATCCAAACTGGACACGTTGCATGAACTGGCTCTCTATGCCTTGGAGGTCCTGGCCTGCCCTGCTGCTAGCATTCTGTCAGAGAGGGTTTTTAGTGCTGCTGGTGGAATTATAACAGATAAGCGCATCCACCTGTTAATTGAAAATGCTGACAAGCTGACTCTTATCAAAATGAACAAGGCTTTGATTGGAAAGACTTCTGTACACCACCAAGTGAAACCAGCGAAATATAACCTCAAATACATGCTCTGTTTTGGGGAGGTGTATTCTCATGCACCTCTTCACAACCACACATGGGTACAAGCTTCCAGATTTGGTCTGTTTGTTTTTATCCTCCTCCCTATCCTCATCCTCCTCATCCAGAACCACTATATCACCAGGGTGAACGTGGTCTGTAAGGTGCATTTTGGCCAAAGGTGCTGTGATGGCACTCTTTTATTTTTTTAAAAAAGGACAACACATTGGGGAATTGGGCATGACATTTCTTTGGGCCTACTTCTTAAGTCTGTCTCCTGCAATGTGTCCTTTGACTGCTACTTGATGACCAGGGTGCATGTGATCAGTACTGTTATAGTCTGGTGATTTTTGGGCACGGGGGCTGTGAAGGCACTATTTAATTTTGTAAAAACAGGACCCCACATTGGAGAATTGGGCATTACATTACATTGGGAATACTTCTTAAGTCTGTCTCCTGCAATGTGTCCTTTAACTGCCACTAGATGACCAGGGTGCACGGCACGTGCTCAGTACTGTTATAGGCCAGTGATTTTTGGGCATGGGGGCTGTGATGACACTATATTTTTAAGTCCAAAAAGGACAACACATTGGGAAATTGGGCATGACATTTCTTTGGGCCTACTTCTTAACTCTGTCTCCTGCAATCTGTCCTGTACCTGCCACTAGATCACTAGGGTGAACGTGCTCTGTACGGTGCATTTTGGCGAAGGGGCTGTAATGGAACTATTTTATTCAGTCCAACAAGGACACCACATTGGGGAATTGGGCATGGCATTCCATTGTGCCTACATTTTAACTCTGTCTCCTGCAATGTCTCTTGTTTAACTGCCACTAGATCACCAGGGTGAATGTGTTTTGTACTGTTATAGGCCAGTGAAGTTTGGTCAAGGGGGGCTGTGATGGCACTAGTCTATTTTTACAAAGGTACCACCCATTGGTGAAACCACATCCTTGTTGGCAAACACTTCATAATCATAACATTTGTGTACCTTAAAGAGCTCACTTGGAAAGCTCCTTTTTGTGTTGCCTGGTTGCTAACATTAGACACAATACACTTCATATAAATTTGATAAAGCAATGCTGTTACTTTGCCTCAGTAGTTCATTAAAAATATAGCTTGGTCTACTATATTTGTTTCTCTCCTTGCGAGACTTAACTTTGTCTGCCTCAAATGTACAAATGGAGAATATACAAATGGCGATTTGTAAACAAGATTGAAATACTGTATACCGAATGCATTCAGACAATCACATAGCTGCATTTCTTGTAAAACATTTAGAGATGTGACAGACGGTTATGGACCTGGTGGTTAGGAGCACCCGGAATGACCTGATGAGTAAACTAGTAATCGGAACAAGCTCTGGGAAAGTAGGAACTCTGCTGACCGCAAATCCTACTCCTATCAGACACACTAGAAATAGCCGTGGAGCGTACCTAACTCTCCCTAGACGCCTCTTCACAGCCTAAGAGCTAACTACCCCTAAAGATAGAAATAGAAGCCTAACCTTGCCTCAGAGAAATTCCCCAAAGGTAAAGGCAGCCCCCCACATATATTGACTGTGAGTTAAGAGGAAAGTCACAAACACAGGAATGAAACAGGTTTTAGCAAAGGAGGCCAGACTTCACTAAATAGTCAGAGGATAGAAAAGGGAACTATGCGGTCAGCACAAAAGACTACAAAAAACCACGCAGAGTAAGCAAAAAGACTCCCCACACCGACTCACGGTGTGGAGGTGCCACTCTGCACCCCAGAGCTTCCAGCTAGCAAGGGAATATCATGATAGCAAGCTGGACTAGAAATTAGCAGTACTAAGAAATATATTCAGGAAGCAGTAACAACAAATGAACTAGCAAAGACTTAGCTTCTGCTGGAGTAGACAGGTCCTCAGAGAAGTCCAAGAGAGATCTGAACCAATACTGAAACATTGACAGCTGGCATGAAGTAACGATCTGAGTGGAGTTAAATAGGGAAGCCAGCATAGCAATAAACGAGAGCAGCTGACAAAACCAACCTCAGTGACCAGCAGTTCCGCTCAAAGCCACCAGAGGGAGTCCAAGAGCAGAAATAACCAAAGTACCATTCATGACCACAGGAGGGAGTCCGAAAACGGAATTCACAAAAACAGACAATGCTCATAGTGACACAATCTTGATAAATGTTTGTTTATTCACTTCACAAACAGTTCTAAACCTCTATATGTTTGCTGTTTGTCATTGTAAAACATTAAGGTTTACTGAAACTATGCCAGTGGTGGTTTGATCTAAATCCTTGTGGCTTTTGTTTTCTAGGGGTTTATGACCCCTCGTCTGATGACTCCATGATATCTCAGCTTCATCCAACCTTGAAAAGTGGCCACTTGAAGGTGTGGGTGAAACTAAAGTTACTACATAGTGTTATTCACTATATAAGACCAGAGAAACATGACTAAGACAGATGTCAAAACTGGGGTACCTGTACAAGTAGAGAGTGCTGATACCTGTGTAATTGGAGATGCCCATGCAATGTAGATAATCTCCCAGGGGTTCTCTGTCTTGGTGTTGCTTCTCTGATATTCCATACGGATGATGTTTAAAAGCCTCTTGGTGATGATCTAACTATACTGTATGTAATTAATCTTCATATATACATAATCACTATATTTATTTAATCCTTGTATGTACTTATTAACCTGTGTATGTTAACACATACAAAAGTGTATGCACTCACACTATTCAATCATACTATTCCTTGAATTTTGTAGTTTGCAATAAAATTGCCTTGTATTGCAAGTATTTGGATTTTTTAAAGACGTATCTGAACCTTAGTGCTAAAAACATGTCAAATAAAATTGCAAAATTCTGCTGTAAATAATTGTGCAAAGAGGGGACCATCATACCGTTAAAAAATATGAGCAAATTTTCCTGGGCCCATCCAGTATGTGGGATCCATGGCCTAATGGGGTGCATATTACTATGCAGCAGGGCTCGCCTTCCTGCCAATATATACAACAAAGGAGTACGCAGTACAAAATGCATATTGTGAAGTGGATTTTCCTGGGCCCATCCACTATGTGGGTTCCAAGGCCTAATAGGGTGCATATGACTATGCAGCAGGGCTTGCCTTCCTGCCAATGTATAAAACCAAGGAGTATGGAGCACAAAATGCATATTGTGAAGTGGATTTTCCTGGGCTCATTCACTATGTGGGTTCCAAGGCCTAATGGGGTGCATATGACTTTGCAGCAGGGCTTGCCTTCCTGCCACTGCATAAAACCAAGGAGTATGGAGCACAAAATGCATATTCTGAAGTGTATTTTCCTGGGCCCATCCACTATGTGGGTTCCAAGGCCTAATGGGGTGCATACAACTGACTCTGCAGCAGGGCTGGCCTTGCTGGAAATGTGTAAAACAAAGGAGTTTGGAGCACACAATGCATATTGTGAAGTGGATTTTCCTCGGCCCATCCAGTGTTGTGAATTCTGTTTGTGGGCTCCCCCGGTGGTGTTTTATGGTATTGCCACTTATTTGCCTTCTTCTATCCTTGATCACCTGTTGACACCCATTAGGGGAGTTTCCTATTTAAGCCTGCTTGGCTGCTGGTCTGATGCCGGCCAACAATGTATCAGTAGCATTCTGTTGCATTCTCCTGCCTCAAGTTCCAGTTCAGCTAAGTTGAATTTTGTTCCTAGTTAATGTTATTTTTTGTCCAGCTATCTGCAATGTGACTCTCTGTAGTTGGAAGCTCTCGTGGACTGAAATTGCCACTCCAGTGGCATGAGTTGTCACTGGAGTTTTAAAGTAATTTCAGGATGGTGTTTTTGAGTAGTGTTTTGAAGTTGACCGTGAAGTAACTCTTTCCTGTACTTCTGCTATCTAGTAAGCGGACCTCACTGTGCTAAATCTGCTGTTCATCCTACGTATGTCTTTTCCTCTTGACTCACCGTCAATATTTGTGGGGGCCTGCTATCTCCTTTTGGGGTTCATCTCTGGAGGTAAGGCAGGCCTGTATATTCCTCTGATAGGGGTAGTTAGATCTCCGGCTGGCGCGTGGTGTCTAGGGCATCGTAGGAAACACTCCCCGGCTACTTCCAGTGTTGTGTCAGGTTCAGGTCACGGTCACTTTAGTTTCCATCACCCGAGAGCTAGTCCGTTTGTTATTTTTGATTTCCCTGCCATTGGGAAAATCATAACAGTTTGGCCGGCCCACATGTGTTAAAACTATGCACTAAAGCAGGAAAGGATATGAAAAGGTTTTTTTTTTCCTTCTGTGTTTGGAAAGTGCACCTTAGTGCTTATTTGTACTCCTTGCTTAAACTGCAGTCTTCAGCCTTTTTTTTTTTTTTTTCCTTCCTCTCCTCTTAATCTCTGAATGGCTTTGGTTACACCTGTTTGAATCATGGATCCACAGAGTTTGGTTGCAGGTCTGAATAACCTGGCTACAAAGGTCCAGAACTTACAAGATTTTGTTATACGTGCTCCAATGTCTGAACCTAAGATTCCTATGCCTGAATTTTTTACCGGAGACAGATCCCGTTTTTTGAATTTCAGAGAGAATTGTAAATTGTTTTTGTCTCTGAAATCTCACTCTGCTGGTGATCCTGCGCAACAGGTTAAAATTGTTATTTCTCTATTGCGGGGTGACCCACAAAGTTGGGCATTTGCATTGTCGCCAGGGGATCCTGCGTTATTAAATGTAGATGTGTTTTTTCTGGCTTTGGGGTTGCTTTATGAAGAACCTAATTTAGAGATTTTGGCTGAGAAAGCCTTGATAGCTCTTTCCCAAGGGCAAGATGAAGCTGAGATATACTGCCAGAAATTTCGTAAATGGTCGGTGCTTACTAAATGGAATGAGTGCGCTCTAGCAGCTAATTTCAGAGAGGGTCTCTCTGATGCCGTGAAGGATGTCATGGTGGGGTTCCCTGTGCCTACAGGTCTGAATGATGCCATGAAATTGGCTATCCAGATTGATCGGCGTTTACGGGAGCGCAAATCTGTGCACCATATGGCGGTATCTTCTGAGCAAAAATCTGTGCACCATATGGCGGTATCTTTTGAGCAAAAACCTGTGCACCATATGGCGGTATCTTCTGAGCAAAAACCTGTGCACCATATGGCGGTATCTTCTGAGCAAAGACCTGTGCATCATTTGGCGGTGACCTCTGAAAAGGCACCAGAGCATATGCAATGCGATAGTGTATTGTCTAGAGGCGAACGACAGAATTACAGGCGCAAAAATGGGTTGTGCTTCTATTGTGGAGATCCAGCTCATGTTATATCAGCATGCTCTAAACGCATAAAGAAGGTTGATAAAAAGGTTGATAAATCTTTTTCTATGGGTACCTTGCAGTCTAAATTTCTTTTGTCCGTGACATTGATTTGTACTTTATCATCTGTTACTGTGGATGCTTATGTGGATTCTGGCGCCGCTCTGAGTCTCATGGATTGGTCCTTTGCCAAGCGTTGTGGGTTTGATTTAGAGCCTCTGGAGGTTTCTATTCCCTTAAAGGGTATTGATTCTACACCTTTGGCTAGCAATAAACCACAATATTGGACACAAGTGACTATGCATCTTTCCCCAGACCATCAGGAGATTATTCGTTTCCTTGTGTTATATAATCTACATGACGTATTAGTACTTGGATTACCATGGTTACAAATTCATAATCCAGTCTTGGACTGGAGATCAATGTCTGTGCTGAGTTGGGGATGTCGGGGGATTCATGGGGATGCACCTTTGGTTCCCATTTCTTCATCTACTCCCTCTGAGATCCCAGCATTTCTGTCAGATTTTTATGATGTCTTTCAGGAGCCTAAAACTGATTCTCTCCCCCCTCACAGAGAGTGTGACTGCGCTATTGAGTTGATTCCCGGTAGTAAATTTCCTAAGGGTCGCTTGTTTAATTTGTCTGTACCTGAACATACTGCTATGCGGGAGTATATCAGAGAATCTTTGGAAAAGGGTCATATTCGCCCCTCTTTGTCTCCATTGGGGGCAGGGTTTTTTTTTGTGGGTAAAAAGGATGGTTCATTGAGACCTTGTATCGACTATCGACTTCTGAATAAGATTACTGTTAAATACCAGTACCCGTTACCTTTACTGACTGATCTTTTTGCTCGCATAAAGGGGGCGAAGTGGTTCACTAAGATCGATCTACGTGGTGCGTATAATTTGGTGCGGATTAAGCAGGGGGATGAGTGGAAGACCGCATTTAATACGCCTGAAGGCCATTTTGAGTATTTGGTAATGCCTTTCGGTCTCGCGAATGCCCCTTCCGTTTTTCAGTCCTTTATGCACGATATTTTCCGTGAATATCTGGATAAATTTATGATTGTGTATTTGGATGATATTTTGATTTTTTCGGAGGACTGGGAATCTCATGTTCAACAGGTCAGGAGAGTTTTTCAGGTTTTACGAGCTAATTCTCTATTTGTGAAGGGCTCAAAGTGTATTTTTGGGGTTCAGAGAATTTCCTTTCTGGGATATATTTTTTCCCCTTCATCTATGGAGATGGACCCTGTTAAGGTTCAGGCTATTTGTGATTGGATACAACCTACTTCTCTAAAGAGTCTTCAGAAGTTCTTGGGATTTGCTAATTTCTATCGCCGATTCATAGCGGGTTTTTCTGCCATTGCTAGACCTTTGACTGATTTGACCAAGAAGGGTGCTGATGTTGCTAATTGGTCCTCTGCGGCTGTGGAGGCCTTTCGGGAGCTTAAGCGCCGCTTTTCTTCTGCTCCTGTGTTGCGCCAGCCTGATGTTTCGCTCCCGTTCCAGGTTGAAGTAGATGCTTCCGAGATCGGAGCAGGTGCAGTTTTGTCGCAGAAAGGTCCTGACTGCTCAGTGATGAGACCATGTGCGTTTTTCTCTCGAAAGTTTTCGCCTGCTGAGCGAAATTATGATGTTGGAAATCGGGAGCTCTTGGCCATGAAGTGGGCATTTGAGGAGTGGCGTCATTGGCTTGAGGGTGCTAGACACCAGGTGGTGGTCTTGACTGACCACAAAAATCTAATTTATCTTGAGTCAGCCAGGCGTCTGAATCCTAGACAGGCGCGCTGGTCGTTGTTTTTCTCTCGATTTAACTTTGTGGTCTCATATCTGCCTGGGTCTAAGAATGTGAGGGCGGATGCCCTCTCTAGGAGTTTTGAGCCTGACTCGCCTGGTGATTCCGAACCTACTGGCATCCTGAAGGATGGGGTGATATTGTCAGCTGTCTCCCCAGACCTGCGGCGCTCTTTGCAGGAGTTTCAGGTGGATAGGCCTGATCGCTGTCCGCCTGGTAGACTGTTTGTCCCTGATGACTGGACCAGTAGAGTTATTTCGGAGGTTCACTCTTCCGCGTTGGCAGGTCATCCTGGAATTTTTGGCACCAGGGATCTGGTGTCTAGGTCCTTCTGGTGGCCTTCCTTGTCTCGAGATGTACGTATTTTTGTGCAGTCTTGTGATGTTTGTGCTCGGGCTAAGCCCTGCTGTTCCCGGGCCAGCGGGTTGTTGTTGCCCTTGCCTATTCCTAAGAGGCCTTGGACGCACATCTCTATGGACTTTATTTCTGACCTTCCTGTTTCTCGTAGGATGTCCGTCATCTGGGTGGTGTGTGACCGTTTTTCCAAGATGGTTCACTTGGTACCTTTGCCCAAATTGCCCTCCTCCTCTGAGCTGGTCCCTCTATTTTTTCAGAATGTTGTGCGTTTGCATGGTATTCCTGAGAATATAGTGTCTGACAGGGGTACTCAGTTTGTGTCTAGATTTTGGCGGGCGTTCTGTGCCAGGATGGGCATCGACTTGTCGTTTTCGTCTGCGTTCCATCCTCAGACTAATGGCCAGACTGAGCGTACTAATCAGACCTTGGAGACTTACTTGAGGTGTTTTGTGTCCGCTGATCAGGACGATTGGCTTGATTTTTTGCCATTGGCAGAGTTTGCCCTTAACAATCGGGCCAGTTCTGCCACTTTGGTTTCTCCATTTTTTTGTAATTCAGGGTTTCACCCTCGCTTTTCGTCCGGTCAATTGGAGTCTTCGGATTGTCCTGGAGTAGATGCTGTGGTTGATAGAATGCATCAGATTTGGGGACAGGTTGTGGACAATCTGAAGTTGTCCCAGGAGAAGACTCAACAGTTCACTAATCGTCATCGGCGTGTCGGTCCTCGTCTTTGTGTTGGGGACCTGGTTTGGTTGTCTTCTCGATTTGTTCCTATGAAGGTCTCGTCTCCTAAGTTTAAGCCTCGGTTTATCGGCCCTTATAGGATTCTGGAGGTTCTCAATCCTGTGTCCTTTCGTTTGGACCTCCCAGCATCGTTTACTATTCATAATGTTTTTCATCGGTCATTATTGCGGAGGTATGAGGTGCCGGTTGTTCCGTCTGCTGATCCTCCTGCTCCTGTGCTGGTTGAGGGTGAGTTGGAGTATGTGGTGGAAAAGATCTTGGACTCCCGTGTTTCCAGACGGAAACTTCAGTATCTGGTTAAGTGGAAAGGCTATGGCCAGGAGGATAATTCTTGGGTGACAGCATCTGATGTTCATGCTCCTGATTTGGTTCGTGCATTCCATAGTGCTCATCCAGATCGCCCTGGTGGTTCTGGTGAGGGTTCGGTGCCCCCTCCTTAAGGGGGGGGTACTGTTGTGAATTCTGTTTGTGGGCTCCCCGGTGGTGTTTTATGGTATTGCCACTTATTTGCCTTCTTCTATCCTTGATCACCTGTTGACACCCATTAGGGGAGTTTCCTATTTAAGCCTGCTTGGCTGCTGGTCTGATGCCGGCCAACAATGTATCAGTAGCATTCTGTTGCATTCTCCTGCCTCAAGTTCCAGTTCAGCTAAGTTGAATTTTGTTCCTAGTTAATGTTATTTTTTGTCCAGCTATCTGCAATGTGACTCTCTGCAGCTGGAAGCTCTCGTGGACTGAAATTGCCACTCCAGTGGCATGAGTTGTCACTGGAGTTTTAAAGTAATTTCAGGATGGTGTTTTTGAGTAGTGTTTTGAAGTTGACCGTGAAGTAACTCTTTCCTGTACTTCTGCTATCTAGTAAGCGGACCTCACTGTGCTAAATCTGCTGTTCATCCTACGTATGTCTTTTCCTCTTGACTCACCGTCAATGTTTGTGGGGGCCTGCTATCTCCTTTTGGGGTTCATCTCTGGAGGTAAGGCAGGCCTGTATATTCCTCTGATAGGGGTAGTTAGATCTCCGGCTGGCGCGTGGTGTCTAGGGCATCGTAGGAAACACTCCCCGGCTACTTCCAGTGTTGTGTCAGGTTCAGGTCACGGTCACTTTAGTTTCCATCACCCGAGAGCTAGTCCGTTTGTTATTTTTGATTTCCCTGCCATTGGGAAAATCATAACAATCCAGTATGTGGGTTCCGAGGCCTAATGGGGTGCATATGACTATACAGCAGAACTCGCCTTCCTGCCAATATATAAAACAAAGGAGTACGCAGTACAAAATGCATATTGTGAAGTGATATTCATGAGCACATCCACTATGTGGGTTCCAAGGCCTAATGGGCTGCATATGACTGACTATGCAGCAGGGCTCGCCTTCCTGCCAATGTATAAACCAAAGGAGTATGGAGCATGAAATGCATATTGTGAAGTGGATTTTCCTGGGCCCATCCAGTATGTGGGTTCCAAGGCCTAATGGGGTGCTTATGACTGACTATGCAGCAGGGCTCACCTTCCTGCCAATGCATAAAATTAAGGAGTATGGAGCACAAAATGCATATTGTGAAGTGGATTTTCCTGGGCCCATCCACTATGTGGGTTCCAAGGCCTAATGGGGTGCATATGACTATGCAGCAGGGCTCGCCTTCCTGCCAATGTATAAAACAAAGGAGTTTGGAGCACAAAATGCATATTGTGAAGTGGAATTTCCTGGGCCCATCCAGTATGTGGGTTCCAAGGCCTAATGGGGTGCATATGACTGACTATGCAGCAGGGTTCACCTTCCTGCCAATGTGTAAAACAAAGGAGTACGGGAGTACAAAATGCATATTGTGAAGTGGATTTTCATGGGCCCATCCAGTATGTGGGTTTCAAGCCTAATGGGGTACATATGACTATGCAGCAGGGCTGGCCTTGCCGCCAATGTGTAAAACCAAGGAGTACGGAAGTACAGAATGCATATAGTGAAGTGGATTTTCATGGGCCCTTCCAGTATGTGGGTTCCAAGGCCTAATGGGGTGCATATGACTGACTATGCAGCAAGGCTGGCCTTGCTGTTAATGTGTAAAACGAAGGAGTTCGCAGTACAAAATGCATATTGTGAAGTGGATTTTCATGGGTCCATCCACTATGTGGGTTCAAAGGCTTATTGGGGTGCATATGAATTGGTAGCAGGGCAGGCTTTGAATTCAGAGGAACACTTTTTCAGGAGTCCCCCCTGGACATCTTATGATAGGGGTATTGTGGTGCATCGTTATTGTTGGTAGCCCATCCACTCACAGCATAGGCTACAACAGCTTAGGTGACGCACTGTTTCATAATGGCCCTTTAAGAAGATTAATGCCGCCTGATGCACCAGTACAAATAGGTTCTGTGACTTTAAGAGTCCCTGCTTCGTAAATGAAACAAGATGGGTCTGCTTATGTGTTACACACCACATGGCCAGCTAGCATTGTTAAATGTTACAATGACATTTCCCAGTGAATGCATTTGTAGTGGTTGAAAACAATTTTAAAGTTGAAAAATGCTTCAAAAACGCAGCGTCTGAACTAAGCCTAAGTGGGGGAGGAAATTTTCGGCCTGGGGTTAAATATTTGGCCTAACAGGCAAGTCATTAACTTGCAAAGGATGTACCTTGACATATTTCTAAGCAAAACCCGTTTTGGTTTCGTTTTCATGTGTTTTTTGTGGCATTGGGAGAAATGGCATGAATCTCAGAAAAAAATGACTAAGGCTGTGAACTGGGAGTCAAGAATGCTTCCAGGGGTGATCCCCATGAGGTCCCTGTGTCATTTGAGCAGTGTTTCCATCATTTTCAGACGTTTTTAGACCTTAAAAGGACCCCCGGGGGAGAGCGGTAAAAATACTCAGGTCTCCCATAGACTTACATTGGGCTCATTGTTTTGGCCGAGTACCCGAGTATTCCAATTTGCTCGACCCGAGCAACGAGCACCCGAGCATTTTAGTGCTCACCCATCACTAGTAATGAGTGCAGAGTAAGATGGCTTCTTAAAGAAAAATGATCAGGTCTGTGAGAGCCAGAATTCTTGCTGGTTGATAGGTGATCAAATGCTTATTTCATGCAATAAAATGCAATTTAATTTTTTAGAAATCATCAATGCGATTTTCTTTTTTTTTAAATTTTTAGATTCTGTCTCTCACAGTTGAAGTGTATCTATGATAAAAAATTACAGACCTCTCCATTCTTTGCAGGTAGGAAAACTTCCAAAAATCGTCAGTGTATCAAATACTTATTTTCTCTACTGTACATCGGCCCTGGAGTAGCCTATATGATGTATAGACATCGGCCCCAGTGTATGCTATATGATGTATTTACATCAACCTCAGTGCATCCATTGTAATGAATATACATCGACCCCAGTGTATGTCATCAAATGTAAATACATAGGCTCCAGTGTATTCTATGTAATGTATATACACGTGCCTCAGTGTATCTTATGTAATGTACATACATCGTCTCCAGTGTATACTATGTAATTTCTACATAGTAATACATTCGCATGTTGAAGATGTTATTTGTATATTGGCTAGGCAACTACATTATATACCGCAATTATAAAACAAAAAAAACAGGAGGAAAAGGAGTCCAAAAAAGCTCAATAAAAATTACAAACTTTTATTTCAATAAATTAAAACCAGATAATGCGATTAAAAAATTAAGTCACTGGTGAAAAAAGTAGTGACAGGTGCTGAACAACATTATTTCTCAATATACTGTAATATTTAGTCTTGTATATGGGTTATTAACTAGAACTGGAGTTATTTACCATATGTTATTTCATATAAACATTAATAGTAAATAAATTGTTTCAGATATACAATGATAGAATGATTTGCATTAGTCTTCATATATTTATCAATATTATTTCCAAAAGTTTCCAACATTTAAGAAATTTAGCCCTTTCACTCTACAGTGTCATGCAAAAATGTGGGTACCTCTCATCAAAATTACTGATTACTGTTATTTTGAACAGTAAAGCAACTTGAAGATGAAATGATCTCTAAAAGACCTAAAGTTAAAGATTAGTGATGGGTAGTGTTGAGCGATACCATCCGATACTTGAAAGTATTGGTATCGGAAAGTATCGGCCGATACCGGCAAAGTATCGGATCTCGCCGATACCGATACACGATACCAATACAAGTCAATGGGACTCAAGTATTGGAAGGTATCCCTGATGGTTCCCAGGGTCTGAAGGAGAGGAAACTCTCCTTCAGTCCATGGGATCCATATGAATGTGTAAAATAAAGAATTAAAATAAAAAATATTGATATACTCACCTCTCCGACGCAGCCTTGACCTTACCGCAGTGAACCGGCAGCCTTCTTTGCTTAAAATGAGCGCGTTCAGTACCTTCCATGATGTCACGGCTTCTGATTGGTCGCGTGCCGCTCATGTGACCGCCACGCGACCAATCAGAAGCCGTGACGTCATCCCTCAGGTCCTAAATTCCTAGAAGGGACTAGGAATTTAGGACCTGAGGGATGACGTCGCGGCTTGTGATTTGTCGCGTGGCGGTCACATGAGCGGCACGCGACCAATCGGAAGCCGTGACGTCATGGAAGGCCCTAAACGCGCTCATTTTAAGCAAAGAAGGCTGCCGGTTCACAGCGGTAAGGTCCAGGCTGCGTCGGAGAGGTGAGTATATCAATATTTTTTATTTTAATTCTTTATTTTACACATTAATATGGTTCCGATACCGATTCCCGATACCACAAAAGTATCGGATCTCGGTATCGGAATTCCGATACCGCAAGTATCGTCCGATACCCGATACTTGCGGTATCGGAATGCTCAACACTAGTGATGGGCAAACTTGTGGATGTTACATCTAAAAAAAATGGTACCCACATCCAAACCCAAACATGGACCCCATTCAGGTGAACAGCGGGCCCGAACATCGATTGTTTGTCGTGCTGTAATGTGCAAGACAGAGCGGCAAACACAGGTTCTGGTTGGCAGTAAGATCATTACCTCTGGTCAGAGATCTGCAGGTTCCACACTGTCAGATGACAGCATGAGCAAGCAGCTGTGAATGGCGGTAAAAAGGTTACCTCCTGTCACAGGCGCCGGCTGATGAGAGAGTTCTACTCCCATCAGCCTACACCTGCTGTTGCTGATAACAGCGAGAGCAGGCTCTGGTGATGGGAGTATTCATCAGTCGGCAACCTGTGCGCTATAAATAAATATTTATATTTTTGATAACCAGCGCAGGTAAAACTGATAGCTGCGGGCTGCAACCCTCAGCTGTCAGCTTTCTCACTGCTGGAAATCAAGAAAAGAGGCATCCCACCCCTTTTTTAAATTAAACAAATAATTTAAAAAATAGCATTGGGTCCCCCATTTTTGACAACCAGCCAAGCTCAAGCAAACAGCTCTGAGTTGGTATTCTCAGACTGGTAAGGGGCCATGGATATTGGCCGCCCAGCCTAAAAATAGTAGTAGCAGCCCACAGCCACCTCAGAAAAGGTGCATTTATTAGATGCACCAATTCTGGGGATTTGCATAGCTTTTACCACTTGCCCTGGTGCGGTGGCAAGTGGGGTGATATTTGTAGGGTTGGTGTCAGCTGTTTTATAGCCACTGACATCAAACCCAACAGGTTAGTATTGGAGAGGCATCTATTAGAAATCCCCATTACTAACACCATAGTTAGACTGTAAAAAAAAACACAGCCAGAAAAAAATCCTTTTATTGAAATAATGGCACAGACAGCATGATGGGGACAATGTATACCATGATGGGAATGCTGGCCACATATAGCAAAATGAAGATGGGGCGATGTGTACCAGGATGTGGGACATGTATACCAGAATGTGGATGATAGCCATGTATACCAGGATGGTGGATGGTGGCCATATATACCAGGATGGAGATATTGGCCATGTGTGCCAGGATGGTGGATGGAGGCCTTGTATACCAGGATGGCCATGTATATTGGAATTAGAGATGAATGAATGTGTCTGGAATATGTTCGCCAATCTAAAATTTGGCACAAACGTAGCACATTCAGATTTGTGTTCACTTTCATGAGCATTTTTACTCTGAAAAAGTCTGTTGCAGTTTGGTAAATCATTGAGTTTTCACTAATGCTTTTGTTATTACTTTTGCTTGGATAGTGCTGCTGTATGACGAGCGAGGGGGGATGTGTTTGAAGAGGGGAGGGGGTGTGGATTAGCTACTCCAAATCGTTTGTGCTAAAACTGTGTTTCAGTGGCAAATCAGAAGGCCAGATTGCCACGTAAAAATTGTTAGGCCTAATATATTCATGGAGCCACGAGGCGCAGTTAGCTACTCCAAATCCTTTTTTCCTAAACTGTTTCAGTGTCAAATCAGAAGGCCAGATTTCCACATAAAAATAATGTTGCAGCGACAAGGCCCAATTAGCTACTCCAAATTTGTTTGTGCTAAAACTGTATTTCAGTATCAAATCAGAAGGCCAGATTTCCACTTAAAAATCGTTAGGCATAGCAGTGTTGTTCAGTCACACTATCTAAGAAAATAAATAGTGATTGTTCATTTAGTGACAGGTGACTGACAGCTGTTGGCCTAAGGTTGTGAAACACCAGGGTACAAGAGGAGAAGGCTACTTACAACATGAGTGGGGAAAAAGCGAGGTCATGGTAGAAAGAGGAACAGGCTTGGTGTTCGACATGTACGTGAGTTCGATGTTAATATGAATGAAAGCTCAACTGAACAAACACCATCTCATCCTATCCAAAGAACAGTGACAACATTTATTACTGGCCTGCCTACTCAACTCCTTTTCTTTGGCAGCCGCACAGCGGAATGCCTTGTAGATGAGGCTCAGAAAAAGCATGTGCTCCAGTGGATGGCAAGTGCTGCATCAAATGGCCTCTCCTCCTCTTCGTAAATAGACATGACTGCCACTTTTGTGTCACCTAGCACAACATATCTTTCTCAATTCACCATAACATCTCTGCTTGCACACTCAATCACAGTCCAGCAGTTTGCCCTGTTTTGCATACCCCACCCTCGCTCAGCTCAACAGCCTGCCCTCGGTTCTGCAGTTGTGGTCACATTAAATAATGTCTCTGCCTACACATAGCAAAGCTAAGAGCAAGAACTCCACTATCTCCAATCTGTTGGCCATGGAAATGCTGCCGTTCTGCCTGGTGGATATGGATGGCTTTGAATAGTTGATGGCAGTTTCAGTCCCCAAGTACCTGTTGCCCAGTCGCCATTACTTCTCTAAGAAAGCTGTGACTGCCCTACACCAGCATCTTCCCGACAGCATCACTCATTCCCTGAAAAATTCTATGTCTGCCAGGGTGCATTTCACTACTAACATTTGGATGAGCAAACATGGGCAGTGTACATCTGCTCACTGGGCAATGAAAGACTCTGGTGGCTGTGGGGGCAGGCGGTCAATGGGCTGCTCAACAAGTTTTTGAATCCTCAATTCTTGCTCAACAAACCTCTGTATCTAATACTTCCTTTACTGCTTCTGCCTCCTTCACCTCCTCTAGGGCCTCCACCTGTGCCATCAACCTCTCCCTTAATCAGATATGCATTCCAACAATGCAGATAGAATCGTCCCTACCTCCCTACTGTGCAGCCATGGCTTACCGCAATCAGGCAGTGTTAAAATTAATACGCCTTGGAGATCACAGTCACAAAGCTCAAGAGTTGTGGACAGGTATCCAGGCCAGGTTAAAGAAATGTCTGTCTCCACTAAACCTGGAGCCTGGGAAGGCCGTGAGCGATAATGGTGCAAACCTGGTGGCGGCTCTAAGTCGTATCCATCTCACACACATGCTATGCATGGCTCACAGCCTCAACCTGTTGGTACACCAATTTTACCCCCATTATCTCAGCCTGCATGCTTTGCTGCAGAAAGAGCAGTCCCTGTGTGCTCACTTCCGATGATAGCACCCCACAGGTCATCCACTTGCATCGCTACAGAGGCCTTTGGACCACCAGTTAACCATTTGACTAGGAATGTGCTGACATGTTGGAATTCCACTCCGCACATGTTGCAGTGGCTTTGGCAGCAGTGATGAGCCCTAGTGCAGTTTGTCATTTTGCATAGTTTGGGCCAACATAGTCCAGACGTGTTGCAAATCAAGCTTGCTGAGTGGGCACAGGTGAAAGACCTTTGCACCCTTCTACACAGTTCTGAAATGGCTACTAAAATGCTTAGCACTGATGATGCTATCATCAGCATCACTATTTCATTCATTTACATGCTGGAGCACTCTTTGAATAATCTGCATAAGGAGGTGATGGTCCCAGAGTTGGAAGTAGAGGAGGATGCTGAAGGGATAATAATATCTCAAATTTCCGTGTTGTTGCCCAGGCGGGTACATCAGAGGGTGGCAAACAACGATCAAGGGGCGGATCATGGTATCACACAAACTGATAGTGAAGATGCAGGAACAAATTCAGGAGGATGAGGTAATGGACGCGCAACGGTCAGAAAATTAGTAACGGCCATCATAAAAACACCCTTGCACAAAAAATGAGTGACTTTTGCATCTCGGAATACATTCTCCCTGGTGTTCGTATGGTTGAGGATGATGAGGATGAGGATAAGGTGGAAGATAACACTAAACAGACCAAATCAGGAAGCGTATACTGATGTGTGGTTGTGAAGTGGTGCATAAGAAAGCACCTCCACAAAAAGACAATGTATTTGAGGTTATGTTTCGCTATTTTCAATTGTTGGTGCACAGAAGTCTTGCCCAATCTAGCCCTTGTACATTTTTATGAGTCAGCCTGTCAGCATTTTCAGATGACAGGCAGATGAGCTTATCTGTTATAATTCCACCAGCGGCACTAAAAACTCGCTCTGACAGAACGCTAGCAGCAGGGCAGGCCAGGACCTCCAAGGCATAGAGAGCCAGTTCATGCCACATGTCCATCTTGGATACCCAATAATTAAAAGGCACAGAGAAATCACGGAGGACATTTGTACGATTTGCAAGGTACTTCCTCAGCATTTTCCCAAACATTGCACTTCTTGTGACAACACCTCTTGCCTCTGTGCCGGCACGATGGGAGGGTCTGAGAAAACTGTCCCAGAACTTTGCCATTTTTCCCCTGCCAGAGCTGGATTATACTTCTGTCTCTCTCGCTTGGAGTCCTTGGTTGTACAACAAACTCTGACGACTGCTGCCAGCGTTCTCAGATGGGAATTTTTTAAGTAATTCTGCTACAAGGACCCACTGGTACTGCAACATTTTAGCACACCTGTCTGCCTCTGGAAGAAGAGATTGAAAGTTTTCCTTGTAGCGTGGGTCTACAAGTGTCACCAACCAGTATGAGTGTCAAAAATTTTAATAATGCGAGAGTCATGGGTGTTGTGAAATTGGATTCTGGGCTCCCCCGGTGGCCACTTGTGGAATTGAACTTGTGTGCATCATCCCCTCTGTTCACCTGCTCCTATCAGGATGTGGGAGTCGCTATATAACCTTGCTCTGTCAGTTTCTTGCCGGTCAACAATGTAATCAGAAGCCTTCTGTGCTTGTTCCTGCTACTAGACAACTCCCAGCTAAGTTGGACTTTTGTCCTTGTGTGTTTTTGCATTTTGTTCCTGTTCACAGCTGCTGTTTCGTTACTGTGTCTGGAAAGCTCTTGTGATCGGAAATTGCCACTCTGGTGTTATGAGTTAATGCTAGAGTCTTAAAGGAATTTCTGGATGGTGTTTTGATAGGGTTTTTCTGCTGACCATGAAAGTGTCCTTTCTGTCTTCCTGCTATCTAGAAAGCGGACCTCGATTTTGCTAAACCTATTTTCATACTACGTTTGTCATTTCATCTAAAATCACCGCCAATATATGTGGGGGCCTCTGTCTGCCTTTTGGGAAAATTTCTCTAGAGGTGAGCCAGGACTGTCTTTTCCTCTGCTAGGATTAGGTAGTTCTCCGGCTGGCGCTGGGCATCTAGGGTTAAAAAACGTAGGCATGCTACCCGGCCACTTCTAGTTGTGTGGCAGGTTTAGTTCATGGTCAGTATAGTTTCCATCTTCCAAGAGCTAGTTCTCATATATGCTGGGCTATGTTCTCTCGCCATTGAGAATCATGACAGTTTGACCGGCCCAAAAAAGGGTTGAATTTCTGGCTGAGAAAGGAGAGAAAAAAGAAGTCTGCTACAATTTTTTTTTTTTTTTTTTTTCCTCTAGTTCTGAGTGTGCTCTTAATTGAATCACTTGCTAGTCTGCCTATACTGCAGCCTTCCTCTCTTTCTCTCCTTCTAATCCTTGAATGGCTCTGTGTTCACCTGTTTCAAATGGATCTTCAGAGTGTAGCTACAGGTTTGAATAATCTCGCCACAAAGGTACAAAATTTGCAAGATTTTGTTGTTCATGCACCTATGTCTGAGCCTAGAATTCCTTTGCCTGAATTCTTCTCGGGGAATAGATCTCACTTTCAAAATTTTAAAAATAATTGCAAATTGTTTTTGTCCCTGAAGTCTCGCTCTGCCGGAGACCCTGCACAGCAGGTCAGGATTGTAATTTCCTTGCTCCGGGGCGACCCTCAAGACTGGGCTTTTGCATTGGCACCAGGGGATCCTGCGTTGCTCAATGTGGATGCGTTTTTTCTGGCCTTGGGGTTGCTTTATGAGGAACCTCATTTAGAGCTTCAGGCGGAAAAGGCCTTGATGTCCTTGTCTCAGGGGCAAGATGAAGCTGAAATATACTGCCAAAAATTCCGCAAATGGTCTGTGCTTACTCAGTGGAATGAGTGCGCCCTGGCGGCGATTTTCAGAGAAGGTCTCTCTGATGCCATTAAGGATGTTATGGTGGGGTTCCCTGTGCCTGCGAGTCTGAATGAGTCCATGACGATGGCTATTCAGATCGATAGGCGTCTGCGGGAGCGCAAACCTATGCACCATTTGGCGGTGTCTACTGAGAAAACGCCAGAAAATATGCAATGTGATAGAATTCTGTCCAGAAGCGAGCGGCAGAATTTTAGACGAAAAAATGGGTTGTGCTTCTATTGTGGTGATTCAACTCATGTTATATCAGCATGCTTTAAGCGTACTAAGAAGCCTGACAAGTCTGTTTCAATTAGCACTTTACAGTCTAAGTTTATTCTATCTGTGACCCTGATTTGTTCTTTGTCATCTATTACCGCGGACGCCTATGTCGACTCTGGCGCTGCTTTGAGTCTTATGGATTGGTCCTTTGCCAAACGCTGTGGGTATGATTTGGAGCCACTGGAGGCTCCGATACCTCTGAAAGGGATTGACTCCACCCCATTGGCTAGTAATAAACCACAATACTGGACACAAGTGACTATGCGTGTTAATCCGGATCACCAGGAGGTTATTCGCTTTCTGGTGCTGTATAATCTACATGATGTTTTGGTGCTGGGATTGCCATGGCTGCAATCTCATAACCCAGTCCTCGACTGGAGAGCTATGTCTGTGTTAAGCTGGGGATGTAAAGGTACTCATGGGGACGTACCTTTGGTTTCCATTTCATCATCTATTCCCTCTGAGATTCCTGAATTCTTGTCTGACTTTCGTGACGTTTTTGAAGAACCCAAGGTTGGTTCACTACCTCTGCACCGGGAGTGCGATTGTGCCATAGACTTGATTCCGGGTAGTAAATACCCTAAGGGTCGTTTATTTAATCTGTCTGTGCCTGAACACGCTGCTATGCGAGAATATATAAAGGAGTCCTTGGAAAAGGGACATATTCGTCCTTCGTCATCTCCCTTAGGAGCCGGTTTTTTCTTTGTGTCTAAGAAAGACGGCTCTTTGAGGCCGTGTATTGATTATCGACTTTTGAATAAAATCACGGTTAAATATCAATATCCGTTACCACTGCTTACTGATTTGTTTGCTCGTATAAAGGGGGCCAAGTGGTTCTCTAAGATTGATCTCCGTGGGGCGTATAATTTGGTGCGAATCAAGCAGGGGGATGAGTGGAAAACCGCATTTAATACGCCCGAGGGCCATTTTGAGTATTTGGTGATGCCTTTTGGTCTTTCAAATGCCCCTTCAGTCTTCCAGTCCTTTATGCATGACATTTTCCGCGATTATTTGGATAAATTTATGATTGTGTATCTGGATGATATTCTGATTTTTTCGGATGACTGGGACTCTCATGTCCAGCAGGTCAGGAGGGTTTTTCAGGTTTTGCGGTCTAATTCCTTGTGTGTGAAGGGTTCTAAGTGTGTTTTTGGGGTTCAAAAGATTTCTTTCTTGGGATACATTTTTTCCCCCTCTTCCATCGAGATGGATCCTGTCAAGGTTCAGGCTATTGGTGATTGGACGCAACCCTCTTCTCTTAAGAGTCTTCAGAAATTTTTGGGCTTTGCTAACTTTTATCGTCGATTTGTTGCTGGTTTTTCTGATGTTGTAAAACCATTGACTGATTTGACTAAGAAGGGTGCTGATGTTGCTGATTGGTCCCCTGATGCTGTGGAGGCCTTTCGGGAGCTCAAGCGCCGCTTTTCTTCCGCCCCAGTGTTGCGTCAGCCTGATGTTGCTCTTCCTTTTCAGGTTGAGGTCGACACTTCTGAAATCGGAGCTGGGGCGGTGTTGTCGCAGAGAAGTTCCGACTGCTCCGTGATGAGACCTTGTGCTTTTTTTTCCCGTAAATTTTCGCCCGCCGAGCGGAATTATGATATTGGGAATCGGGAGCTTTTGGCCATGAAGTGGGCTTTTGAGGAGTGGCGTCACTGGCTTGAGGGGGCCAGACATCAGGTGGTGGTATTGACTGACCACAAAAATTTAATTTACCTTGAGTCTGCCAGGCGCCTGAATCCTAGACAGGCGCGCTGGTCGTTGTTTTTCTCTCGGTTTAATTTTGTGGTGTCGTACCTACCGGGTTCTAAGAATGTTAAGGCGGATGCCCTTTCTAGGAGTTTTGAGCCTGACTCCCCTGGTAATTCTGAGCCCACAGGTATCCTTAAAGATGGAGTGATATTGTCTGCCGTTTCTCCAGACCTGCGGCGGGTCTTGCAGGAGTTTCAGGCGGATAGACCTGATCGTTGCCCACCTGGTAGACTGTTTGTTCCTGATGATTGGACCAGTAGAGTCATCTCTGAGATTCATTCTTCTGCGTTGGCAGGTCATCCTGGAATCTTTGGTACCAGGGATTTGGTGGCAAGGTCCTTCTGGTGGCCTTCCCTGTCACGAGATGTGCGAGGCTTTGTGCAGTCTTGTGACGTTTGTGCTCGGGCCAAGCCTTGTTGTTCTCGGGCTAGTGGATTGTTGTTGCCCTTGCCTATCCCGAAGAGGCCTTGGACGCACATCTCGATGGATTTTATTTCGGATCTGCCTGTTTCTCAGAAGATGTCTGTCATCTGGGTGGTGTGTGACCGTTTCTCTAAGATGGTCCATCTGGTTCCCTTGCCTAAGTTGCCTTCTTCTTCCGAGTTGGTTCCTCTGTTTTTTCAAAATGTTGTTCGTTTGCATGGTATTCCTGAGAATATCGTTTCTGACAGAGGGACCCAATTCGTGTCTAGATTTTGGCGGGCATTCTGTGCTAGGATGGGCATAGATTTGTCTTTTTCGTCTGCTTTCCATCCTCAGACTAATGGCCAGACCGAGCGGACTAATCAGACCTTGGAGACATATTTGAGGTGTTTTGTGTCTGCGGATCAGGATGATTGGGTTGCTTTTTTGCCTTTGGCGGAGTTCGCCCTCAATAATCGGGCCAGCTCTGCCACCTTGGTGTCCCCATTTTTCTGTAATTTGGGGTTTCATCCTCGATTTTCCTCCGGTCAAGTGGAATCTTCGGATTGTCCTGGAGTGGATGCTGTGGTGGAGAGGTTGCATCAGATTTGGGGGCAGGTGGTGGACAATTTGAAGTTGTCCCAGGAGAAGACTCAGCTTTTTGCCAACCGCCGTCATCGTGTTGGTCCTCGGCTTTGTGTTGGGGACTTGGTGTGGTTGTCTTCTCGTTTTGTCCCTATGAGGGTTTCTTCTCCTAAGTTTAAGCCTCGGTTCATCGGCCCGTACAAGATATTGGAGATTCTTAACCCTGTGTCCTTCCGTTTGGACCTCCCTGCATCCTTTTCGATTCATAATGTTTTTCATCGGTCATTGTTGCGCAGGTATGAGGTACCGGTTGTGCCTTCCGTTGAGCCTCCTGCTCCGGTGTTGGTTGAGGGTGAGTTGGAGTACGTTGTGGAGAAGATCTTGGACTCTCGTGTTTCCAGACGGAGACTTGTTGTGAATTTGGATTCTGGGCTCCCCCGGTGGCCGCTTGTGGAATTGGACTTGTCATCCTCTTTCCTGTTTCACCTGGTTCCATCAGTAGTGGGTGTCGCTATTTAAGCTCATTTCTCTGGTGGTTTCTTGCCGGTCAACAATGTTATCTGATGCCTCTCAGTGCTTGTTCCTGCTTCTGACAACTACTAGATAAGTTGGACTTTTGTCCATGTTTCTTTTTGCCTATTTGTTCCAGTTCACAGCTGAAGTTTTGTTACTGTGTCTGGAAAGCTCTCGTTGATCAGGGATTGCTACTCTGGCGTTATGAGTTAATGCCAGAGTTTAAGGTAATCTCTGGATGGTGTTTTGTTAGCGTTTTTCTGCTGACCATGAAAGTATACTATCTGTCTTCTGCTATCTAGTAAGCGGACCTCAAATTTGCTAAGACTATTTTCCTGCTGCGTTTGTTGTTTCATCTGAACTCACCGTCATTATATGTGGGGGGCTACTGTCTTCTTTGGAATATTTCTCTAGAGGTGAGCCAGGTCTTATATTTCCCTCTGCTAGCTATTTAGGTCTTAGGCCAGAGCTGGGCATCTAGCAATAAATAGGAAATGCTACCTGGCTATTTCTAGTTGCGCGGCAGGCTTAGTTCATGGTCAGTATAGTTCCATCTTCCGAGAGCTTGTCCCTCTATAGGCTTGCTATGATCTCTGCCCGCAGAGATCTTGACAGTTTGACCGGCCAATAAAGTGTTAAAGATCCAGGTTGAGAAAGGAGAGTTATTAGAAGTCTGCTGGAATTTTTTTTTTTTTTTTTTTTTTTTTTCCTCCAGTTTGCCTTGCTGCAGTCTTTTTTCTCTCTCTCCTCCTAATCTCTGTATTGCTCTGTGTGCACCTGACGATAATGGATCTTCAGAGTGTAACTGCGGGTTTGAATAATCTCATCACGAAAGTACAAAATTTACAAGATTTTGTGGTACATGCTCCAGTATCTGAGCCGAGAATTCCTTTGCCGGAGTTCTTCACAGGGAATAGAGCTAGCTTCCAGAATTTCCGAAATAATTGTAAGCTTTATTTGTCCCTGAAGTCTCGTTCAGCTGGAGACCCTGCTCAGCAGGTTAGGATTGTGATTTCCTTGCTCAGGGGTGACCCTCAAGATTGGGCCTTCTCATTGCCAGCAGGGGATCCTGCGTTGCGCGATGTGGATGCGTTTTTTCTGGCCTTGGGCTTGCTTTATGAGGAACCTCATTTGGAACTTCAGGCAGAAAAAACTTTGATGGCACTATCTCAGGGGCAAGACGAAGCTGAGGTTTACTGCCAAAAATTCCGTAAATGGTCTGTGCTTACTCAGTGGAATGAGTGCGCCTTGGCGGCAACTTTCAGAGAAGGTCTCTCTGATGCCGTTAAGGATGTTATGGTGGGGTTCCCTGTGCCTGCAGGTCTGAATGAGTCCATGACAATGGCTATTCAGATTGATAGGCGTCTGCGGGAGCGCAAACCGGTGCACCATCTGGCGGTGTCTATGGAAAAGACGCCAGAAAGTATGCAGTGTGATAGAATTCTGTCCAGGAGCGAGCGACAGAATTTTAGACGGAAGAATGGATTGTGCTTCTATTGTGGGGATTCTACTCATGTTATATCAGCATGCTCTAGGCGTACAAAGAAGCTTGATAAGTCTGTTTCCATTGGCACCATTCAGTCTAAGTTTATTTTGTCTGTAACCCTGATTTGCTCTTTGTCATCCATTGCCACGGACGCCTATGTTGACTCTGGCGCCGCTCTGAGTCTTATGGATTGGTCCTTTGCCAATCGTTGTGGTTTTGATTTAGAGCCTTTGGAGACTCTTATTCCTCTGAAGGGGATTGACTCCACCCCATTGGCTAATAATAAACCACAATACTGGACACAAGTAACCATGCGTATCAATCCGGATCACCAGGAGATTATTCGTTTCCTGGTGCTGTATAATTTACATGACGATTTGGTACTGGGATTGCCATGGTTGCAGTCTCACAATCCAGTCTTGGACTGGAGAGCAATGTCTGTGTTGAGCTGGGGATGTAAGGGTATTCATGGGGACTTACCTTTGGTTTCTATTTCGTCGTCCATTCCCTCTGAAGTCCCTGAGTTCCTCTCTGATTATCAAGACGTCTTTGACGAACCCAAGCTTGGGTCGTTACCTCCGCACCGTGAGTGCGATTGTGCCATAGATTTGATACCGGGTTGCAAATATCCAAAGGGTCGTTTGTTTAATCTGTCTGTGCCGGAACATGCTGCTATGCGGGAATATATAAAGGAGTCTTTGGAAAAGGGACATATTCGTCCATCTTCTTCTCCCTTGGGAGCTGGGTTTTTCTTTGTCTCAAAAAAGGACGGCTCTTTGAGACCATGTATTGATTATCGGCTTCTGAATAAGATCACTGTTAAGTACCAATACCCATTGCCATTGCTTACTGATTTGTTTGCTCGTATAGAGGGTGCTAAGTGGTTCTCCAAAATTGATCTTCGTGGGGCGTATAATTTGGTGCGGATCAGGCAGGGGGATGAGTGGAAGACCGCATTTAATACGCCCGAGGGCCACTTTGAGTATTTGGTCATGCCTTTTGGTCTTTCTAATGCCCCTTCAGTTTTCCAGTCTTTTATGCATGATATTTTCCGCGATTTTCTGGATAAATTTATGATAATATATCTGGATGATATTCTGATTTTTTCTGATGACTGGGACTCTCATGTCCAGCAGGTCAGGAGAGTTTTTCAGGTTCTGCGGTCTAATTCTTTATGTGTGAAGGGGTCTAAGTGCGTTTTTGGGGTCCAGAAAATTTCCTTTTTGGGGTATATTTTTTCTCCCTCTTCCATTGAGATGGATCCCGTCAAGGTGCAAGCTATTTGTGACTGGACTCAGCCCTCCTCTCTTAAGGGTCTTCAGAGATTTTTGGGCTTTGCCAACTTTTACCGCCGATTTATTGCTGGTTTTTCGGATGTCGTTAAACCACTGACTGATTTGACCAGACATGGCGCTGATGTTGCTAATTGGTCCCCTCATGCTGTAGAGGCCTTTCAGGAGCTTAAGCACCGTTTTGCCTCTGCCCCTGTGTTACGTCAGCCTGATGTGAATCTGCCTTTTCAGGTTGAGGTTGACGCTTCGGAGATCGGAGCTGGGGCAGTGTTGTCGCAGAAAGGTTCCGACTGCTCCGTCATTAGGCCTTGTGCTTTCTTTTCTCGCAAATTTTCGCCCGCAGAGCGGAATTATGATGTTGGGAATAGGGAGCTTTTGGCCATGAAGTGGGCGTTTGAGGAGTGGCGCCATTGGCTAGAGGGGGCTAAGCATCAGGTGGTGGTATTGACTGACCACAAAAATTTGATTTATCTTGAGACTGCCAGGCGCCTGAATCCTAGACAGGCGCGCTGGTCTTTATTTTTTTCTCGCTTTAATTTTGTGGTGTCATACCTACCGGGTTCTAAGAATGTTAAGGCTGATGCCCTTTCTAGGAGTTTTGACCCGGACTCTCCTGGTAATGCTGAACCCACAGGTATCCTTAGGGAGGGAGTAATTTTGTCGGCCGTTTCTCCTGATCTGCGGCGGTCCTTGCAAGAGTTTCAGGCGGATAGACCGGATCGTTGTCCGCCTGATAGACTGTTTGTTCCGGATGATTGGACCAGTAGAGTCATCTCTGAGGTACATTCTTCTGCATTGGCAGGTCATCCCGGAATTTTTGGTACCAGGGATTTGGTGGCAAGATCCTTCTGGTGGCCTTCCCTGTCACGAGATGTGCGAGTCTTTGTGCAGTCATGTGACATTTGTGCTCGGGCCAAGTCTTGTAGTTCTCGGGCTAGCGGACTGCTGTTGCCCTTGCCTATTCCTAAGAGGCCTTGGACACACATCTCGATGGATTTTATTTCAGATCTGCCTGTTTCCCAGAAGATGTCTGTCATCTGGGTGGTCTGTGACCGTTTTTCTAAAATGGTCCATTTGGTTCCTCTGCCCAAGTTGCCTTCTTCTTCTGAGTTGGTTCCTCTGTTTTTTCAGAATGTTGTCCGATTGCACGGTATTCCTGAGAATATTGTTTCTGACAGAGGTACCCAATTTGTGTCTAGATTTTGGCGGGCATTCTGTGCTAGGATGGGCATAGATTTGTCTTTTTCATCTGCTTTTCACCCTCAGACTAATGGCCAGACCGAGCGGACTAATCAGACCCTGGAGACATATCTGAGGTGTTTTGTCTCTGCTGACCAGGATGATTGGGTTGCTTTTTTGCCATTGGCAGAGTTCGCCCTCAATAATCGGGCCAGCTCTTCCACCTTGGTGTCCCCGTTTTTCTGTAATTCGGGGTTTCACCCTCGATTTTCCTCCGGTCAGGTGGAATCCTCGGATTGTCCTGGAGTGGATGCGGTGGTGGAGAGATTGCATCACATCTGGGGGCAGGTTATGGACAATTTGAAGTTGTCCCAGGAGAAGACTCAGCGTTTTGCCAACCGTCATCGTCGTGTTGGTTCTCGGCTTTGTGTTGGAGATTTGGTGTGGTTGTCTTCTCGTTTTGTCCCTATGAGGGTCTCTTCTCCTAAGCTTAAACCTCGGTTCATCGGCCCTTATAGAATATTGGAGATTCTTAATCCTGTTTCTTTCCGTTTGGACCTCCCTGCGTCCTTTTCCATTCATAACGTTTTTCATCGGTCGTTATTGCGCAGGTATGAGGTACCTGTTGTACCTTCAGTTGAGCCTCCTGCTCCGGTGTTGGTTGAGGGTGAGTTGGAGTACGTTGTGGAGAAAATTTTGGACTCTCGTGTTTCCAGACGGAGACTCCAGTATCTGGTCAACTGGAAGGGTTACGGCCAGGAGGATAATTCTTGGGTCAATGCATCTGATGTACATGCTTCTGATCTTGTTCGTGCCTTCCATAGGGCTCATCCTGGTCGCCCTGGTGGATCTGGTGAGGGTTCGGTGCCCCCTCCTTGAGGGGGGGGTACTGTTGTGAATTTGGATTCTGGGCTCCCCCGGTGGCCGCTTGTGGAATTGGACTTGTCATCCTCTTTCCTGTTTCACCTGGTTCCATCAGTAGTGGGTGTCGCTATTTAAGCTCATTTCTCTGGTGGTTTCTTGCCGGTCAACAATGTTATCTGATGCCTCTCAGTGCTTGTTCCTGCTTCTGACAACTACTAGATAAGTTGGACTTTTGTCCATGTTTCTTTTTGCCTATTTGTTCCAGTTCACAGCTGAAGTTTTGTTACTGTGTCTGGAAAGCTCTCGTTGATCAGGGATTGCTACTCTGGCGTTATGAGTTAATGCCAGAGTTTAAGGTAATCTCTGGATGGTGTTTTGTTAGCGTTTTTCTGCTGACCATGAAAGTATACTATCTGTCTTCTGCTATCTAGTAAGCGGACCTCAAATTTGCTAAGACTATTTTCCTGCTGCGTTTGTTGTTTCATCTGAACTCACCGTCATTATATGTGGGGGGCTACTGTCTTCTTTGGAATATTTCTCTAGAGGTGAGCCAGGTCTTATATTTCCCTCTGCTAGCTATTTAGGTCTTAGGCCAGAGCTGGGCATCTAGCAATAAATAGGAAATGCTACCTGGCTATTTCTAGTTGCGCGGCAGGCTTAGTTCATGGTCAGTATAGTTCCATCTTCCGAGAGCTTGTCCCTCTATAGGCTTGCTATGATCTCTGCCCGCAGAGATCATGACAGAGACTCCAGTATCTGGTCAAGTGGAAGGGATACGGTCAGGAGGATAATTCTTGGGTCACTGCCTCTGATGTTCATGCCTCCGATCTTGTCTGTGCCTTTCATAGGGCTCATCCTGATCGCCCTGGTGGTTCTGGTGAGGGTTCGGTGCCCCCTCCTTGAGGGGGGGGTACTGTTGTGAAATTGGATTCTGGGCTCCCCCGGTGGCCACTTGTGGAATTGAACTTGTGTGCATCATCCCCTCTGTTCACCTGCTCCTATCAGGATGTGGGAGTCGCTATATAACCTTGCTCCTCTGTCAGTTTCTTGCCGGTCAACAATGTAATCAGAAGCCTTCTGTGCTTGTTCCTGCTACTAGACAACTCCCAGCTAAGTTGGACTTTTGTCCTTGTGTGTTTTTGCATTTTGTTCCTGTTCACAGCTGCTGTTTCGTTACTGTGTCTGGAAAGCTCTTGTGATCGGAAATTGCCACTCTGGTGTTATGAGTTAATGCTAGAGTCTTAAAGGAATTTCTGGATGGTGTTTTGATAGGGTTTTTCTGCTGACCATGAAAGTGTCCTTTCTGTCTTCCTGCTATCTAGAAAGCGGACCTCGATTTTGCTAAACCTATTTTCATACTACGTTTGTCATTTCATCTAAAATCACCGCCAATATATGTGGGGGCCTCTGTCTGCCTTTTGGGAAAATTTCTCTAGAGGTGAGCCAGGACTGTCTTTTCCTCTGCTAGGATTAGGTAGTTCTCCGGCTGGCGCTGGGCATCTAGGGTTAAAAAACGTAGGCATGCTACCCGGCCACTTCTAGTTGTGCGGCAGGTTTAGTTCATGGTCAGTATAGTTTCCATCTTCCAAGAGCTAGTTCTCATATATGCTGGGCTATGTTCTCTCGCCATTGAGAATCATGACACATGGGAAAGTCCAGGGAGGAGGAGGCGGAGTTTCAGCCGCGCATGCGCGGTAGAAAATTGCGGACATGACGGACAAAAAAACGTTCACTTGAACGTTTTTTCGTGCCGACCGTCGGCCAAAACACGATGGATCCGTTGCACGACAGACGCGATGTGTGACCATCCGACGCGATCCGTCGCTAATACAAGTCTATGGGAAAAAATGCATCCTGCGAGCACATTTGCAGGATCCGTTTTTTCCCCAAAACGACGGATTGCGACAGATTGCTAAAAATGCAAGTGTGAAAGTAGCCTTAGAAACATCGGCCTTTCTATTATATATCTTTGGATATATCTATCTATATATATATATATTTATAGATAGATATATCTATAGATACATAGATGTATCTATCCATATATCTGGCTGCTTTCACACATCAGGTTTTTGCCGTCAGGCACAATCCGGCGAGTTTTGAAAAAAACGGATCCATTATTTTCCGCCGGATCCGTTTTTTTCAAACTCATCTTGTAGGAACATGGTGGCCATTCATCAACCATTCACTACTCCATCAATCTGGACCTCCTGGGTTGCATGGCACTCATCAGGTAACAAAACTGTTTTAAAATTATGTCTGTATGTCTGCGCCTAGTCTGTTGAAATTTATAAAACAAGTCTTTATTGCACCGAATCACACATAAAAAGAATTGATACGGTTAGTAATTGAAAGGAAATATGATAATCCATTTTTCCAAGGTTGCGTCAATAAATTGGCTTGTTACATTTACAAACTGTGGATGTGATTGGTTTTATGTGTAGGTACATATGCTGGACCACATCATAGACGTGTTTAAGAGATGCCTTCTATGTCATGTGTTATTCTGCTAAGTAAAGCAAACCAGAATAGTGATTGCTGTAATTTATGTGCATTACATATAACCTGAAAGCCTCCTCTAAATCGGTCCTAAGTGTAAATTCATATCAATATAGAATTTCTACCAGATTATCAGTGCTGTTTGCTCATTGAAAAAGCTCAGAAAATTACAGAATATTAAGCAGAAAGATCGGTATGGAGCTAAAACCACGCTGTAGATTTTCTAACATTCTGCATAGTAATTCTGCTGCTGCAGATAAAATCTCTGCAAAACAATACAATAAAAGGTATAGGACCAGGAGACAATACGAGGATGGGTAGTAGTATACATACTGGGAAAAACTTAATTTTCAAGTTTTGCTTTCAATAATCCTTTCAAGTACTTTGAATGTAGAAAGGCACTTTAATTTTTAATATCCTTTCATCTACGAGACACAAATGACACTTTATACAATATTAAATCTAAAGAATACTTAAAAGTGACAAAAATCCTTCTAGTCAGTACATGTAAGTGTCAGGGGAAATTTCTAAGTTTGAACATGAAAATCTAAAATAAGAAATGAACAAAACCATTGCAGATGTCAAGGTCCAATACATATACTTCAGCAAATTACCATTATTACTGTTGTGAGGCTTCACAAGCTTAGCTCTAATAACAATTCATCCGCAGGAAAAAAAATCCGTTCTTGCTGCTGTAATGCTCTGAACAAAGAAATTCACTTTTTATTATCTTTCATGTTCAATACTAGATAAATGTCTAGCTACTATTTCCTGCCACTGACAAGTTCTAAATTTAAAATATTTGTCTTTTTATAAAAGTTTTAAAATCAGTACTTCACAAAGAAAAATATTTTAGACTAGATATAAATAGTGCTGTGCAAAAGTTTTAGACTTGTGTGCAAAAAATGCTGAAAAGTAAGAATGCTTACAAAAATAGACTTGTTTGTAGTTTATTTTTATTAGTTAACAAAATGCAAAGTGAAAGAATAAAAGCGAAATCTAAATCAAATCATTTTTTGGTGTGACCAGACTTTGCTTAAAAATACAGTATATGTGCCAGATTTTATCTTTTTAAGAACAAAACTCAACACAGGGAAAAAAAATTATGTTGTAAAGAGAGTGTCCAGACACTTGTCAATCTAAATATGGTTGATAATTGTGTTGGACTCTATAGTTGCTCCCCATTGGAATGGAAATAGCTGCAGGTCAGAGCAAATAGCTTCAGGGACCATCTTCGAAGCACCGATGGAAATATCAATTAAATTAAAACTTCACGTTCAAGGCAACATTAATAAGAATACCACACACAAAGGTATGTGTAAAATGTGTTATAGGTCTAATGTCTAACACAGCAAGCTGTTTTGCAGAATGACAACTGTTGTTAGACTGTCACTGTCAGGCCCTCACTCAACCTCTTCTGTATAAGAGGTCCCCATCACTCTACAGCTCAATATCCCACTCGTTCCTCACTTAGGCTACAGATAGAACACAGAACGTACCCCCATCCACTCTACATATAATGATATAATAATAATAATTTTATTTCTATAGTGCCAACATATTCCACTGCACTTTCCCTTTTGGAGGGGACTTGTACAGACAATAAAACACATTACAGAATAACAATAATCACAAATAGTCACAATGTCATGCACATGATGTACTCATTGTCCGCAGGCCATACACAGGTCACATGCCCAAACTATCATTTAGTCTTTACGATAACACTTAGATTCTTTTGGGCAACAAGGTAAAGCTATTAAAGTTTTGGGCTTTATTACACAAATCGGTAAAGTGCTTAATATGAATTAAAAAAGAGGGAATCACCCCAAATACTTAAAAGGTGAAAAAACAAAAGATGAAAAAAGAGAAAAGCTTTATACATAGCAGTCTTCTGTAATAAAGTTGTTTCCTGGTCCCATGGACATGGATGGGAAGTGCACATAAGTCAAATTAGCTTGGGTGAACTTAAAATAAATAATGCATTCATTATATGTAGTCCATCCATCCTATACTTCACAAGCTTACGGTCTATGAGGAAATAGAGGAGGTACAAAAGGTAAATGGTAAAAGAACTTGGATTGCCAAAATATATTAAATAGGAGATATTCGATGGTACTGTAACATGGAGCACTTTGTGGGTGAGAGTGTTAGCTGTAAATTGAACTCTGTAACCAGTGCAATGACTGGCACAGGGTAAAGGCATTGGTTTAGCGATTGTAGAGGAATGAGAGGGTTCTTCATTGCTCATGCACAGATCCTCTCTTCCCTTTATCTTTGATGTAATACACATAAGACACTTGCCTGAAAGATGTTACAGTCACAGGATGTCTAGGAGGTCTCTCATTTGAGGTGGCAGCCATATGCTCCCACTGTATTGCACTCTAGATTTACATAGTAAAGGTGATGTATGAGGTGTCAGAGGTGTGAGACATTTGCAAATTTTGTTTCTCAAAGCAAGACACATTTACATTTTGCAGGGATCATTAGGATTAACTCTTCAACCCTCTACAGCAGTGTTTCTCAACTCCAGTCCTCAAGACCCCACAAGAGGTCAAGTTTTCAGGATTTCCTTAGTATTGCATAGGCAATGGAATTAATGCTTGAGCAGGTGATGAAATTATCACCTATGCAATACTAAGGAAATACTGAAAACATGACCTGCTGTGGGGTCTTGAGGACTGGAGTTGAGAAGCACTGCTCTACAGGGATCTGGACTACACTGCAGGAACTCTCAGGTCCACAGTGTAGTCATCAACAATCATAATGAGCTTATTATTACCAGAGACAGGCAAAGTATAAAAAAATAAGAGGTCAAATAGTCTGAAGCCAACTCAAAGTGAACATTTAGGGTACCGTCACACAGTGGCATTTTTATCGCTACGACGGCACGATTCGTGACGTTCTAGCGATATCGTTACGATCTCGCAGTGTCTGACACGCTACTGAGATCAGGCACCCAGCTGAGAATCGTACATCGTAGCAGATCGTTTGAAACTTTCTTTCGTCGCTGGATCTCCGGCTGTCATCGCTGGATCGTTGTGTGTGACAGCGATCCAGCGATGCGTTCGCTGGTAACCAGGGTAAACATCGGGTAACTAAGCGCAGGGCCGTGCTTAGTAACCCGATGTTTACCGTGGTTACCAGAATAAAAGTTAAAAAAAACAAACCGTACATACTCACCATCTGATGTCCGTCAGGTCCCTCGTCGTCTGCTTTCCGCTCTGACTGTCTGCCGGCCGGAAAGTGAGAGCAGATCACAGCGGTGACGTCGCCACTGCGCTCTGCTCTCACTGTACGGCCGGATCTCAGTCAGAGCAGGAAGCAGACGGCAAGGGACCTGACGGACATCAGATGGTGAGTATGTACTGTTTGGTTTTTTTTACTTTTACGCTGGTAACCACGGTAAACATCGGGTTACTAAGCGCGGCCCTGCGCTTAGTAACCCGATGTTTACCCTGGTTACCCGGGGACTTCGGCATCGCTCCAGCGCCATGATTGCAACGTGTGACCGCAGTCTTAGGGGTAAAGAGTAGATAACAGGATTACAGGGAGGGTCAGAACTCAAATGTTGTCTAAGAAAGCATACCAGGTACATATAAGATAAACACAACAACTACCACAGTAACAATAGCAATAACTGCTGGGCTATTGAGCACATAGTGCACACTCTGACCAGTATCTTTGCCCTAAAAAATGAAAGACACAGGTTGAAGTTAATTTTAATATATCTACTTAGAAGTTGAACACGTTGTATTACTAAAATCTCCACTATCATCTGTAATCTATGGGAGAAACTCACAAGCGTTCAATTCCTACTTCCTATTAGTTATTGAATTAGCAGTTGCAATCAGCAGTAGCTGTAATTTTAGAGCGGTTTGCAAGTGTTATTAATTACTGTTAGAGATGAGCATATCATTTGAAATCCTAAACCACCAACGTTGTAAAATTTTTCCAAAAATACAGATTTGTGGCTAATAAATTTGCATGAATTTCAATACTAGAAACTATGTAATTGCTCAGAAAATATAAGTGGGGGAGAGGAGAGAGAAAGAGTGAACACCACTGACAGTAAGAGCTTTCTCTTTACAGTCAAAAGAGAGAGTGTTGATTCCCACTGATCATAAGAGCTTATACTCTACAGAAAAGTGAGACTTACCCAGTGACTTGGTAGATTAAAAACGGCTCTACCATACAAACTATGCTCTGCTGGAAACTGCTGATCTGTGATGACCCAGGTACTAACCACCCCTGTACAAAGCATATGGTGCAGGGTTTTTTGAGCAGGCTCGTGTGATAATGCAAAATGACGCTCGCCTGCTCTAATGCTTGAGCAGTGTGGAAAAAGGTGCCTGTAAAATTGTTTTTTTGTGATCTGAGAATCAAATCTCAAAATGTTCAGATCAGCATAAATACACAAATTTCATGAAATTCAACTTGAGTTTGATCCTCTATTGATCAATCTGCATATGTCTTGTTATTATTTGTAGAATTTAACATTGTTAGCATTTTACAAGAAGGAATTTTCTAGGTCCATGGCCTGAAGTTTGACTCTGGCTTTCAACTTTGATATGTTACAGTGGGTTACTATAACTATTCATGTCTATTTCCAAGAAAATATTAGGTAAAAAGCTAATTAAAGTCAATTCAACCTAGTCTTAAGCCAAGTGTCAAACCCATTTTTCTTGGGATTAGTTGGGGTTCAGATTAGGGTTGAGCAAAACGGATCGGACATTTTCAAAAATCGCCGACTTTCGGCAAAGTTGGGTTTCGTGAAACCCGACCCGATCCCAGTGTGGGATCGGCCATGCTGTCGGCGATCTTAGCGCCAAAGTCGCATTTCGTCTGATGCTTTCAGCGCCATTTGTCAGCCAATGAAGGTGGATGCAGAGTGTGGGCAGCGTGATGACATAGGTCTCGGTCCCCTCCATCTTAGAGAAGGGCATGACAGTGATTGGCTTGCTTTCTGCGGTGTCACAGGGGCTATAAAGGGGCGTGCACGCCGACCACCATCTTATTTCTGCCGATCTGAGCATAGGGAGAGGTTGCTGCAGCTTCGTCAGAAGCAGGGATATTGTTAGGGAGGAAAGATTAACCCCCAAACCGCTTGTGCTGTAGCGATTTCTACTGTCCAACACCACCTTTTCTTTGCAGGGACAGTGGAGGCTATATTTCTGTGCATCAGCTCTGTAGCTTATTAGGCTGCCTTATAAGGCTCCCTGATAGCTGCATTGCTGTTTGTATGACGCTGTGCAAACCAACTGCTTTTTTAAAAGCAAAAGTCCTGTTGCTCCTTTCTGCACAGTTCTATTGTTTATTTGTCCACACTTTTGTGTGCAGCAGTCCTGTTTATTGCTGGCTGCCATACTTGTCCTGAGATCATTGTAGGGAGATTGTTATTGTAATACAGTCCCTATATATATATATATATATATATATATATATATATATATATATATATATATATATACACTCACCGGCCACTTTATTAGGTACACCATGCTAGTAACGGGTTGGACCCCCTTTTGCCTTCAGAACTGCCTCAATTCTTCGTGGCATAGATTCAACAAGGTGCTGGAAGCATTCCTCAGAGATTTTGGTCCATATTGACATGATGGCATCACACAGTTGCCGCAGATTTGTCAGCTGCACATCCCAAAGATGCTCCATACAAGGCAGGATGGATCCATGCTTTCATGTTGTTTACGCCAAATTCTGACCCTACCATCCGAATGTCGCAGCAGAAATCGAGACTCATCAGACCAAGCAACGTTTTTCCAATCTTCTACTGTCCAATTTCGATGAGCTTGTACAAATTGTAGCCTCAGTTTCCTGTTCTTAGCTGAAAGGAGTGGTACCCAGTGTGGTCTTCTGCTGCTGTAGCCCATCTGCCTCAAAGTTCGACGCACTGTGCGTTCAGAGATGCTCTTAGGCCTACCTTGGTTGTAACGGGTGGCGATTTGAGTCACTGTTGCCTTTCTATCAGCTCGAACCAGTCTGCCCATTCTCCTCTGACCTCTGGCATCAACAAGGCATTTCCGCCCACAGAACTGCCGCTCACTGGATTTTTTTTCTTTTTCGGACCATTCTCTGTAAACCCTAGAGATGGTTGTGCGTGAAAATCCCAGTAGATCAGCAGTTTCTGAAATACTCAGACCAGCCCTTCTGGCACCAACAACCATGCCACGTTCAAAGGCACTCAAATCACCTTTCTTCCCCATACTGATGCTCGGTTTGAACTGCAGGAGATTGTCTTGACCATGTCTACATGCCTAAATGCACTGAGTTGCCGCCATGTGATTGGCTGATTAGAAATTAAGTGTTAACAAGAAGTTGGACAGGTGTACCTAATAAAGTGGCCGGTGAGTGTATATATATATCTTCCAGCCACTTTCTGACACTTATACTGTGTAGTGTAATACAGTGGGCCTGATTTTTATTTGCAGCAGTCTCCCACACATAAAACGGGAGAATTATATTGCCACTAAGTGCATCTGCGTCCGTTCTATTTGGCGTATATCTGCCAGCCACTTTCTGCCACGTACACTGTGTAGTGTAATACAGTGGGCCTGATATTTGCAGCAGTCTCCCACACATATAGAAAGGGAGATTTAAATTCACAACAAGTTTACATACACCTTCTGCCTTGTTTTCCAGTACCATATAACGGTTGTAAGTTTGGTTACATTTTCCCAAGAATGAGGAAGTCTGGTGGAAGAGGACGTGGCCGTGGGCGGTCATTGCCTGCTGGTAATGATGGTGGTGGTGGTGAAGAGCATCTGGTGGTAGTGGGAAAAGCAAAATAGCACCTAAGGCTCGAGTTGTTGAGCCAGCGTCATCGTCTGGCTACACAAGGCCTCGAACGCTCCCTTTTCTGGGAGTAGGAAAACCGCTTTTAAACCTGGAGCAGCAGGAAAAAGTTTTGGCTTTCCTTGCTGACTCAGCCTCTATCTCTTTCGCCTCCTCTTCGGAAATATCAAAATGTAAAAGCAGCGAGTCACCAGTGGATGTTCCCGGTCAGGAACAAGTCGCTTCCTTGTGTCCTTCACCCAGAACAACAGTGAAGGATGCGTCAGGCGACACAACAGGTTACTCGATGGAACTCTTTACACATACCGTGCCTGGGTTAGAAAGGGAAATTGTTAACAGGCCATTACACGATGAATCGGACATGGAGTGCACAGATGCGCAGCCACAGCTAGATTATTATGCTGTTCCATTGACTCAGATCACAACATTGCCCTCGCAGTGTACTGAGACAGAACCTGACCCTGATGAGACTATGGTGCCCCGTCCCGAACGCTATAGCACCTTACACGGTGATACAGAGGAAGCTGCACAGGACATTGAAGAGGAGGTGATAGATGACCCAGTTATTGACCCCGATTGGCAGCCATTGGGGGAACAGGGTGCCGCTGGCAGTAACTCTGAAGCGGAGGAGTATGAGCTGCAGCAGGCATCAACATCGCAACAGCTTTCATCTGGCAGGCCCGTATCTGGCCAAAACTGTGTGTCAAAACCAAAAACAGTTTTAGGACAGCGTGGCCATCCGGTGAAAGTAGCACAGCAAGCAATGCCTGAAAAGGTATTCGATAGTAGGAAGAGTGCAGTCTGGCAATTTTTTAACCAAGATCCGAATGATCAGTGCAAAGTTATCTGTAAGAAATGCTCAAGGACCTTTAGCAGAGGGCAGAATGTCAAAATTTTAAATACAACATGCATGCATAGACATTTAACCAGCATGCACTTGCAAGCCTGGACTAACTGCCAAACGTCCCGTAACGTAGGTGTACCCGCTCTGCATGAAGCTAGTCAGCAACGCTACATTGCTTCCCTCACTGTAAACGCACCGTTTAGGACACCACCTGCAGCAAATGTGGAGGTATCGTCGCAAGGCCAAAGCAGTCAGGGAATCACCAGGTTGTTGGTAGGAAACACTGTATGTAGGCCCACAGCAAGAATACCCTCACCAACCCTCTGTCAATCTGCCATG
Source organism: Ranitomeya variabilis (assembly GCF_051348905.1). Lineage (NCBI taxonomy): Eukaryota > Metazoa > Chordata > Amphibia > Anura > Dendrobatidae > Ranitomeya > Ranitomeya variabilis. The sequence continues at coordinate 534,099,677 of NC_135236.1, forward strand.
TCCACCACCACCCCCGCTAGTTCCACCATATGCAGCTCTCCAGTCCAGCTCACCCTACAAGAGACTCTCGTTAGGAAAAGGAAGTACTCATCCTCTCATCCGCGTACACAGGATTTGAACGCCCACATTGCTAGACTAATCTCATTAGATATGATGCCCTACCGGTTGGTGGAAAGTGAAGCTTTCAAAGCCCTGATGGCCTACGCAGTACCACGCTATAACCTACCCAGTCGACACTTCTTTGCGAGAAAAGCCATCCCAGCCCTCCACCAGCATGTCAAAGACCGCATTGTCCATGCACTCAGGCAATCAGTCAGTAGAAAGGTGCACCTCACAACAGATTCATGGACCAGTAGGCATGGCCAGGGACATTACGTGTCCATCACGGCACACTGGGTTAATGTGGTGGATGCAGGGTCCACAGGGGACAGCCATAGTGGTACAGTTCTGCCTAGCCCACGGTCTAGGAAACAGTTGGCTGTAGGCGTTCACCACCCCTCCTCCTCCTCCTCCAGCAGAAGTGAAAGCTCGTCCACAGAGCGCAGTCGCACAACCACTCCATCCGCAGCTGCCAGTGTTGCACACGAGGTGTCCCATTATGGAACAGCTAGTGATAAGCGTCAGCAGGCTGTGTTGGAAATGAAGTGTTTGGGCGACAACAGACACACCGCGGAAGTTCTGGCCAAGTACTTGCAGCGAGAAACTCATTCATGGCTGGGCAGTGTACATCTTGAGGCAGGCAAGGTAGTCAATGATATCGGAAGGAATTTTATGGCTGCCATAGCTCTTTCAGAACTGAAACACATTCCTTGCCTGGCTCACACCTTGAACCTGGTGGTGCAGTGCTTCCTGAAAAGTTATCTGGGGTTACCAGCCCTGCATCTGAAGGTGCGAAGACTTTGCTCACACATCCGCCGGTCGCCCGTACACTCCAGCCATATGCAGAACCATCAGCGATCGTTGAAGCTTCCCAAGCACCACTGCAACAAGGTGGAACTCCACACTACACATTCTTCAGAGGCTGTGCGAACAGAGGCATGCTGTAATGTATTTGTGGGACGATACACAAACACGGGCAGGCAGTTGGATGGCAGACATGGAGTTGTCAGGTGTGCAGTGGTCGAAGCTACAAGACCTCTGTCAACTTCTTCAGTGTTTTGAGGAATGCACAAGGCTGGTAAGTGCAGACAACGCTATCATAAGCATGAGCATCCCACTAATGCATCTGCTGATGCAAAGTTTGACGCACATTAAGGAGGAGGCGTCTGCAGCCGAGGAGGAGGGAAGCCTTGATGACAGTCAGCCATTGTCTGCTCAGGGAACTCTCCTGGATGAGGTGGCGGACGAAGAGGAGGAGGAGGAGGATGATGGGGATGAATATTTATGGGAGGAGGAAGCTTCTCAGGGGTCAATAGAAACTGGTGGCGTTGCAAGGTCAGGTATAGGGTTTTTGCGGGAGACAAGTGATGTTGATTTGACAGAAAGTGCTCCTTAAACTAGCACAAGCATTGATTTGACTCCTGGAACATGGCCCACATGGCTGGTTATGCGTATCCTAAAAAGGGACCCCCGCATTATCAAAATGATGACCGATGACGATTACTTGTTGGCCTGCCTCCTGAATCCACGCTATAAAGGGAAATTGCAAATTATCATGCCACATGAGAACCTTGAGCAAATATTGGCTACCAAGCAAGCAACTCTAGTAGACCGTTCAGGCATTCCCAGCACACACCGGCGGTGATGGTTCTCACACAAGCTGCAGGGGGCAACATGCCAGAGGTGTTAGAGGTGCACAAATCAGAAGTGGCATTGGACAGAGGGGTTTTATGACCAGGTTGTGGAGTGATTTTGCTATGACCGCAGACACGACAGGTACTGCTGCATCAATTCAAAGTGACAGGAGACAACATTTGTCCAGTATGGTTACAAACTATTTTTCCTCCCTTATCGATGTTCTCCCTCACACGTCATTCCCCTTTGATTACTGGGCATATAAAATAGACACCTGGCCTGAATTGGCAGAATATGCATTACAGGAGCTCGCTTGCCCAGTTGCTAGTGTGCTATCAGAAGGAGTCTTCAGTGCTGCTGGTTCAATACTGACCGAAAAAAGGACTCATCTGGCTACCCAAAATGTTGATGATCTAACCTTCATTAAAATGAACCAATCATGGATTTCTAATTATTTGGCACCACCTTCCCCTGCTGACACGTAGCTTGCCTTAAAAATGTCTTGCTTTTGGCCTCCTCTTACTGACTGCTCCAATTCCTCCATTTGCAGCTGCTGAATGTCCACCATAGGCCATGTTTACACCTCCCTAAATGGGCTGACTCCCGCCACGGGGCCATGGTCACCACTTGGTGCAAGCACCTGTGCAAGTGCCATTTGCCTGGACAGGTGGGTGTGCCCACTTTTGGCCGATGGCACTGGCACAGGGTCCCTCATAGTACAATGAAGTGTCTTTGGTGGTGGTGGTGCACACCCAACGTCAGACACACCGTCGTAATATTAGGGGTCCTGGGCCAGTACCGCCGCCCACAAGAGAGTGTTCCCCCCAGCTCAAACAGTGCTCTACCACTTGCAAAACTTACCTCTCACTGCTCCACCACTATTTAGTCTGTGCTGTTAAATCTTTTAATGGCACTGCCAATACAAATTTGTTGAAATGATAGATGATAGTAAAAATATACAGGGGCCCTGGCCTCCATTTAAACCTGTGAATACTGTGAGCGAACTATCAATGTCTACTACTCAGCAGAGGAACCCACCCCTGTACCTAGCTTTTCCACCTGTTTATTTAGGAACATTATTTTGCAGACATTTAGCCCACTTTACTATTTTGGCCAACTTACTGTGTCAGCCACTTCTTCCAGTTGTCCTCCACCGAACAAAGCAGTGCCGCCAGTTTACACCTGTTACCAGTTTAGAACTGCATTGAGCCTACTTTTTTATTTTAGGCCTACTAAGTCTGTCTGCGCCACTTCTTGCAATCGTCCTCCGCAGACCAAACCAATGCTGCCTGTGTACCCCTGTAACCTATTTTAATCTTCATTGAGCCTACTTTTTTATTTTAGGCCTACTACATGTGTCTGTCTGCACCACTCAATACAGCTGTCCTCCACTGAACAAAGCTGAGCTTCAATCTTCAGGCTTTCGGCCTATATTTTGAATATGAAACTGCATTTGGCCTACTAGTTTGGTTGGGCCTACTAACGGTGTCTGCCGCTCCTTGGTGTTCTCCTGTGCTTTTCTCCTGTGCTTCAATCTTCAGGCTTTCGGCCTATATTTTGAATATAAAACTGCATTTGGCCTACTTGTTTGGTTGGGCCTACTAACGGTGTCTGCCGCTGCTTGTTGTTCTCCTCCACTGAACAAAACTGAGCTTCAATTTTCAGGCTATATCAGATATTAAACTGCATTTGGCCTACTTGTTTGGTTTGGCCTACTAATAATTTCTGCCGCTGCTTGTTGTTCTCCTCCACTGAACAAAGCTGAGCTTCAATTTTCAGGCTTTCGGCCTATATCAGATATTTAACTGCATTTGGCCTACTTGTTTGGTTGGGCCTACTAACGGTGTCTACCGCTGCTTGTTGTTGTCCTCCACTGAACAAAGCTGAGCTTCAATTTTCAGCCTATATCAAATATTAAACTGAATTTGGCCTACTAGTTTGGTTGGGCCCTACTAATGGTGTCTGCCGCTCCTTGCTTTTCTCCTCCACTGAACAAAGCTGAGCTTCAATCTTCAGGTTTAGGTTTATATTTTGAATATGAAACTGCATTTGGCCTACTAGTTTGGTTGGGCCTACTAACGGTGTCTGCCGCTGCTTGTTGTTCTCCTCCACTGAACAAAGCTGAGCTTCAATTTTCAGGCTATATCAGATAATAAACTGCATTTGGCCTACTTGTTTGGTTTGGCCTACTTACGGTGTCTGCCGCTGCTTGTTGTTCTCCTCCACTGAACAAAGCAGTGCCGCCTGTTTACTCCTGTTACCAATTTTGAACTGCATTTGGCCCACTTTATTATTTGGTGCTACTAACTGTGCTTGCCACTCATTACAGTTGTCTTCGACTGAACAAAGCAATGCCGCCTGTTTAGTCCTGTTACCACATTTGATCTGCATTTAGCCTACTTTATTATTTGGGCCTACTAACTGTGTTTCCTTCTCATCCTGCCCATTGCCCAGCCACTGCTAGATGAGTCTGCTGGTACATTGACCCAGACCACTACATTCCCCTTGCACTCTACACAGCCAGAATCTGACCCTGCTGAAAGTCAGGTTCCCCTTCCCGTACACTGTACCACCTTACACGGGGACAAAGAGGAAGGTGCAGATGAAAGTGCAGGTTCCTTCATCAGGTGGGGGGGCATACTCATTGGCGATGTCACTTGCACAGGGCCCCTCATAGTACGCAAAAGTGTCTCTGCCGGTGGGAGGCGCCCCCACCGTCCAACACACCGCCATACTATGAGGGGCCCTGTGCCAGTGCCAATGCGAACGAGTGTGCCCCCCCTGCTTGCTCAGGATCACAGCACTTGCAAAGTTGAAATACTTACCTCTCCCAGCTCCACCACCGTGACGTAGTCCGCGTTTCCTGGGCCCACGGAAAACTTGAGCCAGCCCTACCCCCCCACAACTTTAGCCAAATGACCCCCAATTTTCAATGCCTATTATTATAAGGCAAATTAAGATTGACAAGCTTAAGTAACAATAATTGATGATTTTGGCATTAAAATGGGCACTGTAGGTGTTTTCCTGTCCTCCACTCACTGCCGACTTTGCTTCCCCATTGACTTGCATTGGGTTTCGTGTTTCAGTTGGATCCCCAACTTTTTGCAATAATCGGCCGATTTCACCCGACCCAACTTTTGATAAAGTCAGGTTTCGCGAAACCTCACTCAATCCTAAAAAAAAGTCGCTCAAATCTAGTTCAGATCACTGAAATTCCTAACCATCTTATCTATTATAAAAATTACTATCGATGATAAGCTTCCATGGGTCAGTTTCACATAACCAGTTTTGATAGATTTTTTTTTTTGGCAAATAGAAGTGTATATGAAATCTGGATGAAAATCCTTTACTCAAATTTTCCAATTCTAAAACTACACCAAAAGAATAAAAAATGTACTTACTGGGAGTAAATTCTAAAGGGAAAAAGTAAAAATGTTCTCATATACTTTTACTCAAAAGTAACCACTTTTGATTTTAGATAAAAAAGCTGCAGTTAAATTGCACCAAAAAATGTGAACAAAGCCCCAAGTGAAGACAATATCAAGATATAAGTAATAGAACAAGCTTGTAAAAGGAAACTGAACTGAAATTGTCCAGCAGGAATAAAACATAAACCAACTGAGAGTATAAATCTTTTGGTGTTTTACGGCATGTATAGAATAATGGATTGCTCACAGTAGAGAACAGATATGTGTTCACATCAATGGTTTAATCAAAGGCTTTAATAGGGAACATATATTCTCTCTTATTGAGAAGAGATTGAAATACCTAACTGTGCTTATAGGATGCAGCTGTATATAAATTATTTGGTAGATTTATAACCTGAACATAATTAGAAAAATCAATTGATAAATAAAGTATATGATCTACAACATGTAATATGTAATTTTTATAAACTACAATTTGTTTTAATTTCCTGGAAAAGTGACATTTTAAAGACATGTTTTATTATAGATCTTAACCTTCCTCTAGTGTTAGCTTTCTGTTACTCTTTCTTATGTTAACGGGTCGGTTTTGACCCGTGTCTTAAATCACCCCTAAGATACCCTAAAAACAGTTATTTATGATCCAGTTTGTTTCTTACCTCTTAGTTACCTTGTTAGGGTTTCTCATCCATGGAAGGATTGATTTTAATATTTTTGTTGTGGCCCCCTGGGCCTTTCATTTGAGAGCATACCCTTCATTTTCAATATAAAAATATTGTCAAATGAACCTCAAGAGAATAATATAAACTTAAAAAATTTGTTATATTACCTGACTATTACTGAAGGGTTTTAGAATACATTTCTTAAATGTAAAAAAAATATACATATATATATTTTATATTATTAACTCTAGTAACATCTATGGTGTTACGGGTAGTGTTGAGCATTCCGATACTGCAAATATCGGGTATCGGCCGATATTCGCTGTATCAGAATTCCGATACCGAGTTCCGATATGTTTGTGATATCGGAAATCAGAATCGGAAGTTCCTATAAGTTCCCAGGCGTGTGCGGTGCATATGGTTCCCGGGGTCTGGAGGAGAGGAGACTCTCCTTCAGGTCCTGGGATCCATATTCATGTAAAAAATAAAGAATAAAAATAAAAAATATGGATATACTCACCCCTCCGACAGACGCTGGACCTCAGCGGTGCAACCGGCAGCCTCCGTTCCTAAGAATGAGGTGAGTGTAGGACCTGCGATGACGTCGCGGCTTGTGATTGGTCGCGTGAGTGGTCACATGAGCGGTCACGCGACCAATCACAAGCCGCGACGTCATCGCAGGTCCTTCACTCTGCATTCTTAGGAACGGAGGCAGACGCTTGCAGCGGTGACAGCCAGGGCTCGTCCGAGGGTGAGTATATCCATATTTTTTATTTTTATTCTTTATGTTTTACATGAATATGGATCCCAGGGCCTGAAGGAGAGTTTCCTCTCCTTCAGACCCTGGGAACCATCCAGGATCACTTCCGATATATGTGTCCCATTCACTTGTATTGGTATCGGGTATCGGTATCGGCGATATCCGATATTTTTTGGATATTGGCCGATCCAATCCGATACTTTCAAATATCGGAAGGTATCGCTCAACACTAGTTACGGGTCAATTTTGACCCAAATCTAACTACTTTATGAAAAAGGCAAAAAACAGATTTTTTTTTTTTTATAGAACTTTAATACAAATAAAAGATGAAAATTATATTATCATTAATAGCAATAATAATAAAACGTAGCTTTTCTAGGTCAAACAAACAAACAACAATCAATCGAGCAAATCAAATCAACAGAAATCAAGTACTAGTTTTTAGATGCATTAGTATTTAGATGCATGTGTGGCAAAAAGTGACACTTTTTGTGTGTTCTTTGCAGAGGTATTTTTTGCAGGCGAAGCAAGATGTGTTTGTCTTTCTGTCCTCATTGCTAGGGCAGACCTGACACCTCTTTCTTTTAGAATCAGGTGGTCTCACTGGGGTTGTGGCTGTTGTGGTTGATGTTGAGGCAGGGCTGGTTGAGGAGGATGCTGGTGATGATGCTCTTTGTGTTGCTGTGGGTGTGGACAAAGCACTTGTTGAGCTCTGGAGTTGTCGGAAAAAAAGGCTGCAGCGGCTGGGTCTCGGGGCACTCGTTTCCTTTGGTCAATGTGCGCCTTGACAAGGGATCTTCCTAGTTCCTCAAGAAACATCCTCCGCTTGTTTTTTTCCTTTGAATTCCATCCTTGGTGAATGTGGGTCCACAACACAAATGAATTGCATGCTGACACATCAAAGATGTTGTAAAATACAACCATTGGCCATCTCCTAGTCATTCACTGGCAAGTGTAGGTGGCAGTCAGCTTTTCCAGGTTGTCCACTCCTCCTTTGTTTTTGTTATAGTTCAGGATGATTCTGGGCTTTTTGTCACTTCCTGATGACACAGCTGCATCTTTGTGAAGTGTGGACATCAGTACCACATTCCGTCGTTTTTTTAGGCAGTATGAAACAGCAGTGGTGGTGTCTGTAAAAACAAACTTTGAGGAAAGTGGAGCCCTGTCCTTCACCTGCAGCAATTCAGCGGGCAGCTCAGGTTTGTTTTTTTTCACTGTGCCCACCATGGTGATTTTCCTCCTGAGAAGTTCTTGTCTAAGGTCATAGCTGGTAAAAAAAATTGTCACAAGTAATGTTGTGACCCTGCAGTCCAGTAGTCATATCGAGGACTACACATTTTCCTTGTTTTTTTTCAGGGATGCCGCTTGCAGACTTGCCTGTGTAAATCTGTAGATTCCATGCTTAGCTAGTTTTTGCATCACAGGCTGCCCAGATTTTTATGCCGTATTTGCCTGGCTTAATTAGCATGTATTGCCGGAAGGGGCATTTTCCGTGGAAAGGGAGAAAACGTTCGTCTACTGTCACCTCTGGCCCTGGGTTGAACATCAGTGGAAGGAGCTGCACCCATTTCTCCCAAACATCCCTGATGGGAGCAAGTTTATCAGATTTTGTTCTGGTGTCTCTGTTGTCAAATCTGAGGACTCTTGATATCATTTGAAACTTTTGAAGTGACATTGTTGCCCGGAAAATATTCCTGCCTGTCGATGTGTCCCAGAGACTATCAGTGGCATCATTGCAGGATTTGTACACTCCAGCAAGGAGAAGAACACCAATGTAGGCATCCAGGACATCATCATGAAGGTCATTCCACATGTTGCCGTGGACTTTTTTTCCTTCAAGGTTTGTCATAGCAATAATGACTTTTTTATTGACAATTGCATAAACAGATCAAAAGATGTCTTGATGTCACTTACTCTTGTCACAGCAAACCTCACATGTGATCCCAGGGGTCATTTTTATGACATTTGCAGCATCTGCCCTGCCATGTACATCTGGAAGTACTGAGCTCCATCTGATCTTGCCACTTTTGGATTTGAATCTTTCAGCGGGAGCAGCTTCAGTACCAGTGACCTCCTCATCAGACTGATCAGAACTGTCTGTGTCTTCCGGTTGATACTCCACATCATCTTCCTCCTCAGAAACCTGTTCATCTGTATCAGTTTGCTGTGGTGTGTCCTCTGATTCATTATCATCTAAGATATAATCCAGAATTTGGCTTACATCAAATCTTCTCCTCATTGTTGCATGTGTAAACTGGAGATGTATACTCTGCAAAGTACCAACTCTAAGCTGATTTGGCCATACATGCCTGGACATGTCCCTAACTCAAGTTGTTGAAGGTAGAGTTGGCTGTGGGCTGTTGGTTTGTATTGTGTTTATGAGTTCAGTTTTTTGACTTATTATAGTTTTTTTACTCTTATATTAGACCTGGGTCAAAATTGACCCCAACAATACAAATGTTATAATTTTAATAAGAGCATTTTACAATTTAGTAAAATAGTTTTATTTTATTGTATCTTGTTTTAAAATAAGTTCCTGAAAAAGTAAAAAATCACAGGTTAACAGCAGCTCAGATTAGAGACCAGTTCAATGTCACACAGTAGAGTTGAGCGACTTTTACTTTTTTAGGATCGAGTCGGGTTTCGCGAAACCCGACTTTCTCAAAAGTCGGGTCGGGCGAAATCGGCCGATTATTGCGAAAAGTCGGAGGCCGACAGAAACACGAAACCCAATGCAAATCAATGGGGAATCAAAGTCAGCAGTGAGTGGAGGACAGGAAAACACCTACAGTGCCCATTTTAATGCCAAAAATATCAATTCTTGTTACTTAAGCTTGTCAATCTTAATTTACCTTATAATAATAGTTAGGCTTTGAAAATTGGGGGTCATTTGGCTAAAGTTGTGGGGGGGTAGGGCTGGCTCAAGTTTTTTGCAGGCCCAGGAAACGCGGACTACGTCACGGCGGTGGAGCAGGGAGAGGTAAGTATTTCAACTTTGCAAGTGCTGTGATCCTGAGCAAGCAGGGGGGGCACACTCATTCGCATTGGCACTGGCACAGGGCCCCTCAAAGTACGGCGGTGTGTTTGAAGGCGGGGGCGCCTCCCACCGGCAGAGACACTTTTGCGTACTATGAGGGGCCCTGTGCCAGTGACGTCGCCAACGAGTATGCCCCCCCCACCTGATGAAGGAACCTGCACTTTCATCTGCACCTTCCTGTTTGTCCCCGTGTAAGGTGGTATAGTATGCGGGAAGGGGAACCAGACTTTCAGCAGGGTCAGATACTGGCTGTGTAGAGTGCAAGGGGAATGTAGTGGTCTGGGTCAATGTACCAGCAGACTCATCTAGCAGTGGCTGGGCAATGGGCAGGATGAGGAGGAAACACAGATATAGGCCCAAAGAATAAAGTAGGCTAAATGCAGTTCAAAATTGGTAACAGGACTAAACAGGAGGCATTGCTTTGTTCAGTGGAGGAAAACTGTAATGAGTGGCAGACACAGTTAGTAGGCCCAAGTAATAAAGTGGGCCAAATGCAGTTAAATATGTGATATAGGCTGAAAATTGAAGCTCAGCTTTGTTCAGTGGAGGGGAAAAGCAAGGAGCGGCAGACACCGTTAGTAGGCCCAACCAAACAAGTAGGCCAAATGCAGTTTAATATTTGATATAGGCTGAAAATTGAAGCTCAGCTTTGTTCAGTGGAGGAGAAAAGCAAGGAGCTGCAGACACCGTTAATAGGCCCAACCAAACAAGTAGGCCAAATGCAGTTTAATATTTGATATAGGCTGAAAATTGAAGCTCAGCTTTGTGCAGTGGAGGACAGCTGTCTTGAGTGGTGCAGACAGACACATGTAGTAGGCCTAAAATAAAAAAGTAGGCTCAATGCAGTTTAAAATTGGTTACAGGGGTACACAGGCGGCATTGGTTTGTTCAGCGGAGGACGATTGTAAGGAGTGGCGCAGGCAGACTTTGTCGGCCTAAAATAAAAACATAGGCTCAATGCAGTTTAAAATTGGTTACAGGGGTACACAGGCGGCATAGCGTTGTTCAGCGGAGGACGATTGTAAGGAGTGGCGCAGACAGACTTAGTAGGCCTAAAATAAAAAAGTAGGCTCAATGCAGTTTAAAATTGGTTACAGGGGTACACAGGCGGCATAGCATTGTTCAGCGGAGGACGATTGTAAGGAGTGGCACATACAGACTTAGTAGGCCTAAAATAAAAAAGTAGGCTCAATGCAGTTTAAAATAGGTTACAGGGGTACACAGGCGGCATTGGTTTGTTCAGCGGAGGACGATTGTAAGGAGTGGCGTAGACAGACTTAGTCGGCCTAAAATTAAAAAGTAGGCTCAATGCAGTTTAAAATTGGTTACAGGGGTACACAGGCGGCATAGCGTTGTTCAGTGGAGGCCGATTTTAAGGAGTGGCGCAGACAGACTTAGTAGGCCTAAAATAAAAAAGTAGGCACAATGCAGTTTAAAATTGGTTACAGGGTACACAGGCGGCATAGCGTTGTTCAGCAGTGGACGATTGTAAGGAGTGGTGCAGACAGACTTAGTAGGCCTAAAATAAAAAAGTAGGCTCAATGCAGTTTAAAATTGGTTGCAGGGGTACACAGGCGGCATAGCGTTGTTCATCGGAGGACGATTGTAAGGAGTGGTGCAGACAGACTTAGAAGGCCAAAAATAAAAAAGTAGGTTCAATGCAGTTTAAAATTTGTTACAGGGGTACCCAGGGCATTGGTTTGTTCAGCGGAGGACGATTGTAAGGAGTGGATGACACAGTTAGTAGGCCAAAATAATAAAGTGAGGTAAATGTCTGCAAAAAATTTTTTCATAAATAAACAGGTGGCATAGCTGCGTACAGGGGTGGACTCCTCTGCTGAGTAGCAGACAGTGGTAGTTGGCGCAAAGTATTAACTGGTCTAAATGGAGGCCAGGGCCCCCGTATATTTTTACTATCATCTATCATTTCAACAAATTTTTATTGGCAGCACCATTGAAGGATTTAACAGCACAGACTACACAGTGGTGGAGTCGGGAGAGGTAAGTTTTGCAAGTGGTAGAGCACTGTTCGAGCTGGGGGGACACTCTCTCGTGGGCGGCGGTACTGGCTCAGGGCCCCTCATATTACGACGGTGTGTCTGACATTGGTTGTGCACCACAACCGTCAGAGACACTTCATTGTACTATGAGGGACCCTGTGCCAGTTCCGTCGCCCAAGAGTGGGCACACCCACCTGTCCAGGCAAATGGCACTCCCACGGGTGCTGGCGCTAGGTGGTGACCACGGCCCTGTGGGGGAGTCAGCCCATTTAGGGAGGTAAAAAATGGCCTATGGTGGACATTCAGCAGCTGCAAATGGAGGAATTGGAGCAGTCAGTAAGAGGAGGCCAAAAGCAAGACATTTTTAAGGCAAGCTACGTGTCAGCAGGGGAAGGTGGGGAAAAATAATTAGAAATCCATGATTGGTTCATTTTAATGAAGGTTAGATCATCAACATTTTGGGTAGCCAGACGAGTCCTTTTTTTGGTCAGTATTGAACCAGCAGCACTGAAGACTCTTTCTGATAGCACACTAGCAGCTGGGCAAGCGAGCTCCTGTAATGCATATTCTGCCAATTCAGGCCAGGTGTCTATTTTAGATGCCCAGTAATCAAAGGGGAATGATGTGTGAGGGAGAACATTGATAAGGGAGGAAAAATAGTTCGTAACCATACTGGACAAATGTTGTCTCCTGTCACTTTGAATCGATGCAGCAGTACCTGTCGTGTCTGCGGTCATTGCAAAATCACTCCACAACCTGGTCATAAAACCCCTCTGTCCAACACCACTTCTGATTTGTGCACCTCTAACACCTCTGCCATGTTGCCCCCTGCAGCTCGTGTGAGAACCATCACCGCCGCTGTGTGCTGGGAATGCCTGAACCAAATGGTCTACAAGAGTTGCTTGTTTGGTAGCCAATATTTGCTCAAGGTTCTCATGTGGCATGATATTTTGTAATTTCCCTTTATAGCGTGGATCCAGGAGGCAGGCCAACCAGTAATTGTCATCGGTCATCATTTTTATAATGCGGGGGTTCCTTTTAAGGATACGCAAAGCATAATCAGTCATGTGGGCCAATGTTCCAGGTGTCAATTCACTGCTTGTGCTGAGTTGAGGAGCACTTTCTTGAAAATCTACATCACTTGTGGCCCGCAAAAACCCTGTACCTGACCTTGCAATGCCACCAGTTTCTATTGCCCCATGAGAAGCATCCTCCTCCCATAAATATTCAACCCCATCATCCTCCTCCTCCTCTTCGTCCGCCACCTTGTCCAGGAGAGTTCCCTGAGCAGACAATGGCTGACTGTCATCAAGGCTTCCTTCATCCTCGGCTGCAGACGCCTGCTCCTTAATGTGAGTCAAACTTTGCATCAGCAGACGCATTTGTGGGATGCTCATGCTTATGATGGCGTCGTCTGCACTTACCAGCAGTGTGCATTCCTCAAAACACTGAAGGACTTGACAGAGGTCTTGTAGCTTCGACCACTGCACACCTGACAACTCCATGTCTGCCATCCAACTGCCTGCCCGTGTATGTGTATCCTCCCACAAATACATTACAGCATGCCTCTGTTCGCACAGCCTCTGAAGCATGTGCAGTGTGGAGTTCCACCTTGTTGCAACGTCGATTATTAGCCGGTGCTGGGGAAGCTTCAGTGACCGGCGGATGTGCGAGCAAAGTCTTTGCACCTTCAGGAGCAGGGCTGGTAACCCCAGATAACTTTTCAGGAAGCACTGCACCACCATGTTCAAGGTGTTAGCCAGGCAAGGTATGTGTTTCAGTTCTGAAAGGACTATGGCAGCCATAAAATTCCTTCCGTTATCACTGACTACCTTGCCTGCCTCAAGATGTACACTGCCCAGCCATGACTGAGTTTCTTGCTGCAAGTACTCGGCCAGTACTTCCGCGGTGTGTCTTTTGTCGCCCAAACACTTTATTTCCAACACAGCCTGCTGATGCTTACCACTAGCTGTTCCATAATGGGACACCTCGTGTGCAACACTGACAGCTGCAGATGGAGTGGTCGTGCGACTGCGCTCTGTGGATGAGCTTTCGCTTCTGGAGGAGGAATAGGAGGAGGGGTGTCGAACGCCTACTGCCAACTGTTTCTTAGACCATGGGCTAGGCAGAACTGTCCCACTATGGCTGTCCCCTGTGGACCCTGCATCCACCACATTAACCCAGTGCGCCGTGATGGATACATAAGGTCCCTAGCCATGCCTACTGGTCCTTGCATCTGTTGTGAGGTGCACCTTTCTACTGACTGATTGCCTCAGAGCATGGACAATGCAGTCTTTGACATGCTGGTGGAGGGCTGGGATGGCTTTTCTCGCAAAGAAGTGTCTACTGGGTAGGTCATAGCGTGGTACTGCGTAGGCCATCAGGGCTTTAAAAGCTTCGCTTTCAACCAACCAGTAGGGCATCATCTCCAACGAGAATAGTATAGCAATGTGGGCGTTCAAACCTTGTGTACGCGGATGAGAGGATGAGTACTTCCTTTTCCTAACGAGAGTCTCTTGTAGGGTGAGCTGGACTGGAGAGCTGTATATGGTGGAACTAGCAGGGGTGTTGGTGGACATGGCAGATTGAGAGAGGGTTGGTGATGGTATTCTTGATGTTGGCCTACATACAGTGTTTCCTACCAAGAACCTGGTGATTCCCTGACTGCTTTGGCCTTGCGACAATACCTCCACATTAGCTGCAGGTGGTGTCCTAAATGGTGGGCTTACAGTGAGGCAAGCAATGTAGTGTTGCTGACTACCTTCATTCTGAGCGGGTGCACCAACGTTACAGGACGTTTGGTAGTTAGTCCAGGCTTGCAAGTGCATGCTGGTTAAATGTCTACTCATGCACGTTGTATTTAAATTTTGGACATTCTTCCCTCTGCTAAAGGTCTTTGAGCATTTCTTACAGATAACTTTGCACTGATCATTCGGATCTTCGTTAAAAAATTCCCACACTGCACTCTTCCTAATATCGAATACCTTTTCAGACATTGCACGCCGTGCTACTTTATCCAGATGGCCACGCTGTCCTATAAGTGTTTTTGGTTTTGTCAAACGTTTTTGACCTGATACGGGCCTGCCAGATGACAGCTGTTGTGATGTTGATGCCTGCTGCAGATCATCTTCCTCCGCTTCAAAGCTACTGCCAGCGGCACCCTGTTCCCCCAATGGCTGCCAATCGGGGTCAGCAACTGGGTCATCTATCACCTCCTCTTCAGTGTCCTGTGCACCTTCCTCTGTGTCACCGTGTAAGGTGCTATAGCGTTCGGGACGGGGCACCATAGTTTCATCAGGGTCAGATTCTGGCTCAGTACACTGCGAGGGCAATGCAGTGACCTGAGTCAATGGAACAGCATAATAATCTAGATGTGGCTGTGCATCTGTGCACTCCATGTCCGATTCATCGTGTAATGGGCTGTTAACTATTTCCTAGAATAAAAAGCTCTTAGGAAACCAGTAGCGCCTATAACTAGCAATAGCCGCAGGTAATGAAACAAAACCACCCTATTTGTATCGTAGTCTCTAAAAGATAATAAATAAAAATAAAATAAAATAACCGCGCTAGAAAAAAACCTCCACTTAAGTTCTATACCAGAACGTAATCTTTCACAACAGGAAAGTATAAATATGAAACAGACCGGACTAATGTGTATCAATTTGAGGATGATAAACTTTTACCTCAATAGTCCGCAACAATGACATGGAATCTTCCACACAGCTTTTGTAGAGGGTGCAGCTTTTTAGCCAAATGGAGGATCTTCAGGTAGGCAGGCTGTGGGCGCTGCCCCGGCCGGTAGCAGACCGCTCCAGGCTCGCCTACCACATGTAATGAATGAACGCTCGTAGAGCCGTTAGGTTCTCTGCCGAAGCAGGACCTTCCGTGACGTCATGATCATGTGAGTAATCACGTGACTAGGCTAGGGAGAGCGAAATGGACCAAATCCAACGCGTTTCGGAACTGCCGCGTTCCTTCCTCAGGGATGGTCCGTAGTAGCAGTCCCATGCTTTAAATTGCCAACAGCGCTCATACATCATTAATATTAGTTAAAGGCAAAAAGCTCTATCTCGCTGTTAAGACCCCTCGGAGCTAGAGTGTCCAGTTCAAATATCATTTTAGTTTCTTCTCTGGACATCTGTCTGATGTAGTCTCCTTTTCTCCAGCTCCTATGTACAACTTTCAAACCTGTGACACAGGTGTCCCTAAATGAGCCACCATGATGGGTTAAGAAATGTTTAGACAACGGATGGCCTTGGAATTTTTTATTGATGTTCCTCAGATGTTCATTTATCCTTACATGAAGGGGACGCTTGGTCCTCCCTACATATATCTTGTCAAAAGGACACCTTATGGCATAAATAACCCCTACTGTGTTACATGATATATAGTCCCTGATTTGCCAATCCCCGGTGGAGTTGGAAAATAGAAATTGTTTTTTTGTATTTAGTGATCTACAGGGTTTGCATCTCAGACACGGGTAAAAGCCTGGCTGTTTACAGAAAAAAGGATACGATTTTTCCCGATAAAGATGTGGCATTGTAGGGGCTATTTTGTTTCCCAAGTTATTGGCTTTTCTATAAATGAATACTGGACGTTCAGGGATTGTCTCTCCTATAATCTTGTCTTCTTTTAAAATGTCCCAATGCTTACTTACTATCCGCCTAAGCAGATAGGTATTGGCATTGAACTGTGTAGTAATAGGGACCATTTCAAATGGAGATTGCTTATCTGTTTTAATTTTATTTTTAAGAAGTTGGGATCTGGGTATCCCACTAATTCTCTCCTTTGTATTGGATAGGGAGCTTTGGCAATACCCCTTATGTATAAACTTCTCCGTCAGAATGTCGACTTCCTGATTGAAATCTTGTGCTCTAGAGCAATTTCTGTGTGCACGTATGAATTGACTCTTTGGCACATTTATCAACCAACTCGGGAGATGACAACTCCCTAGGGATATGTAATTGTTCACATCCGTAGGCATATGAAAAGTTTTAGTGCAAATTTTGCCATTCTCAATAAAAATAGTAAGATCCAAAAAGTCAATAGAGGTGGTACTGGTGGTAGCAGTGAAATTTAAAAAATACAAATTTTTATTTAAATTAGTAATAAAATCCGACAATAAATGAGCACCACCAGACCAGATAAAAACAATATCATCGACAGGTTTGAAAGTTGTACATAGGAGCTGGAGAAAAGGAGACTACATCAGACAGATGTCCAGAGAAGAAACTAAAATGATATTTGAACTGGACACTCTAGCTCCGAGGGGTCTTAACAGCGAGATAGAGCTTTTTGCCTTTAACTAATATTAATGATGTATGAGCGCTGTTGGCTATTTAAAGCATGGGACTGCTACTACGGACCATCCCTGAGGAAGGAACGCGGCAGTTCCGAAACGCGTTGGATTTGGTCCATTTCGCTCTCCCTAGCCTAGTCACGTGATTACTCACGTGATAGTGACGTCACGGAAGGTCCTGCTTTGGCAGAGAACCTAACGGCTCTACGAGCGTTCATTCATTACATGTGGTAGGCGAGCCTGGAGCGGTCTGCTACCGGCCGGGGCAGCGCCCACAGCCTGCCTACCTGAAGATCCTCCATTTGGCTAAAAAGCTGCACCCTCTACAAAAGCTGTGTGGAAGATTCCATGTCATTGTTGCGGACTATTGAGGTAAAAGTTTATCATCCTCAAATTGATACACATTGGTCCGGTCTGTTTCATCTTTATACTTTCCTGTTGTGAAAGATTACGTTCTGGTATAGAACTTAAGTGGAGGTTTTTTTTCTAGCGCGGGTATTTTATTTTTGTTAACTATTTCCCTTTCTAACCCTGGTGTAAAGAGCTCCATGGACTAAACTGTAGTGTCGCCTGCCGCATCCTTCAATTTTGCTTTGGGTGAAAAACACAAGGAAGCGACTTGTTCCTGCCCGGGAGCATCCACTGACGACTCGCTGCTTTTATATTTCGAACTTTCTGAAGAGGAGGTGAAAGAGCTAGAGACTGAGTCAGCAATGAAAGCCAAAACTTGTTCCTGCTGCTCCGGCTTTAAAAGCGGTTTTCCTACTCCCAGATAAGGGAGCCTTCGAGGCTTTGTGTAGCCAGACGATGACGCTGTCTGAACAACTCAAGCCTTAGGTGCTATTTTGCTTTCCCCACTACCACCAGATGCTCCACCACCACCATCTTTACCAGCTGGTAATGACCTCCCACGGCCTCTTCCACCAGACTTCCTCATTTTTGGGAAAATGTAACCAAACTAACAACCATTATATGGTGCTGTAAAACAAGGTAGAAGGTGTATATAAACTTGTTGAGAATTTAAATCTCCCTTTTTTGGGGTGGAAACTGCACCCAAACTCAGGCTCTGTGTCACGGGAGTACTGGGTAGACTAAGGCTGGTTACCCGGGCCCCTGCGATATCCCTCAGGCTAGGGAAACCCTGTCTGACCCTTTCCCAGAAGTTACACTAAAGGTGTGCATGTCTGGGCCGCCAGGCCTGACCCTGTCTCCTGTTTCAGCCCTAAGCTGAAACCACCACCCGCCACCCAGTGAAGAGACCACATACCAATCCCCACAGAAAGCACAGACAGGGAAAACTGAAAAACGCACCATGCCGCAGACACACAGGAATACACTATAATGTGCACAGGGCAAAACAAATACAAATATAGGAAGGAGAAATATGACAAAGGATAATACACCACCAGATACGATATTCCTACAACAAGACCACCACTCCAGACTGGAATCGCTAGGCACAAAGCACAAGCTATAATCGGCGACACCCAAAGTCCAGCACGACTATTTAAAGGTCACGGATGTGACCCAGCCTCCAACCAAATTCCCAGCTAGATTAACCCTGAGCAAGCTGGATAAAGTCTAGCCGACGCCACTGAGTGTGTAGTGGGCATATGTGGAATTACCACTGTCTGTCGGACGCCCTAGTGTGAACAGCATCTGACATGACAGTACCCTGCCTTCTACGAGGGACCCCAGGGCCCTCACAACTTATAGGACCCAGCTTGTCCGGATGGCGGCGGAGAAACATACTGACCAGCAGGTCCGCATGTATATTTGAAGCTGGTACCCAAGACCTCTCCTCCGGCCCATAACCTGCCAGTGTACCAGGTACTGTAATGTGCGGCGCACTACTCGAGAGTCAACCACCTTGGAGACTTCAAACTCCAAATTGCCATCCACCAAAACTGGAGGTGGCATAGGCGCTGTGTCCACAGAACCCACCACCTTTTTTAATAAAGATCTGTGGAACACGTTGTGTATTTTATATACCGTAGGGAGCGCCAAATGGTAGGCTACCGGGTTAATGATGGCGGCAACCCTAAATAGACCAATAAACCTTGGACCCAATTTCAAGGATGGAATCTTGAGTTTTATGTTTTTTGTGGACAACCACTTTTATGATCCTAGTGGCTGAGGATCACAAAACGGACTAGCTAAGTTTATGAACATAGACACGAGCTCTAGGGAGGTGGTAACTGGACTGACCGCAAACCTGATCCTAACCAACACACTAAAGGTAGCCGGTGAACGTGCCTAAAATCCTGGACGTCTCAACGCAGCCTGAGAAACTATCTACTCCTGGAGGGAAAGTAAGACCTCACTTGCCTCAAGAGAAATCACCCCAAAGATATAGGAAGCCCCAACAAATAATAACGGTGAGGTAAGGGGAAAACACAAACGTAGAAATGAAAACAGATACAGCAAATGAGGCCCGCTAATACTAGATAGCAGAAGACAGATAGGGAACTGTGCGGTCAGTAAAAAACCCTTTGCAAAATATCCACGCTGAGAATACAAGAACCCCCACACCAACTAATGGTGTGAGGGGAGAAACTCAGCCCCTAGAGCTACCAGCAAGCAAGGAAATCACATATTAGCAAGCTGGACAAGAAACAAAAATAAACCAAGAAACATATGACCACTGATGGTCAAAAAATGAACCAAGCAAAACTTAGCTTCTCTTGAAGAGACTGATAACGAAGGACTGCAGGAGAGCTCCAAAATAGCACTGAAGACATTGACAGCAGGCAACAACTGAGAGTCCAGGTGAACTAAATAGGAAACCAGCTAACAGATAACGAGACAGCTGATCAAGCCTCAGACCTGCAGAATGACACAAAGAGCCACCAGAGGGAGCCTAAAGACAGCACTCACATAGTACCAGTTGTGACCACAAGAGGGAGCCCAAAAACAGAGTTCACAACAAACCACACCCAGTCACCCACACTCAGGTCCAGACCTGTCACACGTTTACTGTCAGCCACTCGTTTGTACCTTGCACCTACGTTTAGCAAGCGCTGTTTCACTCTCCTCCACACGGATGCTAGTTGTGCTCCTAACTGGTCCTCCTCTGGGACGCCAGTAGAACCCCCTTGACGCAGAGTACAAAACTGAGGATGGAGCCCGTAAACACAAAAGAACGGGGACTCCCCAGACGATTCCTGACGGTGATTATTTATAGCAAACTCAGCCAAAGAAAACAAGTGCTGATACTACAGCTTAGGTTAATGACCAAATCTCACTACAGCAAATAACCTATATCCTTAATTAATAGAGTAGATAAAACATATACCTTTATTGAACAAGCTAAAACCATGAGACAACTACAACAGATATACACATAAATCACACAACCGTGCTCTCTAGCAAGACCCTTACTGGGGTACTACATGCCACTGCCTGCCAGCGGAGGTTGGCACCCTAAACACAAATACGAGATTGGCGCCCCCACTCAACGGCGGCTGACCCTGTAACTCCTAACATGCGCCCTATGCCAGAAGGTGTACCATACACACTGTCATGGATACCCGACAGGAGGATTGTTAATCAAACAGCATAGATAGATGGTGAATATATGTAAACATGGGGGTGTTCAGCTCATCAACATGATAAGTATCGGCTCTTATCCTCTGTAATGAGAGATGATGTGGTTTATCGGTTATGTCTCATTTTTTTGTCCATTGACCTGTGGAGTTGTGTTCCTGCCTGCCTGCCCTGCTTTAGGGGATAAATTATATCTTTAATTACACCCCATATTTTGTTTATCCAGGTCGGATGCAGTCTTAGCATATCCATAGGGTTATTCCAGGGTCAGCCATCGTTGAGTGGGGGCGCCATTTCCGCTGCACAGTAGGGTGCCAACCTCCACAGTCAGGCAGGGCATCCCTGGACAGGGTACAGAGGTAGTGAGTGGTTGTTGTTTTTGCACGAGCACAATTTTGTTTTTTGCACCTGTCTTTAGTCCGTGTCTCTCACCCTGCCACATGCAGCCCTGTTAAGGGTAGAACAAAAATCCCATGTTTACATATATTCACCATCTATCTATGCTGTTTGATTAACAATCCTCCTGTCGGGTATCCATGACAGTGTGTATGGTACACCTTCTGGCATAGGGCGCATGTTAGGAGTTACAGGGTCAGCCGCCGTTGAGTGGGGGCGCCAATCTCGTATTTGTGTTTAGGGTGCCAACCTCCGCTGGCAGGCAGTGGCATGTAGTACCCCAGTTAGGGTCTTGCTAGAGAGCACGGTTGTGTGATTTATGTGTATATCTGTTGTAGTTGTCTCATGGTTTTAGCTTGTTCAATAAAGGTATATGTTTTATCTACTCTATTAATTAAGGATATAGGTTATTTGCTGTAGTCAAACTCAGCCAAAGGAAGGAACGTCGACCACTCCTCCTGATTGTCAGAAACAAAACAGCGTAAGTACTGCTCCAAATTCTGGTTCATACGCTCGGTCTGACCATTTGACTGAGGATGAAACGCAGAAGAATGCGACAACTTGATCCCCAGCCGTGAGCAAAAAGCTTTCCAAAATTTTGCCACAAACTGAGTACCCCTATCAGACACGATGTCAGATGGGACCCTGTGAAGTCTGACCACCTCCTGCACAAATACCTGAGCCAGAGTCTTAGCGTTAGGCAACGGAGGCAAGGACACAAAGTGTGACATCTTTGAGAACCGATCAACAACCACCAGAATGACCGTGTTCCCAGCAGAGGAGGGCAAATCTGTGATAAAATCCATGGAAATCTCCGTCCATGGCCTACTGGGTACCCCAAGAGGATGTAGTGTGCCAGCAGCACGGGAGAGGGACGTCTTAGCCCTAGCGCACGTGGTACATGCTGATACATACGAGACCACGTCCTTTCGGATTTTGGGCCACCAAAACTGACGCGACACCAACTCCAAGGTACCCCTAACCCCTGGATGGCCAGCCAGGACAGCATCATGATGCTCACCCAACACCTTTAGGCGAAGATGGAGTGGTACAAATGATTTATTAATGGGAAGCTCTGGTGATACCTCCTCCTGAGCCTCGGCAATCTCAGCCTCAACCTCTGTCGTGAGAGCTGAGACCACTACACCCTTTTGGAGGATGGGTACCGGATCTTCCCGAGGTTCTCCCCCTGGAAAACACCTGGACAAAGCATCCGCCTTAGTGTTCTTAGACCCAGGTCGGTACGTAACAAAAAAGTTGAACAGCGTGAAAAACAATGCCCAGCGAGCCTGCCTTGGGGACAGACGCTTGGCTGACTCCAAATACAGCAGATTTTTATGGTCGGTGATAACTGTAACCTGATGGACCGACCCCTCCAAAAAGTGTCTCCATTCCTCAAATGCCAACTTGATAGCCAACAACTCCCTTTTGCCGATATTGTAATTATGTTCGGTGGGCGACAGCTTCTTGGAAAAGTAGGCGCATGGACGCAACTCGCCCAAGGATGAGCCTTGTGACAGCACCGCCCCCACTCCAACCTCAGACGCATCGACTTCCACGGTAAATGGTTTTGATACGTCCGGTTGCACCAGAATGGGGGCCGAAGCAAAACTGTTCTTCAGAAATTCAAATGCGCGCACAGCAGCCTGAGGCCAGGCAGAGAAATTGGTACCCTTTTTCGTCATGTCAGTGAGCGGTTTAGCAATGGTAGAAAATTATTATATTTTTATCATGTTTTTCAGTGCCATTATTTGTTTCTTTTTGGTATGTATGATTTTGCATATATTTTCGTTGTTTTGAATACTTCCTCTTTCTTAGCTGTGATATTACTTTATTGATAAAATCATGTACGGATTACACACATTTTTAAGGGACCTGAGAAGTCTCGAAAGCTTGCAATTTGTTAACATCTTTTCAGTTAGCCATTAAAAGGTATCAGCCACTGAGGACTCTCAATTCTATGCATTTTTAGTGCATTTGCACTGCAGAAGCACACTAAAAATGCATACACATTTACCTGCAGATTTCCCTCACTTCATTCAATTCTATAGAGAAAAGTTGTAACTAAAATGCATATTGACATGTTGCAAACTTTTTAAAAAATGTATCACTAGTCAGTTCATGCAAAGTTATAAAAAAGCACAGTGAACATGCAATTTCTATAAATTTCATCCAGATTGCTGGAACTGTAAAATAATATGGTGCATTTTTTGAGCAAAGAAAATACACAACCTGAAAAGCCCATCCAATACTTTTGATGTTTTTGATTTCTAGCAGTTTTTTGTGCTCTGGTTGTTTTTATGGAGTGACTTGCTCAAAAACGTTCCCCGATGTCTTCTGGTCATCTTTTGAGCATTCCCTTTGATTTGCATTGTAAATAATTGAGGGTCTTCAGAGTTTAAAACTCTGGAAGAATGGTCAGGTCACTTATTTTAACCGCTTGTCATCTGTGGAAACCTAAAGTTGTTAAAAGATGATCATAAGATTGAACTTTTGAAAAACAAGTCATTTTTAAATTGAAATGTACAGTGTATACTATATTTATTATTTTGAGCATTTTCTGGGTGATATGAAAGTTAGATTTTGAAGCAAAATCCACCTGAAAAATATGCTGTGTGTACAAACCCTAAGTAAGCTATAGGAGTTTTTCTAAAACTACTGTGAGTTACTTAAATGTGGGATCCAAGTGGCAGCGATTCTCCTTGAGGAGAGTGGCATGTACTCGTAAATCTTAACATGCCAAAATGAGGAGACTTTTAAGCCTTGCAATGCTCCTCTGGGAAATAAGCTACGGTAATTGTCTCTTCTGAGAGGAAGAGGACTAGAACTCTAGTGCCACCTATAGAAAGTAGCAATCCTAAAACTCAATATTAACCATCTAACAAACCTTGCAACATGACTTACAATAAAAGCGAAAACTTAAATATCAATTTGCAGACACTTTGTTTCTCTTTTTTTAAACTATTCAGGTTAGTTATAAACAACTCAATATAAGCAAATCAACTTAAACAATGTTGTTTTCAAATTATCATCATGGTTTATATTTATTCTAGTATAACAAACCAAAGATGTACAGAGAAAATACATCCTAAAATATCTAGGACAAAAAAAATCCAATTGTTAAACATCAGTAAAACTCACTGATATTTGTTCAGGTGCCACGATTTTTAAAACTTCTAAATGTCCTCTACATCAGAATCACCACCAGTATTTCTGTCTAATTTAAAAATCAAGTATATGCTAGAAAGGATCATCCTGACACACTCGTTCCCAGGTACATGCTTTCCTTTGAAAAGCCGTATGTTCCTCACATCCCATAAACCCTCCCTCACACAAGCCATAATTAACCATAATTCTCTTTCACACGACTACACGCACCAATTCCAAACATCGCAACACACCAATCAATAAAACTCACACCCATTAACTCTTTACACAGACCACTTACACTCTTCCACACACTGTACGTATAATCACAGTCCCACATAGTATGTCACACAGTCTCACATCCACCACATCCTAAGATCAAAATCTTAACACTCACTCAAATCTGTCAGCCGCCAAAAATGTATCTTACGCTCTATGCGCAATCCATACTATTCCCAGCTCTCCTTACCTTCCAAATCCTTATTAAGGAATACTCCCAGTACTTTGATATTACCCTCCTCACACTTTACCCCCTCCATTTTAACCCTGTTATCCCCAAACATGTAAAACTATATTTATTCTAATTTACTGTAAAGCCAGATGCACCACAGAAAAAATCCAAATGCAACTTAACCATACTCATAGCCACAACACTTTCACTCATAGCCAAAACATCAACCATATATCCAAGATTGTTCACATGCTTTCCACCACTCGAGGTACCAAAAAGCCTCACATCATTTTATTGTGTCCCACCAAACACAACAAAGGTTCAATCACACATACAAATAAGACAGTTGACATGGGACACCACTGCCTTACACCAGAGAGAATATTCACTTTTTCACTCAGCTACCCATTAACAAGAAACTCCCTTGACGCACGACCATACACCGACATTATCCCATTCACAATTTCTTTTAGGAAATCACCTTCTCTCCAGAACTTCAAAAAAAAAAAAGAACCGCAGACCAAACCCTAGCAAACATTTTCTCAAAATCAGTTGCGATAACCAAACAGTTGTGTTTCCTCACCGTGCAGTCTACAATCACATCCCTTAATAATAACAAGTTAACACTCATTTTCCTTTCAAGCACAGAACACCCTTGATCCTCATCTATAACACTACCAATCACCTCATGCAAACATTTATTCTCACCTTTCTTATACACAAGCACAACCACCCCATCTTTCATGGATTCACACAACTTACCATTATTTCATATATACTTACATATCTCAGTCAAATCAGCACCCAGAAAATCCCATGCTTTCACATAGAATTCTACCGGCAATCCATCTTTACCAGGTGGCTTATTCTTTTTAGCACTCTTCATCATATTTTCCACTTCATCCATAATCACTTCCTCATTCAAAATATCACATTCACCACTATCCAACATACTCTCTAACACATTCAGCACTTCTGTAACAAGAAGAGAGTCTGTCAATATTTTATCATATACAGTAACTTGCTATAAAACCTATTCACCTCCTTTATCACATTCTCACCTGACACACATAAACCGCTCCTATCCAGGATTTCATTCATATCAAACTTCCTCCCATTTATTTTCTTAAAAATAAACCTTGCGCATGTCTCATTTTTCTCAAGATGTTCTATTTTGGTACGATAAATAATTTATTTCCCTTTTTCATCCATAAATTCATTCTTCATCTCAACCAGCAAGTGAGACATATCCATACCTCTTGCTCCACACTTTAACCAGTCTAAACGCCTGTTTAAATCATTAAATCTACTGTGATAAAAAGCAACTTTTTTAAAGCCCCATTTTTTGAAGATTTTTTTTGCAATACACCTTAACACAGTCCCACCATGCAAGCACACATGTTAAATTCCTCTTACACTCTCTCCACTCTTTATGCTTTGCTTATAATGCAATCATCACATCCTCACCATCTAGCAATCTTACATTCTACTTCAATATCCCACCCCCATACACACAGTCATCAATCACACTAGTGATCACATCATGATCACAAAGAGGTACAATAATTTGTTCAAAATTCCTACAGAACATATTTTTGGAAAATAACAATTAATCTATTCTGGATACAATACCACCCATAAGAAGGAGAGTGATGGGGTGCTACGCCAGATGATCTGGCCTCCACAATCACTAGACCAGAACACAATCGAGAACACAATGCAGAGTGAAGGCAAAAGGGCCAATAAGTGCTAAGCATCTCTGGGAACTCCTTCAAGATTGTTGGAAGACCATTTCCGGTGACTACCTCTTGAAGGTCATCAAGAGAATGCCAAGAGTGTGCAAAGCAGTCATCAAAGCAAAAGGTGTCTACTTTGAAGAACCTAGAATATGAGACATATTTTCAGTTGTTTCAAACTTTTTTGTTAAGTATATAATTCCACATGTGTTAATTCATAGTTTTGATGCCTTCAGTGTGAATGTACAATTTTCATAGTCATGAAAATAAAGAAAAATCTTTAAATGAGAAGGTGTGTCCAAACTTTTGATCTGTACTGTACATGACAACAAACAGGCCACTTCTTCATCTGCTGTTTTTGTCTAGCATCTTAGAAAACAAATGGATAAACGTGGAAAATATTCTGTGCTGCGGAATAACTGAAGGTCCGGACGTATTGTTATGAAGAAGTGTGGTTTATTCTACAATTTTCGAAGTTCTATGACTTCTTCATCAGGATAACACAAACAACAGAAGGCTCGTTACAGTGTCACTATTTGACTTTATTGCTATTTCCTATAGGTGGCACTAGCATTCAAGTGCTATTCCTTCCTGAAAAGACAAATTGCATTTTTCCAAAGGAGTGTTACATGGCTTAAAATTCTCCTCACCTTGGCATAAAACATAACTGTGCTTGCCGGCACATGCACAGTAATGTTTTATGCTCTGCTGTTGTGAAATTGGATTCTGGGCTCCCCCGGTGGCCACTTGTGGAATTTAACTCTGTTCACCTGCTCCTATCAGGATGTGGGAGTCGCTATATAACCTTGCTCCTCTGTCAGTTTCATGCCGGTCAACAATGTAATCAGTAGCCTTTCTGTGCATGTTCCTGCTACTAGACAACTCCCAGCTAAGTTGGACTTTTGTCCTTGTGTGTTTTTGCATTTTGTTCCTGTTCACAGCTGCTGTTTCGTTACTGTGTCTGGAAAGCTCTTGTGAGCGGAAATTGCCACTCTGGTGTTATGAGTTAATGCTAGAGTCTTAAAGTATTTTCTGGATGGTGTTTTGATAGGGTTTTCTGCTGACCATGAAAGTGCCCTTTCTGTCTTCATGCTATCTAGTAAGCGGACCTCGATTTTGCTAAACCTATTTTCATACTACGTTTGTCATTTCATCTAAAATCACCGCCAATATATGTGGGGGCCTCTGTCTGCCTTTTGGGAAAATTTCTCTAGAGGTGAGCCAGGACTGTCTTTTCCTCTGCTAGGATTAGGTAGTTCTCCGGCTGGCGCTGGGCATCTAGGGATAAAAAAACGTAGGCATGCTACCCGGCCACTTCTAGTTGTGCGACAGGTTTAGTTCATGGTCAGTATAGTTTCCATCTTCCAAGAGCTAGTTCTCATATATGCTGGGCTATGTTCTCTCGCCATTGAGAATCATGACAGTTTGACCGGCCCAAAAAAGGGTTAAATTACTGGCTGAGAAAGGAGAGAAAAAAGAAGTCTGCTACAATTTTTTTTTTTTTTTTTTCCCTCTAGTTCTGAGTGTGCTCTTAATTGAATCACTTGCTAGTCTGCCTATACTGCAGCCTTCCTCTCTTCCTCTCCTTCTAATCCTTGAATGGCTCTGTGTTCACCTGTTTCAAATGGATCTTCAGAGTGTAGCTACAGGTTTGAATAATCTCGCCACAAAGGTACAAAATTTGCAAGATTTTGTTGTTCATGCACCTATGTCTGAGCCTAGAATTCCTTTGCCTGAATTCTTCTCGGGGAATAGATCTCACTTTCAAAATTTTTAAAATAATTGCAAATTGTTTTTGTCCCTGAAGTCTCGCTCTGCCGGAGACCCTGCACAGCAGGTCAGGATTGTAATTTCCTTGCTCCGGGGCGACCCTCAAGACTGGGCTTTTGCATTGGCACCAGGGGATCCTGCGTTGCTCAATGTGGATGCGTTTTTTCTGGCCTTGGGGTTGCTTTATGAGGAACCTCATTTAGAGCTTCAGGCGGAAAAGGCCTTGATGTCCTTGTCTCAGGGGCAAGATGAAGCTGAAATATACTGCCAAAAATTCCGCAAATGGTCTGTGCTTACTCAGTGGAATGAGTGCGCCCTGGCGGCGATTTTCAGAAAAGGTCTCTCTGATGCCATTAAGGATGTTATGGTGGGGTTCCCTGTGCCTGCGAGTCTGAATGAGTCCATGACGATGGCTATTCAGATCGATAGGCGTCTGCGGGAGCGCAAACCTGTGCACCATTTGGCGGTGTCTACTGAGAAAACGCCAGAAAATATGCAATGTGATAGAATTCTGTCCAGAAGCGAGCGGCAGAATTTTAGACGAAAAAATGGGTTGTGCTTCTATTGTGGTGATTCAACTCATGTTATATCAGCATGCTTTAAGCGTACTAAGAAGCCTGACAAGTCTGTTTCAATTAGCACTTTACAGTCTAAGTTTATTCTATCTGTGACCCTGATTTGTTCTTTGTCATCTATTACCGCGGACGCCTATGTCGACTCTGGCGCTGCTTTGAGTCTTATGGATTGGTCCTTTGCCAAACGCTGTGGGTATGATTTGGAGCCATTGGAGGCTCCGATACCTCTGAAAGGGATTGACTCCACCCCATTGGCTAGTAATAAACCACAATACTGGACACAAGTGACTATGCGTGTTAATCCGGATCACCAGGAAGTTATTCGCTTTCTGGTGCTGTATAATCTACATGATGTTTTGGTGCTGGGATTGCCATGGCTGCAATCTCATAACCCAGTCCTCGACTGGAGAGCTATGTCTGTGTTAAGCTGGGGATGTAAAGGAACTCATGGGGACGTACCTTTGGTTTCCATTTCATCATCTATTCCCTCTGAGATTCCTGAATTCTTGTCTGACTTTCGTGACGTTTTTGAAGAACCCAAGGTTGGTTCACTACCTCCGCACCGGGAGTGCGATTGTGCCACAGACTTGATCCCGGGTAGTAAATACCCTAAGGGTCGTTTATTTAATCTGTCTGTGCCTGAACACGCTGCTATGCGAGAATATATAAAGGAGTCCTTGGAAAAGGGACATATTCGTCCTTCGTCATCTCCCTTAGGAGCCGGTTTTTTCTTTGTGTCTAAGAAAGACGGCTCTTTGAGGCCGTGTATTGATTATCGACTTTTGAATAAAATCACGGTTAAATATCAATATCCGTTACCACTGCTTACTGATTTGTTTGCTCGTATAAAGGGGGCCAAGTGGTTCTCTAAGATTGATCTCCGTGGGGCGTATAATTTGGTGCGAATCAAGCAGGGGGATGAGTGGAAAACCGCATTTAATACGCCCGAGGGCCATTTTGAGTATTTGGTGATGCCTTTTGGTCTTTCAAATGCCCCTTCAGTCTTCCAGTCCTTTATGCATGACATTTTCCGCGATTATTTGGATAAATTTATGATTGTGTATCTGGATGATATTCTGATTTTTTCGGATGACTGGGACTCTCATGTCCAGCAGGTCAGGAGGGTTTTTCAGGTTTTGCGGTCTAATTCCTTGTGTGTGAAGGGTTCTAAGTGTGTTTTTGGGGTTCAGAAGATTTCCTTCATGGGATACATTTTTTCCCCCTCTTCCATCGAGATGGATCCTGTCAAGGTTCAGGCTATTGGTGATTGGACGCAACCCTCTTCTCTTAAGAGTCTTCAGAAATTTTTGGGCTTTGCTAACTTTTATCGTCGATTTATTGCTGGTTTTTCTGATGTTGTAAAACCATTGACTGATTTGACTAAGAAGGGTGCTGATGTTGCTGATTGGTCCCCTGATGCTGTGGAGGCCTTTCGGGAGCTCAAGCGCCGCTTTTCTTCCGCCCCAGTGTTGCGTCAGCCTGATGTTGCTCTTCCTTTTCAGGTTGAGGTCGACGCTTCTGAAATCGGAGCTGGGGCGGTGTTGTCGCAGAGAAGTTCCGACTGCTCCGTGATGAGACCTTGTGTTTTTTTTTCCCGTAAATTTTCGCCCGCCGAGCGGAATTATGATATTGGGAATCGGGAGCTTTTGGCCATGAAGTGGGCTTTTGAGGAGTGGCGTCACTGGCTTGAGGGGGCCAGACATCAGGTGGTGGTATTGACTGACCACAAAAATTTAATTTACCTTGAGTCTGCCAGGCGCCTGAATCCTAGACAAGCGCGCTGGTCGTTGTTTTTCTCTCGGTTTAATTTTGTGGTGTCTTACCTACCGGGTTCTAAGAATGTTAAGGCGGATGCCCTTTCTAGGAGTTTTGAGCCTGACTCCCCTGGTAATTCTGAGCCCACAGGTATCCTTAAAGATGGAGTGATATTGTCTGCCGTTTCTCCAGACCTGCGGCGGGCCTTGCAGGAGTTTCAGGCGGATAGACCTGATCGTTGCCCACCTGGTAGACTGTTTGTTCCTGATGATTGGACCAGTAGAGTCATCTCTGAGGTTCATTCTTCTGCGTTGGCAGGTCATCCTGGAATCTTTGGTACCAGGGATTTGGTGGCAAGGTCCTTCTGGTGGCCTTCCCTGTCACGAGATGTGCGAGGCTTTGTGCAGTCTTGTGACGTTTGTGCTCGGGCCAAGCCTTGTTGTTCTCGGGCTAGTGGATTGTTGTTACCCTTGCCTATCCCGAAGAGGCCTTGGACGCACATCTCGATGGATTTTATTTCGGATCTGCCTGTTTCTCAGAAGATGTCTGTCATCTGGGTGGTGTGTGACCGTTTCTCTAAGATGGTCCATCTGGTTCCCTTGCCTAAGTTGCCTTCTTCTTCCGAGTTGGTTCCTCTGTTTTTTCAAAATGTTGTTCGTTTGCATGGTATTCCGGAGAATATCGTTTCTGACAGAGGGACCCAATTCGTGTCTAGATTTTGGCGGGCATTCTGTGCTAGGATGGGCATAGATTTGTCTTTTTCGTCTGCTTTCCATCCTCAGACTAATGGCCAGACTGAGCGGACTAATCAGACCTTGGAGACATATTTGAGGTGTTTTGTGTCTGCGGATCATAGTTACATAGTTACATAGTTATTAAGGTTGAAGGAAGACTGTAAGTCCATCTAGTTCAACCCATAGCCTAACCTAACATGCCCTAACATGTTGATCCAGGGGAAGGCAAAAAAACCCCATGTGGCAAAGAGTAACTCCACCATGGGGAAAAAAATTCCTTCCCGACTCCACATACGGCAATCAGACTAGTTCCCTGGATCAACGCCTTATCAAGGAATCTAGTGTATATACCCTGTAACATTATACTTTTCCAGAAAGGTATCCAGTCCCCTCTTAAATTTAATTAATGAATCACTCATTACAACATCATACGGCAGAGAGTTCCATAGTCTCACTGCTCTTACAGTAAAGAATCCACGTCTGTTATTATGCTTAAACCTTCTTTCCTCCAGACGTAGAGGATGCCCCCTTGTCTCTGTCTCATGTCATGATCTCTGCAGGCAGAGATCATAGCAAGCCTATAGAGGGACAAGCTCTCGGAAGATGGAACTATACTGACCATGAACTAAGCCTGCCGCGCAACTAGAAATAGCCAGGTAGCATTTCCTATTTATTGCTAGATGCCCAGCTCTGGCCTAAGACCTAAATAGCTAGCAGAGGGAAATATAAGACCTGGCTCACCTCTAGAGAAATATTCCAAAGAAGACAGTGGCCCCCCACATATAATGACGGTGAGTTCAGATGAAACAACAAACGCAGCAGGAAAATAGTCTTTAGCAAATTTGAGGTCCGCTTACTAGATAGCAGAAGACAGATAGTATACTTTCATGGTCAGCAGAAAAACACTAACAAAACACCATCCAGAGATTACCTTAAACTCTGGCATTAACTCATAACACCAGAGTAGCAATCCCTGATCAACGAGAGCTTTCCAGACACAGTAACAAAACTTCAGCTGTGAACTGGAACAAATAGGCAAAACGAAACATGGACAAAAGTCCAACTTATCTAGTAGTTGTCAGAAGCAGGAACAAGCACTGAGAGGCATCAGATAACATTGTTGACCGGCAAGAAACCACCAGAGAAATGAGCTTAAATAGCGACACCCACTACTGATGGAAACAGGTGAAACAGGAAAGAGGATGACAAGTCCAATTCCACAAGCGGCCACCGGGGGAGCCCAGAATCCAAATTCACAACAGTACCCCCCCCTCAAGGAGGGGGCACCGAACCCTCACCAGATCCACCAGGGCGACCAGGATGAGCCCTATGGAAGGCACGAACAAGATCTGAAGCATGAACATCAGATGCATTGACCCAAGAATTATCCTCCTGGCCGTAACCCTTCCAATTGACCAGATACTGGAGTCTCCGTCTGGAAACACGAGAGTCCAAAATTTTCTCCACAACGTACTCCAACTCACCCTCCACCAACACCGGAGCAGGAGGCTCAACTGAAGGTACAACAGGTACCTCATACCTGCGCAATAACGACCGATGAAAAACGTTATGAATGGAAAAGGACGCAGGGAGGTCCAAACGGAAAGAAACTGGATTAAGAATCTCCAATATTCTATAAGGGCCGATGAACCGAGGTTTAAACTTAGGAGAAGAGACCCTCATAGGGACAAAACGAGAAGACAACCACACCAAATCTCCAACACAAAGCCGAGAACCAACACGACGATGACGGTTGGCAAAACGCTGAGTCTTCTCCTGGGACAACTTCAAATTGTCCATAACCTGCCCCCAGATGTGATGCAATCTCTCCACCACCGCATCCACTCCAGGACAATCCGAGGATTCCACCTGACCGGAGGAAAATCGAGGGTGAAACCCCGAATTACAGAAAAACGGGGACACCAAGGTGGAAGAGCTGGCCCGATTATTGAGGGCGAACTCTGCCAATGGCAAAAAAGCAACCCAATCATCCTGGTCAGCAGAGACAAAACACCTCAGATATGTCTCCAGGGTCTGATTAGTCCGCTCGGTCTGGCCATTAGTCTGAGGGTGAAAAGCAGATGAAAAAGACAAATCTATGCCCATCCTAGCACAGAATGCCCGCCAAAATCTAGACACAAATTGGGTACCTCTGTCAGAAACAATATTCTCAGGAATACCGTGCAATCGGACAACATTCTGAAAAAACAGAGGAACCAACTCAGAAGAAGAAGGCAACTTGGGCAGAGGAACCAAATGGACCATTTTAGAGAAACGGTCACAGACCACCCAGATGACAGACATCTTCTGGGAAACAGGCAGATCTGAAATAAAATCCATCGAGATGTGTGTCCAAGGCCTCTTAGGAATAGGCAAGGGCAACAGCAGTCCGCTAGCCCGAGAACTACAAGACTTGGCCCGAGCACAAATGTCACATGACTGCACAAAGACTCGCACATCTCGTGACAGGGAAGGCCACCAGAAGGATCTTGCCACCAAATCCCTGGTACCAAAAATTCCGGGATGACCTGCCAATGCAGAAGAATGTACCTCAGAGATGACTCTACTGGTCCAATCATCCGGAACAAACAGTCTATCAGGCGGACAACGATCCGGTCTATCCGCCTGAAACTCTTGCAAGGACCGCCGCAGATCAGGAGAAACGGCCGACAAAATTACTCCCTCCCTAAGGATACCTGTGGGTTCAGCATTACCAGGAGAGTCCGGGTCAAAACTCCTAGAAAGGGCATCTGCCTTAACATTCTTAGAACCCGGTAGGTATGACACCACAAAATTAAAGCGAGAAAAAAATAAAGACCAGCGCGCCTGTCTAGGATTCAGGCGCCTGGCAGTCTCAAGATAAATCAAATTTTTGTGGTCAGTCAATACCACCACCTGATGCTTAGCCCCCTCTAGCCAATGGCGCCACTCCTCAAACGCCCACTTCATGGCCAAAAGCTCCCTATTCCCAACATCATAATTCCGCTCTGCGGGCGAAAATTTGCGAGAAAAGAAGGCACAAGGCCTAATGACGGAGCAGTCGGAACCTTTCTGCGACAACACTGCCCCAGCTCCGATCTCCGAAGCGTCAACCTCAACCTGAAAAGGCAGATTCACATCAGGCTGACGTAACACAGGGGCAGAGGCAAAACGGTGCTTAAGCTCCTGAAAGGCCTCTACAGCATGAGGGGACCAATTAGCAACATCAGCGCCATGTCTGGTCAAATCAGTCAGTGGTTTAACGACATCCGAAAAACCAGCAATAAATCGGCGGTAAAAGTTGGCAAAGCCCAAAAATCTCTGAAGACCCTTAAGAGAGGAGGGCTGAGTCCAGTCACAAATAGCTTGCACCTTGACGGGATCCATCTCAATGGAAGAGGGAGAAAAAATATACCCCAAAAAGGAAATTTTCTGGACCCCAAAAACGCACTTAGACCCCTTCACACATAAAGAATTAGA
This sequence comes from Ranitomeya variabilis, assembly GCF_051348905.1. NCBI lineage: Eukaryota > Metazoa > Chordata > Amphibia > Anura > Dendrobatidae > Ranitomeya > Ranitomeya variabilis. Next base: position 534,134,163 of record NC_135236.1, read on the forward strand.
CCGCAGAACCTGAAAAACTCTCCTGACCTGCTGGACATGAGAGTCCCAGTCATCAGAAAAAATCAGAATATCATCCAGATATATTATCATAAATTTATCCAGAAAATCGCGGAAAATATCATGCATAAAAGACTGGAAAACTGAAGGGGCATTAGAAAGACCAAAAGGCATGACCAAATACTCAAAGTGGCCCTCGGGCGTATTAAATGCGGTCTTCCACTCATCCCCCTGCCTGATCCGCACCAAATTATACGCCCCACGAAGATCAATTTTAGAGAACCACTTAGCACCCTCTATACGAGCAAACAAATCAGTAAGCAATGGCAATGGGTATTGGTACTTAACAGTGATCTTATTCAGAAGCCGATAATCAATACATGGTCTCAAAGAGCCGTCCTTTTTTGAGACAAAGAAAAACCCAGCTCCCAAGGGAGAAGAAGATGGACGAATATGTCCCTTTTCCAAAGACTCCTTTATATATTCCCGCATAGCAGCATGTTCCGGCACAGACAGATTAAACAAACGACCCTTTGGATATTTGCAACCCGGTATCAAATCTATGGCACAATCGCACTCACGGTGCGGAGGTAACGACCCAAGCTTGGGTTCGTCAAAGACGTCTTGATAATCAGAGAGGAACTCAGGGACTTCAGAGGGAATGGACGACGAAATAGAAACCAAAGGTAAGTCCCCATGAATACCCTTACATCCCCAGCTCAACACAGACATTGCTCTCCAGTCCAAGACTGGATTGTGAGACTGCAACCATGGCAATCCCAGTACCAAATCGTCATGTAAATTATACAGCACCAGGAAACGAATAATCTCCTGGTGATCCGGATTGATACGCATGGTTACTTGTGTCCAGTATTGTGGTTTATTATTAGCCAATGGGGTGGAGTCAATCCCCTTCAGAGGAATAAGAGTCTCCAAAGGCTCTAAATCAAAACCACAACGATTGGCAAAGGACCAATCCATAAGACTCAGAGCGGCGCCAGAGTCAACATAGGCGTCCGTGGCAATGGATGACAAAGAGCAAATCAGGGTTACAGACAAAATAAACTTAGACTGAATGGTGCCAATGGAAACAGACTTATCAAGCTTCTTTGTACGCCTAGAGCATGCTGATATAACATGAGTAGAATCCCCACAATAGAAGCACAATCCATTCTTCCGTCTAAAATTCTGTCGCTCGCTCCTGGACAGAATACTATCACACTGCATACTTTCTGGCGTCTTTTCCATAGACACCGCCAGATGGTGCACCGGTTTGCGCTCCCGCAGACGCCTATCAATCTGAATAGCCATTGTCATGGACTCATTCAGACCTGCAGGCACAGGGAACCCCACCATAACATCCTTAACGGCATCAGAGAGACCTTCTCTGAAAGTTGCCGCCAAGGCGCACTCATTCCACTGAGTAAGCACAGACCATTTACGGAATTTTTGGCAGTAAACCTCAGCTTCGTCTTGCCCCTGAGATAGTGCCATCAAAGTTTTTTCTGCCTGAAGTTCCAAATGAGGTTCCTCATAAAGCAAGCCCAAGGCCAGAAAAAACGCATCCACATCGCGCAACGCAGGATCCCCTGCTGGCAATGAGAAGGCCCAATCTTGAGGGTCACCCCTGAGCAAGGAAATCACAATCCTAACCTGCTGAGCAGGGTCTCCAGCTGAACGAGACTTCAGGGACAAATAAAGCTTACAATTATTTCGGAAATTCTGGAAGCTAGCTCTATTCCCTGTGAAGAACTCCGGCAAAGGAATTCTCGGCTCAGATACTGGAGCATGTACCACAAAATCTTGTAAATTTTGTACTTTCGTGATGAGATTATTCAAACCCGCAGTTACACTCTGAAGATCCATTATTGTCAGGTGCACACAGAGCCATACAGAGATTAGGAGGAGAGAGAGAAAAAAGACTGCAGCAAGGCAAACTGGAGGAAAAAAAAAAAAAAAAAAAAAAAATTCCAGCAGACTTCTTATAACTCTCCTTTCTCAACCTGGGTCTTTAACACTTTATGGGCCGGTCAAACTGTCATGATCTCTGCAGGCAGAGATCATAGCAAGCCTATAGAGGGACAAGCTCTCGGAAGATGGAACTATACTGACCATGAACTAAGCCTGCCGCGCAACTAGAAATAGCCAGGTAGCATTTCCTATTTATTGCTAGATGCCCAGCTCTGGCCTAAGACCTAAATAGCTAGCAGAGGGAAATATAAGACCTGGCTCACCTCTAGAGAAATATTCCAAAGAAGACAGTGGCCCCCCACATATAATGACGGTGAGTTCAGATGAAACAACAAACGCAGCAGGAAAATAGTCTTTAGCAAATTTGAGGTCCGCTTACTAGATAGCAGAAGACAGATAGTATACTTTCATGGTCAGCAGAAAAACACTAACAAAACACCATCCAGAGATTACCTTAAACTCTGGCATTAACTCATAACACCAGAGTAGCAATCCCTGATCAACGAGAGCTTTCCAGACACAGTAACAAAACTTCAGCTGTGAACTGGAACAAATAGGCAAAACGAAACATGGACAAAAGTCCAACTTATCTAGTAGTTGTCAGAAGCAGGAACAAGCACTGAGAGGCATCAGATAACATTGTTGACCGGCAAGAAACCACCAGAGAAATGAGCTTAAATAGCGACACCCACTACTGATGGAAACAGGTGAAACAGGAAAGAGGATGACAAGTCCAATTCCACAAGCGGCCACCGGGGGAGCCCAGAATCCAAATTCACAACAGTCTCAGGTCTATGATTAAAAAGATCACCAGAAAGGTCTTTGTACTGTCCCCTCATATATTTATACATTAAAATAAGATCACCCCTTAGTCTTCGTTTTTCCAAACTAAATAGCCCCAAGTGTAATAACCTATCTTGGTATTGCAGACCCCCCAGTCCTCTAATAACCTTGGTCGCTCTTCTCTGCACCCGCTCCAGTTCAGCTATGTCTTTCTTATACACCGGAGACCAGAACTGTGCACAGTATTCTAAGTGTGGTCGAACTAGTGACTTGTATAGAGGTAAAATTATGTTCTCCTCATGAGCATCTATGCCTCTTTTAATACATCCCATTATTTTATTTGCCTTTGTAGCAGCTGCCTGACACTGGCCACTGAATATGAGTTTGTCATCCACCCATACACCCAGGTCTTTTTCATTGACGGTTTTGCCCAGAGTTTTAGAATTAAGCACATAGTTATATATCTTATTACTTCTACCCAAGTGCATGACCTTACATTTATCCCCATTAAAGCTCATTTGCCATTTATCAGCCCAAGCTTCTAGTTTACATAAATCATCCTGTAATATAAAATTGTCCTCCCCTGTATTGATTACCCTGCAGAGTTTAGTGTCATCTGCAAATATTGAAATTCTACTCTGAATGCCCCCTACAAGGTCATTAATAAATATGTTAAAAAGAAGAGGGCCCAATACTGACCCCTGTGGTACCCCACTGCTAACCGTGACCCAGTCCGAGTGTGCTCCATTAATAACCACCCTTTGTTTCCTATCCCTGAGCCAGCTCTCAACCCACTTACACATATTTTCCCCTATCCCCATTACTCTCATTTTATGTAACAACCTTTTGTGTGGCACCGTATCAAAAGCTTTGGAAAAGTCCATATACACTACGTCCACTGGGTTCCCTTGGTCCAGTCCGGAACTTACCTCTTCATAGAAGCTGATCAAATTAGTCTGACATGAACGGTCCCTAGTAAACCCGTGCTGATACTGGGTCATGAGGTTATTCCTCTTCAGATACTCCAGCATAGCATCCCTTAGAATGCCCTCCAGGATTTTACCCACAGTAGAGGTTAAGCTTACTGGCCTATAATTACCGAGTTCAGTTTTTGCCCCTTTTTTGAATATTGGCACCACATTTGCTATACACCAGTCCTGTGGTACAGACCCTGTTATTATGGAGTCTTTAAAGATTAAAAATAATGGTCTATCAATGACTGTACTTAGTTCCTGCAGTACTCGGGGGTGTATCCCATCCGGGCCCGGAGATTTATCAATTTTAGTTATTTTTAGACGCCGCTGTACTTCCTGCTGGGTTAAGCAGGTGACATTTAATGGGGAATTTTTATCACTAGTCATTTTGTCTGCCATGGGATTTTCTTTTGTAAATACTGATGAAAAAAAGTCATTTAGCATATTGGCTTTTTCCTCATCTTCATCCACCATTTCACCCAGACTATTTTTAAGGGGGCCAACACTGTCATTTTTTAGTTTCTTACTATTTATATAGTTAAAGAATATTTTGGGATTATTTTTACTCTCTCTGGCAATGAGTCTCTCTGTCTCAATCTTTGCTGCCTTGATTTGCTTTTTACAGAATTTATTTAATTTTCTGTATTTATTTAATGCCTCCTCACTACCTACTTCCTTTAATTCTCTAAATGCTTTCTTTTTGTCCCTTATTGCGCCCCTTACAGCTCTATTTAGCCATATTGGTTTCCTCCTATTTCTAGTATGTTTATTCCCATACGGTATATACTGTGCACAGGTCCTATCCAGGATGCTAATAAACATCTCCCATTTTCTTTGTGTATTTTTATATCTCAGGATATCGTCCCAGTTAATTGCACCAAGATCATCTCTCATCCGTTGGAAATTTGCCCTCCTGAAGTTTAGTGTCCTTGTCACCCCTCTACTACACATCTTATTAAAGGATACACGAAAACTTATTATTTTGTGATCACTATTCCCCAAGTGACCCCCAACCCTTATATTTGATATGCGGTCTGGCCTGTTGGTTAATATTAGGTCTAGCAGTGCCCCCCTCCTTGTTGGGTCCTGAACCAGTTGTGAAAGGTAATTGTCTCTCATAGTTGTCAAAAACCGATTACCTTTGCTGGAACTGCAGGTTTCTGTTCCCCAATCTATTTCAGGGTAGTTGTAGTCCCCCATAATAATGACTTCTCCTTGAGTCGCAGCTTCATCTATTTGCTTTACGAGGATATTCTCCATTGCTTCCATTAGTTTTGGAGATTTATAACAAACCCCTATCAGTAATTTATTATTTTTTCCCCCTCCCCTTATCTCCACCCACAGGGACTCTACATTTTCATTAAATTCACCTATATTATCACGCAGGATGGGTTTTAAGGAAGATTTTACATATAGACACACCCCTCCCCCTCGCTTATCTGTACGGTCATTTCTGAACAGGCTATAGCCCTGCAAGTTAACAGCCCAGTCATGGCTCTCATCCAGCCACGTCTCAGATATCCCCACCATGTCATAATTATGCTCCAACAACATTAGTTCTAATTCATCCATTTTGTTGGCGAGGCTTCTGGCATTAGTATACATGCACTTGATGTTACTCTCTGTACCTCTATTCTTTCTTAAATTACTAACTGTTCTAACCCCACCCCCCATGCCACCGCCACCCCCAACTTCCTTATTTATGCCCAGGTCTCTATCTGCACTATCTTCCCCTCCTATAAAATGAATACCTTCCCCCCCAATCCCTAGTTTAAACACTCCTCCAACCTTCTAACCATTTTCTCCCCCAGCACAGCTGCACCTTCCCCATTGAGGTGCAGCCCGTCCCTAGCGTAGAGCCTGTAGCCAACTGAGAAGTCGGCCCAGTTCTGCAGGAACCCAAACCCCTCCTTCCTACACCAATTCTTGAGCCACTTATTAACCTCCCTAATCTCCCGTTGCCTCTCTGGCGTGGCACGTGGTACAGGCAGTATTTCGGAAAATACCACGTTGGAGGTCCTTGCTTTCAGCTTGCAGCCTAATTCCCTGAAATCATCTTTAAGGACCTTCCACCTACCTCTAACTTTGTCATTTGTGCCAATGTGCACCATGACCGCTGGGTCCTCACCAGCCCCTCCCAGTAATCTGTCCACCCGATCAGCGATGTGTCGGACTCGAGCGCCAGGTAGGCAGCACACCGTCCGACGATCCCTGTCTTTGTGACAGATTGCCCTATCTGTTCCCCTAATAATTGAGTCCCCCACTACCAGCACCCGTCTGGCCTGCCCTGCTCTCCTTTTTCCCTCCTTACTGGAGCAGTCATTCCTCCGGCTTTCAGAGGACATGCCTGGCTGCAGCAGTGCTACCCCTGTACTGGCACCCCCCTCATCTGCCAACTTAGCAAACTTATTGGGGTGTGCCAGATCAGGACTAGCCTCCCTGGCACTCTTCCCTCTACCCCGCCTTCTATCTGTCACCCAGCTAACTGCCACACTGTCCTGCAGCTCCATCCTACCATCCCCCTCCTCATCTATCCCATTGAGCGTCTGCTCTGTGAGCAGAAGACTCCTCTCCATATTGTCTATGGATCTCAGTGTTGCCAGCTGCACATTTAGATCCAGTATCTGGGTTTCCAAATGCACAATGTGCTCACATCTCGCACAGCAGTATGCACCCTCGACCGGCTGGTCAAGGACTGCATACATGTGGCAAGATGTACACTGGATGGCATTAACAATTGTGGAGCACATTTCCTAATGGGGATTTCAGCACACAGAAACGTTAATTAAAAATAAATACAAAGTATTAATTAAACCCCCAAAAAAACAAACAAACAAACAAACAAAAAAAAAAAAAAAACAGAAGCAATTCCTCCCTTGGAAACTCCCTGATTCCAAAGTCACTGAATCACAAGTCACACACTTACCGCCGTTCACACTTACGCTCAGGTCACACTCAGCTCGTTCACACTCGCTGTGCTGAAGATTTATAGATTTTTTTTTTTTTCTCTATCTCCCCTCAACAGCAATCCACCTTGCTGTTCAGATGCACTTCCAAAAAGGACTTGAGCCCCAAACAGCTGCCCCTTATATCCCCTTAATTATGAGCCCCCACCCTAAGTTAACTCCTTATGAATATAGCTACTCCCAATTCAGCAACTCGCACAAATTCACACAGGTATTTGTTAAAGGCCTTCCAAATACCTCCTCACTGAATCACAAGATCAGGATGATTGGGTTGCTTTTTTGCCTTTGGCGGAGTTCACCCTCAATAATCGGGCCAGCTCTGCCACCTTGGTGTCCCCGTTTTTCTGTAATTCGGGGTTTCATCCTCGATTTTCCTCCGGTCAAGTGGAATCTTCGGATTGTCCTGGAGTGGATGCTGTGGTGGAGAGGTTGCATCAGATTTGGGGGCAGGTGGTGGACAATTTGAAGTTGTCCCAGGAGAAGACTCAGCTTTTTGCCAACCGCCGTCGTCGTGTTGGTCCTCGGCTTTGTGTTGGGGACTTGGTGTGGTTGTCTTCTCGTTTTGTCCCTATGAGGGTTTCTTCTCCTAAGTTTAAGCCTCGGTTCATCGGCCCGTACAAGATATTGGAGATTCTTAACCCTGTGTCCTTCCGTTTGGACCTCCCTGCATCCTTTTCGATTCATAATGTTTTTCATCGGTCATTGTTGCGCAGGTATGAGGTACCAGCTGTGCCTTCCGTTGAGCCTCCTGCTCCGGTGTTGGTTGAGGGTGAGTTGGAGTACGTTGTGGAAAAGATCTTGGACTCTCGTGTTTCCAGACGGAAACTCCAGTATCTGGTCAAATGGAAGGGATACGGTCAGGAGGATAATTCTTGGGTCACTGCCTCTGACGTTCATGCCTCCGATCTTGTCCGTGCCTTTCATAGGGCTCATCCTGATCGCCCTGGTGGTTCTGGTGAGGGTTCGGTGCCCCCTCCTTGAGGGGGGGGTACTGTTGTGAAATTGGATTCTGGGCTCCCCCGGTGGCCACTTGTGGAATTTAACTTGTGTGCATCATCCCCTCTGTTCACCTGCTCCTATCAGGATGTGGGAGTCGCTATATAACCTTGCTCCTCCGTCAGTTTCATGCCGGTCAACAATGTAATCAGTAGCCTTTCTGTGCATGTTCCTGCTACTAGACAACTCCCAGCTAAGTTGGACTTTTGTCCTTGTGTGTTTTTGCATTTTGTTCCTGTTCACAGCTGCTGTTTCGTTACTGTGTCTGGAAAGCTCTTGTGAGCGGAAATTGCCACTCTGGTGTTATGAGTTAATGCTAGAGTCTTAAAGTAATTTCTGGATGGTGTTTTGATAGGGTTTTCTGCTGACCATGAAAGTGCCCTTTCTGTCTTCATGCTATCTAGTAAGCGGACCTCGATTTTGCTAAACCTATTTTCATACTACGTTTGTCATTTCATCTAAAATCACCGCCAATATATGTGGGGGCCTCTGTCTGCCTTTTGGGAAAATTTCTCTAGAGGTGAGCCAGGACTGTCTTTTCCTCTGCTAGGATTAGGTAGTTCTCCGGCTGGCGCTGGGCATCTAGGGATAAAAAAACGTAGGCATGCTACCCGGCCACTTCTAGTTGTGCGACAGGTTTAGTTCATGGTCAGTATAGTTTCCATCTTCCAAGAGCTAGTTCTCATATATGCTGGGCTATGTTCTCTCGCCATTGAGAATCATGACACTCTGCCCACAGTAGGGCAGAGCGAAGTGCACCTGCGAGAGCTGGCAATGTCCTAGCGAAGGCATGAGATTTCATTCAGCTATGTGTATGATATAGGATGCATCATCCTTATCAAAGCCGGAGGACAGCAAAGAGGAGGAAGAGATGCCACATCAATTATACACATCGGACTGGGACATCTGGATTTTCATATAGCGGGGAAACAATTCCAAACATTTTTTTGAGGGTATACAGGGGGAGTGAAGGGATAATATACAACTTTGACAATGTTGACAGGTTCACTTTAAAGAGGTTGTTCTGCGTTGTCAGCACTCACTCTCTCCGGGGCTGTGATGCGGTGTTGTGACGCTTGACGCCGCTGCCCAATCAGCGATGATGTCACTGTCTCTGCCTTCAGACATATTGAATATGAAGAGGAAGCCAGGGATCAGCTGCAGCACGGACTTCCTCTTCATGTTCAGCTTGTCTGAAGGTAGAGACAGTGACGCCATCGCTGATTGGGTGCTGTGATTGGGTACTGAGAATGCCAACACCGCTGGAACGGCGCCGGCACAGGAGGCGCGTTTAGGCTTTATTATTTTATCAAGGATGAAAATTTATTTTAGGAAGAAGTTGTCCTAGTAGTGGACTACCCCTTTTAGAAATTTCACTACAAAAAAGAAAAAGAGAGGAAAGGAAAAAAGAAAATAAACATATATATATATATATATATATATATAGAGAGAGAGAGAGAGAGAGAGAGAGAGAGAGAGAGAGAGAGAGAATCATGTTTTATTAACTGTGCTGTAAACAAGAATTTTTAAAATAATGTTCTGCTTCTTGAATGCAATTGTTTTGGGTTTTCATTTATTCTTTTTATCACTCATATTATGTAGTGCGACTAAATATACCATCAGACTGCATCAAAGTCTATGCAAGTCCATTCACACAGTAGAATGGAGGTAATTGAATATAGCCAGCAGGTGTCAGCATACTGGAAACAATGCAATGTAACAAAGCGGTAGAGCAGCAGAAGATGCTATAGAAAAAATTGAAATGGAGCCGAATCATAAAGTCGATAATGCAGGAAGACTTTTCTTCTGTCCCTTTGCATTAGCCTAATAAATGTCAAAAAGGCAGCAGCAAAATGTGCTAAATATACTGCATCTAGTTTTACATTCAAATTCCGCCAAGTTGCAAGCAGACAAACCAGAGAAGAGGTTATAAAAATACTGCATAAAAATGTGATAGTTACAGAAAAGTACAGTTCTTGCTATGTGAGAATGATAGTATGGTTAGTATGGCATGTCACTAGAATGTGCAATAACATTGTTCTTGGTGGGAGAAGTCCAACCCCCTGGACCATCCTTGATTTGAGAATGATAGGACAGAGTTCCCCTCAACTCTTTGAGTGAAGCTGTGCTGTAGTTACCTACCCATATTCATATTCATATATATATACTCCCTAGTGGTGATGGAAAGACTTTCAACATTAAAATGTGATTCCTTGACCTGAATCACTCATGAAGGATTCAAGTCCTCTTTTCTTATGAGAATAAAAATTCAGATTATAATATAAAATATATATACAGAATTTAGACTTATTTTTTCTACCTTGAAAGGAGGACTCACTAATTGTCTCCATAATCGCCTCCATTGGTTACCCAGCCATAACCATCCTGATCAACATTTGCAGACACTTTGCAAAATAAATGTTCCTGTCATAGAAGTGATCAATATTTCTCCATCAGTAAAATGTATTGCTTTGCTGCAGAAAGAGTCTTCCTGACTGCTAACAGTATATCACCACACAAGTCTGTATAATATTTTATAATTTATTGCATTTTGTACTTATGTTTTACTCATTTGTGTTTTTCATATATGTATATATTCAGCTTGAACCTCTATGAAACAAGTGGATATTTCTCACACTGAACATTTAAAGTATTTAAGTACCATTAGAGATAATGAAATAGATAAATAAGGCATTGGAGTCAGCATCACAGAATCTTAGTATGAAGGAACCACAGTATAGTCATTGTGTTTAGCATTACATTCACCAGTGATAAGATATTTTTTACTTGTTTGAGAATAAATATATATTTCCAAGATCTCTAATAATTTGTGTGAGATGATGGATAAACCTATGAATCTTGAAGAAGTGATATAGACTTCCATTAACTAATTTGTTTTAAACAATTTAATTTGTAAATTAAATGCAAACATTTAGCCCTTTGAGTAACAAAGAAGTCTGTTCCATAGTCCACTTATACTAAATCTTTATACCTGGACATAGTGTATAAGATAACATGGGAGAATTGGGCTTGATGTGGACTATGCTTTTGACTCCATTGTAAGCCCTTTTTTCTTCAAATTCTGTGAAAGTTTGGCTTTGGACCCAGTTTTTTTCACAGATCATCATTTTCTACAAGCAATTTAGAGTTGCAGTCTTTTTATTGGATTTCTACCTTGAAAGGAGCAATTACTAAGTTTGTCCATTACCTCTTCCTTTGTTTACCGTTGGTGAACCATATTCATTCTTATTAACATTTGCAGTCATCTCGTCTTTATCCAGTGAAGACTGAGTAGGTTTATATGTAGACAATTTTATCCACACTGATAGCTGATTGCCTAGAGTTTTGAGAATAATTAATACTTTCATCATTCACTTTGAGTATCACATAAATTGCTGCAAGTCTTACTTGACGTATCAGGTCTAAGGGGTAACGTTTCTCCTTATGGAGAGTGACATGCCAGGCCTGGTGTGTCAGAGTGAAGAGGTTTATATGTCATTAACAATGAAAATTGCCTCTTCAAAGAGGAACAGAACTTGAACTCTAGTGCCACCTATTGGAAGAAGCAATCGTAAAAATCATTATCAATCCTTTAAGGAGCCTTTTCATATGACTTAGGATAAACCAGAATCTCAATTTGCAGACACTTTATTTTAGGGGTGTTGACCCTCATCAGTGCAATGTATGAGAGCTAATTTGTCTAGGTGAGAGGCATAAGACTGGGATATAAGGGGTAATGTTTTTCCTTGTGACATGTCAGGCCCGGTAAATCAGAGTGAGGAGACTTACAGTATATGCTCCTCTGGAAACTTAAATATGCAAACTGTCTCTACAGAGAGGAAGAGGACTTGAACGCTAGTGCCATGTTTTGTTATTAGCAATCCTAAAAGTCAATATCGACCCTTTAACAAGCCTTGCCATATGACAAATTGAGATTCTGGTTTGGCTTTTATTGTAAGTCATATAACAAGGCTCTTACAGGGTCAATATTGATTTTTAGGATTTATATTTCCAATAGTTGGTGCTACAGTTCAAGTTCTCTTCATCGCTGAAGAGGCAATTTGTATCTTTATTTGATATATCTGGAATGTGTTGAAATCATCTTAAAGAAAATATTTTGTGGTCAAACGTCTGTCTGACAAAAGATGGTCAGCACAATTTGATGCTGTTCATGCTCTGCATGAGGGTTTCGAGAAAATAAAATATGCACTGGATTCTCTAATTATATTGGGCCAAAGACAGAAGGATTGAGCAAAAAGTTGGAAAACTTGGAAACAATCTTCCTCACAACTTTTTGGAATGAGATGCTAGAAAGAATGAGCAAAAAACAATAAAGGACCTGCAATCAAAGGATGTGAACATCCTTGTTGCCATGAATCCTCTTGAGTCTATAAAAGGCTATCTTCAGGAAACTAATGACAAATTTAATTAATATGAATTCAAACAAAGGAGTATGTGTTCAGATACAGATTACAGTGATGGGGAAAAAACAGAAACGAAAACTAAGTTTGTATCTTAGTAGATGTGATAATGATGGATCTGCAGAAGAAGAGATACCTTTCAGTAAACGTGAAGAATTCAAGGTGGAAACTTTCCTCCTAGTTCTGGACACTATAATCTTTAAACTGACAAAACATGCAGAGGCTTATTCCCAGACTGAAATTCTGTTTTTTTTTCTTCAATTATTTGAAAACCATTGCTTCTAATGCACTTAAGAATAAGTGTAAACATCTGGCTAATATGTATCTCAAAGACCTGAATTATGATATGATGACCTTTTAAATCAGGGGAGGGGAATCTCTTTTCTGCCATGGGTCATTTGGATATTTATACCATTCTTCGGGGGCTGTACAAATTGTGTGCCCACAAAGTACGTCCTGATACTGGTGTCGGTATGTAGAGTAATGTTTCATTGCATGCATCTCAGGGTTCAGCAGTGAATTCTACATGTGCGTGCTCATAGAACAAGAAGAAATTAATGGGAAGGTGGCCATCTAAACACTGCTACTGGCCCAAGCACTGCGGGCCCTGGGGATCTGCCCGGGGCAGGATAAAATGTCATCGAGGTCCTTAAACAGCCCACGGGCCTAAGGTTCCCCATCCCTGTTTTAGATTAATGTGAGCATCTCCAGCACTACATGGCTCTTGACGAAAGTTGTGAGACTCTTCCTGCACTGTACAGAAAGATAATTTTAGACAATTTGAAATCTGTATTCCTGATTGTTGAAATTACACTCAGATTGTTCATGTGCATGATGGTGACCAACTGTACTGGAGAATGTTATTTTTCAAAACCTAAACTTTTATATAATTTGCTTTGTAGCACAATGGGGCAGCATTATTTGAACTGGCTTTTAATCATGTGCATAGAAAATGACATCCTGAAGACCATTCACTTCCCACCAATAATAAAGCAATTTGCTGAATCGAAATGCCGCAAATGCTTGTTATATCAAGAATTTCGTACTTTCATACTGTGCAACCTAATCTGTTTGGCTTACTGAGTATTATTGTGTTTTTCAAGCCTTGTGTATTGTTCAAATGTTTATCATGCTAATTAATAGTTGCTGTAAAGCACATTTTTAATGTTTTAATACGAGTCTGTTCAAGTGCTTAGAAACTAAATATATGCTTAATATTATCGACCATTTACTTTTTATTACTGTGAGTGGTTGTCCTATGGACCTCAGCACATTGGTTTTCCCAGAGGCTTATAATGCTGTTAAGACTGCCCAGCCCCCTCACTCAAAAGACCCTAAAAGCTAGTTGCACATGTGGTATGTCTGCACCTAAAGAGACTCAATGGCTTGACAGCTGGATTGCTATTATAACAATTATCTGTTATACCTCTTTGGTATAACCCAGTTCTAAACCTTGGACTCATCCACGGTAATGGCACCAAACTAGAGTTTGTGACGTGGGTGATAAATTTGACACTGATTCTGTGCCATCATTTGAGCAGCTACAAAGTAAGTATCAATTACCCTGTATACACTTCTGCACATATACTACAGTTCAAAACTTTAGGGTCACTCAGAAATGTCCTTATTTTTGAAAGAAAAGGACAGTTTTTTCCAATGAAGCTTACATTAAATGATTCAGATATACACTCTATACATTGTTAAAGTGGTAAAAGACTATTCTAGCTGTAAACGTCTGGCTTGTAATGCAATATCTTCATAGCTGTATAGAGGCCCATTTCCAATAACCACCCATTAGGACTAGCGGAACGCACCAAATAATAATATAAGAGAATATGAGGTGCGTTCGCAGTCCGGGGTCCACCGTGCAGAGATGACACCTGCTGCTTGGTAATGGCGGACAATGTGGCGGTATAGAGAAAATACTCACATGGGTTAACTTCACCCAGTAAGAAGGAAGAGAACCCTGTTAATTCAAAGAGACGCATGTTAGGTGTTGAGTTTCTGCAGCAGCACAGGGGGAATCTCGTACCATGTCTACTGCGGTCTCCCATTCTCCTCCAGCCGCAGTGGAACCTGCTCAGCAGAGACATAGATCCCAGCATCTGGCTCGAGCTGATACTGTGCGCTTGGTTACTGCTGTCTTTCCAGGCTCTGCCTTTGTAGCCAGCACTGATCAGCAGCGAGCAGGCATTTCTGGGACTAAGTCCAGCTTTTCCCATATTGAGCATGCCCACAGGACGACCTCCCATTGGAGGTCGGGGGTCACATGCTCAGGTCCTGTTGCGGCTTCTATTGGACCATCTGGAAGGTCCTGGAACGCTACTTGTATAAAAGGTTCGCATGGCCGCTCAGCCATGCGCTAGTATACATTTGATCACGTGTGTGCAGATGTATGTATGTTGATGGATGAAAGCTCCTTAATTATTCCCATTTCCTTGTGTTGATGACTGCTCGTGAATGGTGGAAGCTACCTAGCGGCCAACATTGCAACCTGCACACTTTGCACACGTTCCAGCGTCTAATCGCAGTGCCCGCTTGTACGGCACCGTGCGCAATCAGTGCACTCTCCTGACAGCCGGTCAGTGTAGGGTGGGAACTCCCACGTGGACTCAGCATCTGACTCAGGGCGTCCCCAGGCGCGGACTCAAAAGCCACTGAGGGTCAGAGCAAGTCCAATCACCAGTTTAGTGGGGGTGATTCATAGGGATCCCACTAGTGTCTTTCACCTGTATCCTGTGACTGCAAACAGGGCCCAGCGTATTTATGGTGACTCTGTGAAGCAACAGTGTTCACTAGGGTTGAGCGACCTTTACATTTATAGGATCGGGTCGGGTTTCACGAAATGCGACTTTTTCAAAAGTCGGGTCGAGTGAAATCTGCCGATCCTATAAAAAAGTCGGGTTCGGGGTCGGCCGAAACTCGAAACCCAATGCAGTGCATTGGGTTTCCAATGGTTCCCAGGGTCTGAAGGAGCAGAAACTCTCCTTCAGGCCCTGGGATCCATATTTAAGTGTAAAATAAAGAATTAAAATAAAAAATATTGCCATACTTACCATCTGATGCGCCCTGGTACTAAGCGGGAACCTTCCTTCCTTAGAATCAGCCTTCCAGGACCTTGCGGTGATGTCGCGGCTTGTGATTGGTCGCGCGGCCGCCCATGTGACCGCTAGCGCGACCAATCACAAGCCGTGACGTCACCGAAGGTCCTGGAAGGGCTGATTCTTAGGAAGGAAGGCTGCCGGAAAGAAGCCGAGGGTGAGTATATTCCTATTAGGTATATACTCACCCTCGGATGCGCCCTGCTTCTTTCTGGCAGCCTTCCTTCCTAAGAATCAGCCCTTCCAGGACCTTCGGTGACGTCACGGCTTTTGATTGGTCGCGCGAGCGGTCACATGGGCGGCCGCGCGACCAATCACAAGCCGCGACGTCACAGTATGAGAAAAGCGGCACTTAGTCCCAGAAAGGCCTGCTCACTGCTGATCAATACTGGCTACAAAGGCAAAGCCTGGGAAGGCAGTAATAACCAGTCGCACAGTATCAGCTTGAGCCAGATGCTGGGACTGATGTCTCCGCTGAGCAGGTGCCACTGCGGCTGGAGAAGAATTGGAGACCGCAGTGGACATGGTTCGAGATTCCCCCCCTGTGCAGCGACGGGAACTTGACACCTAACACCATTACTCCATGTTCTTATGGTACTTTGTGTTTTCTAACTGTGTAAGAAGGCTAATGGATGGTTAGAATACCCTTGAAAACCATTACGCAAGAATGTTAGCACATTTGAAAACAGTTTGGCTGATTAGAGAACCTATAAACCTGACCTTCCTTTGAGCTAGTTGAGAATCTGGAGCATTATATTTGTTGGTTTCATTAAACTCTCAAAATGGCTAGAAAAAAAAGAACTTTCATGTGAAACTCGACAGTCTATGCTTTTTCTTAGAAATTAAGGCTATTCCATGGAAGAAATTGCCAAGAAACTGATGATTTCCTACAACGATGTGTACTACTCCCTTCAGAGGAGAGCACAAACAGGCTCTAACCAGAGTAGAAAGAGAAGTGGGAAGCCCCGCTGCACAACTGAGCAACAAGACAAGTACATTAGAGTATGTAGTTTGAGAAATCGACGCCTCACAGGTCCTCAACTGGCAGCTTCATTAAATCATAGAATCATAGAATGTTAGAGTTGAAAGGGACCTCCTGGGTCATCTAGTCCAACCCCCTGCTCAAAGCAGGATTCATTAAATCATCCCAGACAGGTGTCTGTCCAGCCTGTTTGAAGACTTCCATTGAAGGAAAACTCACCACCACCTCTTGTGGCAGCCTGTTCCACTCACTGATCACCCTAACTGTTAAAAAGTTTTTTCTTATATTTAATCTGTGTCTCCCATTCAGTTTCATCCCATCGCTTCTAGTCTTTCCTTGTGCAAATGAGAATAAAGATGATCCTTCTACAATGTGACAGCCCTTGAGATATTTGTAAACAGCTATTAAGTCTCCTCTCAGTCTTTTTTTGCAAGCTAAATATTCCCAAATCCTGTAAACGTTCCTCATAGGACATGGTTTGCAGACCAATCACCATTCTGGTCGCTCTTCTCTGGACTTGCTCCAGTTTGCTGATGTCTTTTTTAAAATGTGGTGCCAAAAACTGGACTCAGTATTCCAGATGAGGTCTGACCAAATAGGAGTAGAGGGCAATAATGCCTTCACGTGATCTAGACTGTATGCTTCTGTTAATACATCCCAGAATTGTATTTGCCCTTTTTGCTGCTGCATCTGCATCACACTGTTGACTAATGTTCAGTTTATGATCTACTTAGTATACCCAAGTCTTTTTCACATGTGCTGTTACTTAGCCCTTTTCCTCCCATTCTGTTTATGCTTTTTTCATTTTTATTGCCCAGATGTAGCACTTTGCAATTTTCCCTGTTAAAAATCATTCTGTTAGTTGCTGCCCACAGCTCCAGTTTATTTATATATTTTTGAATCTTCTCTATCTTCTCTAGTATTAGCTATCCTTCCTAGCTTTGTGTCATCAGCAAATTTAATCAGCTTACCCTCAATTCCTTCATCTAAATCATTGATAAAGATATTGAACTATACAGGGCCCAGGACAGAGCCCTGTGGTGCCGCACTTGAGACATTCTTCCAACTGGATGTGCAGCCATTTACGACCACTCTTTGGGTCCAATCACTAAGCCAGTTATGAATCCATCTAACAGTTGCCTTGTCCATTCCATATTTAGTCATTTTTTCAATAAGGATTGTGTAACATACTTTGTAAAATGCTTTGCTGAAGTCAAGGTATACTATAGCAAAGCATTTGACAAAGTATCTCACGCAATCCTTAGTACACACAAAACGCCAGTGTCAGCGTCTACAGTAAAGAGGCGACTCCGGGTTGCTGACCTTCAAGGCAGAGTGGCAAAGAAAATGCCTTATCTGAGACTGGCTAATAAAAGGAAAAGATTAATATGAGCAAAAGAACACAGACATTGGACAGATTAAGATTGGAAAATAGTGTTATGGACAGACAAATCCAAGTTTGAGATGTTTGGATCACACAGGAGAACATTTATGAGACGCAGAAACACTGAAAAGATGCTGGAAGAGTGCCTGACACCATCTGTCAAGCATGATGGAGGTAATGTGATGGTCTGGAGTTGCTTTGGTGCTGGTAAAGTGGGAGATTTATACAAGGTAAAAGGGATTTTGAATAAGGAAGGCTATTACTCCATTTTGCAATGCCATGCCTTACCCTGTGGACAGCTCTTGATTCGAGCCAATTTCATCCTACAACAGGACAATGACCCAAAGCACACCTCCAAATTATGCAAGAACTATTTAGGGAAGAAGCAGGCAGGTGGTATTCTATCTGTAATGGAGTGGCCAGTGCAGTCACCAGATCTCAACCCCACTGAGCTGTTGTGGGAGCAGCTTGAGCATATGGTGCGCAAAAAGAGCCCATCAAGCCAAACCAGCTTGTGAGCTTGTGGGAGGGGCTTCGGGAAGCATAGTGGTGAAGTTTCTCCAGATTACCTCAGCAAATTAACTGCTAGAATGTCAAAGGTCTGCAATGCTGTAATTGCTGCAAAGGGAGCATTCTTTGATGAAAACAAAGTTTGAAGGAAAAAATTATTATTTCAAATAAAAATCTTTTTTTTCGAACCTTGTCAATGTCTGGACTAGGTTTTCAATTCATTTGGCAACTCATTTGATGACTAAAAGTGTGAGTTTTCATGGAAAGCACAAAATTGTCTAGGTGACCCTAAACTTTACGGTAGTGTACCTTCAACTCAGGTATGCTCTATTCCAATTTCTTCTCTTTTTTATACTTGTATCAATTCATTGTACCAGTTATGACTTGTATTGTTTAAGATTATTTTACTTGTTTTTATTATGTATACCCCACCTTACATGTAAAGCGCCATGGAATAAATGGCGCTATAACAATAAGTAATAATAATAATAATAATAATAATAATTGGTATTAATCAATCACAGGGTCCCAGGATCCTGATGTCTGCAATCTGATAAGGACTAAAGCTTCCTACACTCCACTACCAGAACTTAAAAAGTTAAAAAACTGATACATTGTCAATGAAAATAAACATAGTCTAATTTTCATGAATCACACTATTGAGAATGGAGACATCTCCGACTACTCAGTGTCTTAAATGCTCAATGAAGCTAGAGAGCATCTGTAACATTTTGCTGGGTAGTCCATTTTCACTACATCCAATGATCTGCTTATTTGGCACCATGTATTAGGAGGCCTGGCCTCGCTCTCCTGGAATGTTCCTTCCTTGGTGACACTTTTTATGGTGATGAGTGTTGTGTTGCATCATATGTTCGCTGCATATTCTGTAATTACATGTGTTATATAGTTCTATCTATACAAGTTGTCAGTTAAAAAAAATAAAATGAAATAGCAACAGGAAATACCATTACCATGAATTGGTCTAAAACAATGTTCAGGAAGGTGATATGCAGACATCCTAGCCAGCCTTGTGTACTTTGATCCTCCTGCTAGGTTCAGAGTTTGATCAGCGTTTGATCAGTGTCATCATATTTTGTCAGATTTGGAGAATAAAAAAACTCTCCATTTTCTCCTTTCTGTTAGTCCATGAAAGTCAAACCGCACTCGGATCTGATCCGAGTGCTGTCCATTTTTTTCCACGGCCCCAAAGACCTGAATTCTCAAGTGCAATCTGAATCAGATGCAACTTGTGCACACTGCGATAGTTTCCTTGGACTGACTCAATCCAAGGAAAGAATTGGACATGTGCATGACCTCATAGAATAACATGTGGATGAGTGCTATACACAGGGCTGCCACTAGGAATTTCTGGGCCCCATACTGGCAAAATTTTGGGGTCTCCCTTGAAACTCCACCCAGACTCCATCCTAGCACCACCTCCACCCCTAAAACCTTCCACAGTACCGCGACCCTCTCTTGGAAAAACTCCACCTCTGCACCATGTCCTCACTAATCACACATTAACAGTTACCATCACCAGATCTCATACATAGCCAGCAGCTTTTGTTTTGGCCAAAAGATTTTTTAATCCGTCACCATGACAAGGTAGACTCTTTTGGGGGGCTTTACTATCCTGTAACTTATGAAACATTTTTTTAAATATCCAATACAATTTTAAGGATATTTTTATTTATTTTTCAAATTTTAAAATGACCAATAATATCACATACAAGGGACAAATACCAGTGCACCATGACCGAATCACATATTACCACCACATGGTGACCAATAATACTACATACAAGGAACAAATACCACCACGCCATGACCTGACCACATATTACCACCACAGTGATCGAATAATAGCACATATAAGGATCAAATACTGCCACACCATGACCAGTTCACATATTACCACCACATAGTGACCAAATACTACAATGCTGATCATTAATAATAAAACAATACTAATGCCATTATACACAGGAGATCTGTATTTAACATTCAGTGTCCATGTACAGGTAATACAGTGATCACTAGTGACATTATACACAGGAGCTCTGTATATAGTGTACAGTGTTCAGGTAATACAGTGAACACCAGTGATATTATACACAGGAGCTTTGTATACAGCATATAGTTTAGAGTGTCAGTGTACAGGTAATACAGGGATCACCAGAAACATTATATACAGGAGCTCTGCATATAGCATATAGTGTCAGTGTACAGTTAATACAGGGATCCCCAGTGACATTATACTCAGGAGCTCTGTATATAGTTTTTAGTACTCAAATAATACAGTGATCAACAGTAACATTATACACAGGAGCTCTGTATACAGTGTCAGTGTATAGTTAATACAGTGATCACTAGTGACATTATACACAGGAGCTCTGTATATAGTATACAGTATATAGTGAAAGTGTACAGGTAACACATTGACTCACTGGTAAGGTCTCTAGTAGAAGTCCTTCATCTTCGCTTTTCTTCATTATCCAGTTCAGAAAACCATCACTTCTCCCAGCCAGGACTCGTCTCTGCAGAAAATAAGTTATCTAGAGCACATTCCCCAATTTTTCCCCACTCTCTATACTACGCCAGATGAAGAAAAAAGCAACCGTGCCACCTTGAACAGTAACAGGACCTCTCCCCCCACACTGAAAACAGTATTCTCAAAAATAATATCCTTTAAGTAGCCCCTACAGTAATAATATCCCACATTCTGGACCCCATGTGTCCTCCCATTCTGGACCCCAAGTGTCCACCCATTCTGCCTCATGTCTCTCCATACTGCCCCTATGTCTCTCCATATTGCCCCCATAGTCATCCATAATAGCATAATGCATCCCATAGTCATATATAGTAGTATAATGGAGCTCCATATATATAATGCAGCTCCATAGTAGTATAATGCAGCCCCATAGTAATATAATGCAGCCCCATAGTAGTATAATGCACCCACATAGTATAATGCACCCCATAATGATATGATGCAGCCCCATAGTAGTATAATGCAGCCCGTAATATAATGTACCCCCATAGTATAATGCAGCCCCATAATATAATGCAGCTCCATAGCAATATAATGCACCCCCATAGTAGTATAATGCACCCCCATAGTATAATGCTTTCCCATAACAGTATTATGCACCCCCATAGTATAATTCAGCCCCATAGTGTAATGCAGCCCCATTGCAGTATAATGCATCCCATAGTATAATGCAGCTCCATAGTAGTATAATGCACCCCCATAGTGGTATAATGCATCCCCATAGTAGTATAATGCACCCCCATAGTATAATTCAGCCTCACAGTAGTATAATGCACCCCATAGTATAATGCGCCCCCTTAGTATAATACAGCCCCATACCACGGCTTTACAAAAAATAAAAAAGTTTCTCCTTACCTGGCCAAGATCCAGCAATGTCTTCCACTAAATACATCTGAGGCGTGGACCGTCATTATGGCATATGACAGTGACGTCATACGCCGGTGATGTGCACGCTGATGTCAGATGCCAGCCTATGATTGGCTGGCAGCTGTTAACTGTTGCCGTGAGGAAGGAATTTCCAACATGGCCACAAATTTTTCTCATCGTGGGTCTGAGGACGCATGGGCAGTTACTGGAGTACATTAAGCAGAGGAGAGGGGGCCCACTGCGGGCCCCCTCTGCTTGCTGGGCCCCATAAGCCAGTAAGGGCAGTAATGCCCTGATGGGGCCCTGGCAATACATTAGTACTATGGACAGCACTCTTCTGATTGTCATGGTTGTGTGCATGGGAGTGAACTAAGCTTTAACATATTACATGATTAAGCATACTACAATGTTTTCTTAATTGTGAATTCTTAAAAAACCTAGTAAACATCTGTGTTTTAAAGAAAAAAATTAGACAAGTAAAATAACTATGCTAGAGCTAGTAGCACTGTATTATGTTTGGTAAAGTGGTTTTACACTGTTAGGGCTAGCGGAACGCACCAAATAATAAGAAAGATAGAGTAAGATAGAGTGCGTTTGCAGCCCGGGGTCCACCGTGCAGAGATGGAACCTGCTGCCAAGTAATGACGGACTATATGGCGGTACAATGTGGATACACACACGGGTTAACTTCACCCTGTGTGAAGGAAGCAAACTCTGTTGCATCACAGGGCCGCGGTACCGCACCAAGAGTGCAAGCAAGGAGTCTCAGAACTCAATCCCAAGACACAGGATTTGAGTTTATATAGACCTCTTGTGCTCGACACCGCAACTGGGGTGTCAGAGTGAAAGAAATAATAATAAAGATGCACGAGAGTGCGTGCGGTGCCGCACTGGCGGACGCCACTAACCACCCAGGTTTGGGTCAGGAAAGCGCTGTGAAAGCGCACGGCGCCGCACTGGCGGTCACAGCAGTTAGACGCTGTATTGTGTGTCACGTGCTGATGGCTAAGTCGGGTGCTAGATAGCAATCATCCACCTTACGCAAGCAGTCATACAAGGGAGGGGATAATTAATGAATGACTTTCACATATCAACACACACACGTTTACACTAGCGCATGGCCGTGCGGTCATGCAAAGCTTATATAGCTGCAGCAAGAACAGGACCTTCCAAAAAAGGACCAATGGGAAGCTGCCACAGAAGTTGAGCACCTTCAGGACCTTCCTGGAGGACCAATGGGATCTGCTGCAGTATCTGAGCATGTGACCCTCGATCTCCAATGGGAGATCTTGCCCTGGGCATGCTCAGAAGGGGAAATGCAGGACTTAGTCCCAAAAGCGTCTGCTCGCCGCTGCCCAGCACTGGCTTTAATAGCAGAAGCTGGAAAAGCAGTAGTAACCTTATCCACAGAGTTGGACTGAGCAAGACACTGGGACCGACGTCTCCGCTGAGCAGACTCCACTGCGGCTGGAGACGAATGGGAGACCACAGCAGACATGGTTTGAGATTCCCCCTGTGCAGTGGCGGGAACTCGACTCCTAACATGCACTTTAAGGAAATTTGACCCTTAGTGCTTTTATACACCTAAAATATCAAATACAGCATGTACTCACCCTCTCATAGTCGAGTGCCACCTCCTCATTGGCAACATTTGGCTACAGCAGTGACATCATGTTGACAGTGGGCATCACTATTGCAGCCAATGACTAAGCTCAGGGAGTCATGGTTTCTACCCTGGCTCCGACACTGAGCTCAGTGACAGACTGCAAATTTGACCCGAGGAGGGTCAGTACTTGCTCAGTTTGTTATTTTAGGGTATGTAGGAGTGTTTGACGTCCACTATCCTTAAGGAGGAATTTTCTTTAAGTGGTAGTCAATGGCTGCAGAAAGACCCTATGCATTTATTTGTCGTGGGCTTATTGTTTGGGAAAGACCAAAACAGTAAATTTTATAGCCCTATAACAGTGAAAAAATATTGCTGGTACTCAGAGAAATATAATAACCCCAAAATAGTTATCTGCAGATGGAAATCTTTTCCACACTGACTTATAGAATGGCTCTCTTCAAAAGCCAATGTTCTTCCTCCTCCAAGAGGGCTGATTTTTATATCCTTTTATCTTTTATCCTAGTAAGCTTTTCCTGGCATAATAGACACCCTGGACCAGCTTGGTACTTTATACTGGGAGAAACAGTACCCACTGCAGTACCCACTGCAGTACCCCTCTGTCAAATAGCTCTCACAAAGACATAAAATCCCACCACTGCATTGGTGAACAGTTTGAGGTCAGTTTCTTGACTAATTGGGAGTCAATCGATATTAGATAATTTAGAAAATCAGCTTATTTCCTTTAAAGAGAGCTAATTTGAATAAAAATATAATTTTACCTAATTCTTCAGGCATACCCCATTTAAGAAACCTATAGTGTGTAATGTACAATATTTGTTGCCAAAATAATTTACAAAATCATTTCATTGGAAGTTGTATATGACCTCTAAAGAGAACAATTATGGTTCTATCTCAAAGAACTTCAATTGCTTAAAAGCCTCCTAAATATTTGTAATAATGTAGTCTAAATAAACAGTTAACTTAATTAGTCATAATTTGCAGAGATTATGGCAATTTAAGCACTTTTAATGTAGAAGTGATTTTGTTTTATGAAAGCTCAACAATTTCTTTGAAGTTTTTGCCAAGGGCAAATATATGTAGATTTTGTTTCATTTGCTGAATATCTAAGTAGCTTATTCTTTATGAGGTTAGAGGTTGAGTTAAGATCGAGCTCATGAAATAGTGTTTGACAGATGGAGGTACTAATAAGGGTCATAGCCATATTAAATGGTCTCATAATACCTCTATAAAGTATAGCTGTTTTGTAGAACAAGCATGGGATATAAAAAATAATTAATCTGGATTGTTGCCAAGAGAAAAACTTCAAAGTTTTTCAATTCCCTGTAGTTTGTGATTTCTTTTGTTTTATTTAAAGTGTACTGTTTTAATAAATACATTAATCATTACTGATGGTATTCAGAACAAGTAAAAATCTTAACCATTAAGAGTTATGATTCTGCTTTGCAATGTCTTGATTAATGACAATTTCATCCTGTAATAGAACAATGAATAATGACAGATGAAGTAGACCAAAGATATTGGGATGTTGTTCCACAAATTCTACCACCCTTCACCTCCGCTGCCATGTCTACAGCCAACATCACCATTTTGTATTAGCAGATTTAGAGCTACAGTCCAACAATGTTCTTTTTATATAATGCATCATAGGCTATTATTAAGGAATAAGATATAGTGCTTGTGCAAGCCTTGTTTTTACAAGTTTTAGTTGATTTGCCATTTCTGTTTCAGTGTGTGTACATTGCATTTATGCTCTCTTTCCTTTTATGGGAATGGTTCGGTTGGGTAAGAGTTATTTGCTTGATTTTATTTTATATTATTTAATATTATGGATAAATACATTTGAACTCAAAATGAAAAAAAAATCGAAAAATAGCAGCAGCACTTGAGCAGTAAAAAAATGTATACATTCTCCTCAAACCCTTTAGTGCTTGAGTGTTACCTATTAGATGCTGTTATAGGCTATTTCTTCAGCATTCTGCTTGTGATAGATTTCTCCATGTGTGGAGGAGAGAGAGAACAACAATATGAAGTATAATCTCATATATGTAACCCCCAAATGACCTTAAAATGGTTATCTGTAGATGTAAAGCTTTTCAACATTAAAACTCATACAGTGGCTTTCTTTAATAGATGGCACTAAAAAGCCAGTGTTCTACCTCCTTCAGTAGAGATGATTTGTATGCCATTTTCCTCTTGTCCCAGAGAGCTTTGCTTGGCCTAAAAGGGAGAAACAGGTTTCTCTCAGAATGACCTGATGCTACATTATTTAGGTGGCTTATTGACTTATCGGGAGTCTACCAATATTATGAAGCACCCCCCTGACTTCCAGGGCCATATTTGCTACTAGGCACTTGAGGGCACATGCCTAGGGTGGGAACAAGTGGGGGGGCGGCACCTGAGCAAGGTTTTTATTATTTTTTTTTTTATACTAGACCTGGCTGTCTTCCTGAAGACAGTGGGTGGCAGAGCGGCAACCAGAACACACGGTGCTGGTGCCGACTCTCCCTACTCCCCCTGCTGAGACACAGTGATGCCCCTGCTCACAACCTCACTGGTGCCGGTCGGAATGTGACTGTGACTGAATGCTGAGGTGGAGCAGCGGCACCCTGTGTTTCGACCCTGGGTCCTGTCCGCACATTGCGGGCCTGGAGGACTCGCAGACAGTAGAGCAGTACATACACAGTAAGTTGTGTACTGTCTCTGTCTGTAATGATCTCCCTCCTGGCTCCTGCCCGCGCGCTGCCTGCTGCACGGCTCAGTCTGTGACTCACCTCACGGTCCTCACCCCTTCCTTTCCCTCACATTCCTCAGCCTCGTTTCTGCCTGTAGTGCCTGAGGCTGGAAGAGCCATGAAAACACAGTCAGCAGCCCTTCATGTTTGATCATTGCTCCCGGCAGATGGACCCAGAGAGTGAGTGGTGGGGGTGGGGTGTAATACACCCCCACTCACTCTATCTGAGTCCTGGAAGCAAACATTGCCAATGCTGGTGTGTGTGTGTGTGTGTGTGGCTGTATCATATGTGTGTGCGTGCGTGCGTGCGCACGCGAAGCTGTATGTATGTGTGTGTCTGTGTGGTGTTGTGTGTGTGCGGAGCTGTATGTTTGTGGGGCTGTATGTATGTGTGTGTGTGTGTGTGCGGGCAGCGGAGCTGTATGTATGTGCGGGCAGTGGAGCTGTATGTATGTGCAGGCAGCGGAGCTGTATGTGTGTGGGCAGCGGAGCTGTATGTGTGTGCGGGCAGCAGAGCTGTATGTGTGTTCGGGCAGCGGAGCTGTATGTGTGTGCTGGCAATGGAGCTGTATGTGTGTGCTGGCAGTGGAGCTGTATGTGTGTGCTGGCAGCGGAGCTGTATGTGTGTGCTGGCAGCGGAACTCTATGTGCGTGCTGGCAACAGAGCTCTATGTGTGTGCTGGCAGCAGAGCTTTATGTGTGTGCAGGCAGCGGAGCTGTATGTGTGTGTGGGCAGCGGAGCTGTATGTGTGTGCGGGCAGCGGAGCTTTATGTGTGTGTAGGCAGCAGAGCTGTATGTGTGTGCTGGCAGCGGAGCTTTATGTGTGTGCTGGCAGCGGAGCTGTATGTGTGTGCGGGCGGCGGAGCTGTATGTGTGCGGAGCTGTGTGTGTGAGGCGCTGTATGTGTGTGCAGAGCAGAGCTGTATGTGTGTGTGCATGGAGCTGTATGCATGTGTGTGTCTGTGGGGTGCTGTGTATGTGTGCAGAGCTGTATGTGTGTGGGGCTGCATGTGTGTGTCCGGGCAGCGGAGCTGTATGTGTGTGCATGCGCGCAGAGCTGTGTGTGTGTGCAGACCTGTAATAATTATAGGGGATAACTCAGGAGTCTCTTTGCGTGGAACAAGACAACTACAGGACACAGTTTTATATGTGGTAAAGTCTATATTATCACACGGTGATTCAAACAGGTGCAGAGAGAAACTCAACTCCACAACACTTGGTGTAAATATTAAACGCAGCTTAGCAGTCTATAGGAAACTTCAGAGGAAAATGCAATCAAGCAGAAAGTCTATGAAGCACAGTTATTCTTGAGGATACTTGACACGAATAAATCCTTGCCTTAGTCCAAACACAAATAGATAAGCTTATAAGGCAGTTCAAATCATATCTTTAGCTCAACCAGGGAGGCCTGGTTAATAGTCTCAGGTTTTTGCAGAGCAGAAACAGCTTACATGTCCTCAAATGAGATGGAAGTAAACACGAGCAGCAGATGAAGGAGGATTACTGGAACTGGTGTATGCAGCAGGAACTCAGAGCAGAGTAGCAGGATCACCACACAGGTTCACAGGAGCAGGTGTATAGCCAGGGAGTAATCAGAGATCAGGAGCTGGATGCAAGGCAGAATACTCTAGCACAGACTGAAGGCTGGGGTGAAGTTTTATAACAGGAAGACAGTGCACATGAGACCAAAGACGCCATCTTGGAAAAGGGCAGTAATGCACAAAAGGTAAAAAATGTTCAGCGTCCTGACATTAGCTGTATGTGTGTGTGGGGCTGTATGTGTGTGCAGAGCTGTGTGTGTGCAGAGCTGTGTGTGTGTGGGCAGTAGGGCTGTATGTGTCTGTGTGTGGGGCTGTGTTTGTGTGCGGAGCTGTGTGTGTGTGCGTGGAGCTGTATGTATGTGTGTGTCTGTGTGGAGCTGTATGTGTGTGTGGTGCTGTATGTGTGTGTGGTGCTGTATGTGTGTGTGGAGCTGTATGTGCGGGGCTGTGTGTGTCTGGTTTCATCCAATGGGACAAATAGTCCCATCCGGCTATGCCTGCTACAGTGACAGGTAGCCGGATGATGGGACAGTAGTAGTCCCATCATCCAGCTACTGTGTTCAAGGGTAAAAAAAAGTATATACTTACTATACACCTAATCTCCGAAGCCCTTGATCACCTGTAAAAAAAATTTAAAATAATAAACCAACAATATACTCCCTGATGCGATGTAATCCACGTAATAATGAGTGTCCCACGACGATCTCCCGTGGAGAGGTGTCACATCGGCAGAAGCGACCACTCTCCAGGGGCTCCGGGATACAATGACGGGATGTATCCTTCTGCACTGTATCCCTCCGCCGCTGTGAGTACAGTATATTTCATACTGTTTCTTGCGACACCGCTGCATGGGAAAATTCTCACGCAGCAGTGCCGTAAAGTGAGAGGCCATTGAACCCTCAGTAATAACACTGCAGGGGCCATTGTCTCCTATCAGTGTGTCACTTGAGGCCTACAGAGCTGTCACATCTGATGTGACAGCTCTATATAGGAGATCATCGGAATGCAGAAAAACTGCCGGATCTGCCGCGAATGGTAAAAAATCGCTGATGTGAAAGTAGCCTAAGTCACTGCCGACAGTATCTGCATTAGTCATACTTACCAATGGGGAGGCAGCACGAAAACTGCCTAGGGCAGCATAAACTCTAAATACTGCCCTGCTGACTTCAGTAGTTAATACCTTTTAATAACTAACCGAAAAGATGGTAATAAATTGCAAGCTTTCAAGACTACTCAGGTCTCTTTATCAGGCATAGACTAATACAAAATTTTAATAATCACATATTTATACACAACAGGGAACAGAAATAATGCAATAGAAAAGACAAGTGACGTGAAGCAGAACTATTATTATGGGAGAGTGATAAACAGTTGTGGATGTAAAGATCGGAACAGTTCATTCTACATTAACTAAGGAATTTGCTCCTCAGACTGTGTAGGGGCATCACAACACAGAACTAGAACCCAATCAGAGGATAATTAAACTTTCAAACTCCTTATCGATGAACTGTTCCAATATTTATGGCCGCAACTGATAAAACTCTACCATAATGATCGTTCTGCTTCACATCACTTGTCTTATCTACTGTATTATTTATGTCCCCTGTTGTGTATAAATATGTGATTCTTCTGATTTTGTATTAGTCTATGCCTGATGAAGAGACCTGAATAGCCTCAAAAGCTTGCAATTTACTACAGTCTTTTCAGTTAGCCATTAAAAGGTATCAGCCACTGAGGGCTCTCAAATCTAAACATTTTTCCATCTACTGGCTAACACGGTATAAAGACCAAAAAACTGGTCCAGGATACTTGTTAGTATAAGTGTAATATGTAGGTACACATTCACATGGCAGCCATTAGCAGACAACACCTAGAACATTAACACAGCTAGGGACCATACTGACTGGTTACACGTCGTGGTGGAATGACTTTTACGCTGTTTAGATCAAAATAGTGCCAACTAATTACCCTATGTTTTTTAATAATTATTGCTAGTATTAATTTATTCACTGCAAGGTATCTATTTGTTGTTTTTATTCTAGGTTTTGTCTGCTATTTACTGCAGTGTAAATCTATACCTCTACACTGCACTTATATAAGCAAGGTTACAGAACTCGAAACATCTGTTCAGTTTTGTTCGTAATGTAGTCTTTTGGGTCACAATGTGGTTCAATGTTTCAAATATGAAGATCAATTTCAAAAAGAGAAAGAAAAAAATACATTAAAGTTTAAAGGATCCAAAATCTAATCTAAGATTATCTCTAGCATACGCATCCGGGTTTATTTTCAATAGTGATAAGCGAGCACTAAAATGCTTGGTACTTGAATCAAGCAGGTCAGGCGCTCGGATGGGCACAACTCGAGAAATGAGTATAATGGAAGTCAATGGGAAACTCAAGCATTTTTCCAGAAGATCCTGCACGGAGGGCTGGGGAGACAGGAATAGCACTGAAATTGATGGAAACAGTGCTCAAATGGAATGGGAACAGCATTGGGAAGACGCCTGGATGCATCTCTAACTCCCAGGTCGCTGCTGGGAACAATGTTGCCAGTATTACTCCACTTTTACAGACTGGCAATACAACATACAGAACAGAAGAAAAAATGGATTTTACAGGAAAAGTGGTAGGAAACATTATTTCCTGTATAATGACTTGGATACAATGCAAAATTAAAAAGAGAAAAAAACAGTCTTCCTCAATCCCTTAATAGTCGGGCGATCTCTCACTATATTTCCCTGTCGTCTATGACTATAATAAACTAGCTATTGAACCCGTTCTACCCCCGGGTGGCGAGCATTTGTATTGGTATATGGTCTCCATCCTGTCATGTGCTGCTCCATCCTGCACCCCCATCCTGTCATGTGCTGCTCCATCCTGCGCCCCCGTCCTGTCATGTGTGTGCCCCCATCCTGTCATGTGCTGCTCCATCCTGCGCCCCCATCCTGTCATGTGCTCCCATCCTGCGCCCCCATCCTGTCATATGCTGCTCCTTCCTACACCCCCATCCTGTCATGTGTGTGCCCCATTCTGTCATGTGCTGCTCCCATCCTGTGCCCCCATTCTGTCATGTGCTGCTCCCATCCTGTCATGTGCTCCCATCCTGCACCCCATCCTGTCATGTGCTCCCATCCTGTGCCCCCATTCTGTCATGTGCTGCTCCCATCGTGCGCAATCATCCTGTCATGTGCTGCTCCCATCCTGCACCCCCATCCTGTCATGTGCTGCTCCCATCATGAGCCCCCATTCTGTCATGTGCTGCTCCCATCCTGCGCCCCCAATCTGTTGTAATGTGCTGCACCCATTCTGCCTGTTCCGTTTTCCAATCTGCCATATGTTGCTCCCATCTTTTTCTCTCTGGCTCTACTGCCTGAGTGCGGCTGTGCTGAGTGCAGACGGCTGTGCTGAGTGCGGGCGGCTGTGCTGAGTGCGGGCGGCTGTGCTGAGTACGGGTGACTGTGCTGAGTGCGGGCGGCTGTGCTGAGAGCGGGCGGCTGTGCTGAGTGCGGGCGGCTGTGCTGAGTGCGGGCGGCTGTGCTGAGTGTGGGCGGCTGTGCTGAGTGCGGGCGGCGGTGCTGAGTGCGGGCGGTGGTGCTGAGTGCAGGCGGCGGTGCATGGCGGTGCTGCGTGTGGGCGGCTGTGCGTGGCGGTGCTGAGTGCGGGCGGCTGTGCGTGGCAGTGCCGAGTGCGGGTGGCTGTGCGTAGCGGGGCTGAGTGCGGGTGGCTGTGCGTGGCGGTGCTGAGTGCGGGTGGCTGTGCGTGGCGGTGCTGAGTGCGGGCGGCTGTGCGTGGCAGTGCTGAGGTCAGGCGGCTGTGCGTGGCTGTGGTGAGTGCGGGTGGCGGTGCTGAATGCGGGCGGCTGTGCGTGGCGGTGCTGAGTGCGGGTGGCTGTGCGTGGCGGTGCTGAGTGCGGGCGGCTGTGCGTGGCGGTGCTGAGTGCGGGCGGCTGTGTGTGGCGGTGCTGAGTGTGGGCGGCTGTGCATGGCGGTGCTGAGTGCGGGCGGCTGTGCGTGGTGGTGCTGAGTGCGGGCGGCTGTGCGTGGCGGTGATGAGTGTGGGCGGCTGTGCGTGGCTGTCGTGAGTGCGGGCGGCTATGCGTGGCTGTGGTGAGTGTGGGTGGCGGTGCTGAATGCAGGCGGCTGTGCGTGGCGGTGCTGAGTGTGGGCGGCTGTGCGTGGCGGTGCTGAGTGTGGGCGGCTGTGCGTGACAGTGCTGAGTGCGGGCGGCTGTGCGTGGCTGTGGTGAGTGTAGGTGGCGGTGCTGAATGCAGGCGGCTGTGCGTGGCGGTGCTGAATGCGGGCGGCTGTGCGTGGCGGTGCTGAGTGCGGGTGGCTGTGCTGAGTGCGGGCGGCTGTGCTGAGTGTGGGCGGCTGTGCTGAGTGCGGGCGGCGGTGCTGAGTACGGGCGGTGGTGCTGAGTGCGGGCGGCGGTGCATGGCGGTGCTGCGTGCGGGCGGCTGTGCGTGGCGGTGCTGAGTGCGGGCGGCTGTGCGTGGCAGTGCTGAGTGCGGGTGGCTGTGCGTAGCGGGGCTGAGTGCGGGTGGATGTGCGTGGCGGTGCTGAGTGCGGGTGGCTGTGCGTGGCGGTGCTGAGTGCGGGCGGCTGTGCGTGGCAGTGCTGAGTTCAGGCGGCTGTGCGTGGCTGTGGTGAGTGCGGGTGGCGGTGCTGAATGCGGGCGGCTGTGCGTGGCGGTGCTGAGTGCGGGTGGCTGTGCGTGGCGGTGCTGAGTGCGGGCGGCTGTGCGTGGCGGTGCTGAGTGCGGGCGGCTGTGTGTGGCGGTGCTGAGTGTGGGCGGCTGTGCATGGCGGTGCTGAGTGCGGGCGGCTGTGCGTGGCGGTGCTGAGTGCGGGCGGCTGTGCGTGGCGGTGATGAGTGTGGGCGGCTGTGCGTGGCTGTGGTGAGTGCGGGCGGCTATGCGTGGCTGTGGTGAGTGTGGGTGGCGGTGCTGAATGCAGGCGGCTGTGCGTGGCGGTGCTGAGTGTGGGCGGCTGTGCGTGGCGGTGCTGAGTGTGGGCGGCTGTGCGTGACAGTGCTGAGTGCGGGCGGCTGTGCGTGGCTGTGGTGAGTGTAGGTGGCGGTGCTGAATGCAGGCGGCTGTGCGTGGCGGTGCTGAATGCGGGCGGCTGTGCGTGGCGGTGCTGAGTGCGGGTGGCTGTGCATGGCAGTGCTGAGTGCGGGCGGCTGTGCGTGGCGGTGCTGAGTGCGGGCGGCTGTGCGTGGCGGTGCTGAGTGCAGGCGGCTGTGTGTGGCGGTGCTGAATGTGGGTGGCTGTGCGTGGCGGTGCTGAGTGCGGGTGGCTGTGCGTGGCTGTGGTGAGTGAGGGCAGCTGTGCGTGGTGGTGCTGAGTGTGGACGGCTGTGCGTGGCTGTGGTGAGTGCGGGTGGCGGTGCTGAATGCAGGCGGCTGTGCGTGGCGGTGCTGAGTGCGGGCGGCTGTGCGTGGCGGTGCTGAGTGCGGGCGGCTGTGCGTGGCTGTGGTGAGTGCGGGTGGCAGTGCTGAATGCAGGCGGCTGTGCGTGGCGGTGCTGAGTGCGGGTGGCTGTGCGTGGCTGTGGTGAGTGAGGGCAGCTGTGCGTGGTGGTGCTGAGTGTGGACGGCTGTGCGTGGCTGTGGTGAGTGCGGGTGGCAGTGCTGAATGCGGGCGGCTGTGCGTGGCGGTGCTGAGTGTGGGCGGCTGTGCGTGGCGGTGCTGAGTGTGGGCGGCTGTGCGTGGCGGTGCTGAGTGCGGGCAGCTGTGCATGGCTGTGGTGAGTGCGGGTGGCGGTGATGAATGCGGGCAGCTGTGCATGGTGGTGCTGAGTGCGGGCGGCTGTGCGTGGCGGTGCTGAGTGCGGGTGGTAGTGCTGAGTGCGGGCGGCTGTGTGTGGCGGTGCTGAGTGCGGGCGGCTGTGCATTGCGGTGCTGAGTGTGGGCGGCTGTGCGTGGCGGTGCTGAGTGCAGGCGGCTGTGCTGAGTGCGGGCGGCTGTGCGTGGCGGTGCTGAGTGCAGCGGTTGTGCGTGGCTGTGATGAATGCAAGCGGCTGTGCGTGGCGGTGCTGAGTGCGGGCGGCTGTGCAAGGCGGTGCTGAGTGTGGGCGGCTGTGCATGGCGGTGCTGAGTACGGGCGGCTGTGCGTGGTGGTGCTGAGTGCGGGCGGCTGTGCGTGGTGGTGCTGAGTGCGGGAGGCTGTGCGTGGCTGTGGTGAGTGCGGGTGGCGGTGCTGAATGCGGGCGGCTGTGCGTGGCGGTGCTGAGTGCGGGCGGCTGTGCGTGGCAGTGCTGAATGCGGGCGGCTGTGCGTGGCGGTGCTTAGTGCGGGCGGCTGTGCGTGGCGGTGCTGAGTGCGGGCGGCTGTGCGTGGCAGTGCTGAGTGCGGGCGGCTGTGCGTGGCGGTGCTGAGTGCGGGCGGCTGTGCGTGGCGGTGCTGAGTGCTGGCGGCTGTGCGTGGCGGTGCTGAGTGCGGGCAGCTGTGCGTGGCGGTGCTGAGTGCGGGCGGTTGTGCGTGGCGGTGCTAAGTGCGGGCGGCTGTGTGTGGCGGTGCTGAGTGCGGGCGGCTGTGCGTGGCGGTGCTGAGTGCGGATGGCTATGCGTGGCTGTGGTGAGTGCTGGTGGCGGTTCTGAATGCGGGCGGCTGTGCGTGGCGGTGCTGAGTGCGGGTGGCTGTGCGTGGTGGTGCTGAGTGTGGGCGACTGCGTGGCGGTGCTGAGTGCGGGCGGCTGTGCTGAGTGCGGGTGGCTGTGCGTGGCGGTGCTGAGTGCGGGTGGCTGTGCGTGGTGGTGCTGAGTGCGGGCGGCTGTGCGTGGCGGTGCTGAGTGCGGGCGGCTGTGCTGAGTGCGGGTGGCTGTGCGTTGCGGTGCTGAGTGTGGCGGCTGTGCGTGGCGGTGCTGAGTGCGGCGGCTGTACATGGCTGTGGTGAGTGCGGGCAGCTGTGTGTGGCTGTGGTGAGTGCGGGCGGCTGTGTGTGGCGGTGCTGAGTGTGGGCGGCTGTGCGTGGCAGTGCTGAGTGCGAGCGGCTGTGCGTGGCGGTGCTGAGTGCGGGCGGCTGTGCGTGGCGGTGCTGAGTGCGGGCGGCTGTGCGTGGCGGTGCTAAGTGCGGGCGGCTTTGCGTGGCGGTGCTGAGTGTGGGCGGCTGTGCGTGGCGGTGCTGAGTGCGGACGGCTGTGTGTAGTGGTGCTGAGTGCGGGCGGCTGTGCGTGGCGGTGCTGAGTGCGGACGGCTGTGCGTGGCTGTGGTGAGTGCTGGTGGCGGTGCTGAATGCGGGCAGCTGTGCATGGCGGTGCTGAGTGCGGGTGGCTGTGTGTGGTGATGCTGAGTGTGGGCGGCTGAGTGCAGCGGTTGTGCGTGGCTGTGATGAATGCAAGCGGCTGTGCGTGGCGGTGCTGAGTGCGGGCGGCTGTGCATGGCGGTGCTGAGTGTGGGCGGCTGTGCATGGCGGTGCTGAGTACGGGCGGCTGTGCGTGGTGGTGCTGAGTGCGGGCGGCTGTGCGTGGTGGTGCTGAGTGCGGGCGGCTGTGCGTGGCTGTGGTGAGTGCGGGTGGCGGTGCTGAATGCGGGCGGCTGTGCGTGGCGGTGCTGAGTGCGGGCGGCTGTGCGTGGCGGTGCTGAGTGCGGGCAGCTGCGTGGCGGTGCTGAGTGCGGGCGGCTGTGCGTGGCAGTGCTGAATGCGGGCGGCTGTGCGTGGCGGTGCTTAGTGCGGGCGGCTGTGCGTGGCGGTGCTGAGTGCGGGCGGCTGTGCGTGGCAGTGCTGAGTGCGGGCGGCTGTGCGTGGCGGTGCTGAGTGCGGGCGGCTGTGCGTGGTGGTGCTGAGTGCTGGCGGCTGTGCGTGGCGGTGCTGAGTGCGGGCGGCTGTGCGTGGTGGTGCTGAGTGCGGGCAGCTGTGCGTGGCGGTGCTGAGTGCGGGCGGTTGTGCGTGGCGGTGCTAAGTGCGGGCGGCTGTGTGTGGCGGTGCTGAGTGCGGGCGGCTGTGCGTGGCGGTGCTGAGTGCGGATGGCTATGCGTGGCTGTGGTGAGTGCTGGTGGCGGTTCTGAATGCGGGCAGCTGTGCGTGGCGGTGCTGAGTGCGGGTGGCTGTGCGTGGTGGTGCTGAGTGTGGGCGGCTGCGTGGCGGTGCTGAGTGCGGGCGGCTGTGCTGAGTGCGGGTGGCTGTGCGTGGCGGTGCTGAGTGCGGGTGGCTGTGCGTGGTGGTGCTGAGTGCGGGCGGCTGTGCGTGGCGGTGCTGAGTGCGGGCGGCTGTGCTGAGTGCGGGTGGCTGTGCGTTGCGGTGCTGAGTGTGGCGGCTGTGCGTGGCGGTGCTGAGTGCGGCGGCTGTACATGGCTGTGGTGAGTGCGGGCAGCTGTGTGTGGCTGTGGTGAGTGCGGGCGGCTGTGTGTGGCGGTGCTGAGTGCGGGCGGCTGTGCGTGGCAGTGCTGAGTGCGAGCGGCTGTGCGTGGCGGTGCTGAGTGCGGGCGGCTGTGCGTGGCAGTGCTGAGTGCGGACGGCTGTGCGTGGCGGTGCTGAGTGCGGGCGGCTGTGCGTGGCGGTGCTGAGTGCGGGCGGCTGTGCGTGGCGGTGCTAAGTGCGGGCGGCTGTGCGTGGCGGTGCTGAGTGTGGGCGGCTGTGCGTGGCGGTGCTGAGTGCGGCCGGCTGTGCGTGGCGGTGCTGAGTGCGGGCGGCTGTGCGTGGCGGTGCTGAGTGCGGGCAGCTGTGTGTGGTGGTGCTAAGTGCGGGCGGCTGTGTGTAGTGGTGCTGAGTGCGGGCGGCTGTGCGTGGCGGTGCTGAGTGCGGACGGCTGTGCGTGGCTGTGGTGAGTGCTGGTGGCGGTGCTGAATGCGGGCAGCTGTGCATGGCGGTGCTGAGTGCGGGTGGCTGTGTGTGGTGATGCTGAGTGTGGGCGGCTGCGTGGCGGTGCTGAGTGCGGGCGGCTGTGCGTGGCAGTGCTGAGTGCGGGCGGCTGTGCGTGGCTGTGCTGAGTGCGGGCGGCTGTGCGTGGCGGTGCTGAGTGCGGGCGGCTGTGCTTGGCGGTGCTGAGTGCGGGCGGCTGTGCGTGGCGGTGCTGAGTGCGGGCGGCTGTGCGTGGCGGTGCTGAGTGCGGGCGGCTGTGCATGGCGGTGCTGAGTGTGGGCGGCTGTGCATGGCGGTGCTGAGTACGGGCGGCTGTGCGTGGTGGTGCTGAGTGCGGGCGGCTGTGCGTGGTGGTGCTGAGTGCGGGCGTCTGTGCGTGGCTGTGGTGAGTGCGGGTGGCGGTGCTGAATGCGGGCGGCTGTGCGTGGCGGTGCTGAGTGCGGGCGGCTGTGCGTGGCGGTGCTGAGTGCGGGCAGCTGCGTGGCGGTGCTGAGTGCGGGCGGCTGTGCGTGGCAGTGCTGAATGCGGGTGGCTGTGCGTGGCGGTGCTTAGTGCGGGCGGCTGTGCGTGGCGGTGCTGAGTGCGGGCGGCTGTGTGTGGCAGTGCTGAGTGCGGGCGGCTGTGCGTGGCGGTGCTGAGTGCGGGCGGCTGTGCGTGGCGGTGCTGAGTGCTGGCGGCTGTGCGTGGCGGTGCTGAGTGCGGGCGGCTGTGCGTGGTGGTGCTGAGTGCGGGCAGCTGTGCGTGGCGGTGCTGAGTGCGGGCGGTTGTGCGTGGCGGTGCTAAGTGCGGGCAGCTGTGTGTGGCGGTGCTGAGTGCGGGCGGCTGTGCGTGGCGGTGCTGAGTGCGGATGGCTATGCGTGGCTGTGGTGAGTGCTGGTGGCGGTTCTGAATGCGGGCAGCTGTGCGTGGCGGTGCTGAGTGCGGGTGGCTGTGCGTGGTGGTGCTGAGTGTGGGCGGCTGCGTGGCGGTGCTGAGTGCGGGCGGCTGTGCTGAGTGCGGGTGGCTGTGCGTGGCGGTGCTGAGTGCGGGTGGCTGTGCGTGGTGGTGCTGAGTGCGGGCGGCTGTGCGTGGCGGTGCTGAGTGCGGGCGGCTGTGCTGAGTGCGGGTGGCTGTGCGTTGCGGTGCTGAGTGTGGCGGCTGTGCGTGGCGGTGCTGAGTGCGGCGGCTGTACATGGCTGTGGTGAGTGCGGGCAGCTGTGTGTGGCTGTGGTGAGTGCGGGCGGCTGTGTGTGGCGGTGCTGAGTGCGGGCGGCTGTGCGTGGCAGTGCTGAGTGCGAGCGGCTGTGCGTGGCGGTGCTGAGTGCGGGCGGCTGTGCGTGGCAGTGCTGAGTGCGGACGGCTGTGCGTGGCGGTGCTGAGTGCGGGCGGCTGTGCGTGGCGGTGCTGAGTGCGGGCGGCTGTGCGTGGCGGTGCTAAGTGCGGGCGGCTGTGCGTGGCGGTGCTGAGTGTGGGCGGCTGTGCGTGGCGGTGCTGAGTGCGGACGGCTGTGCGTGGCGGTGCTGAGTGCGGGCGGCTGTGCGTGGCGGTGCTGAGTGCGGGCAGCTGTGTGTGGCGGTGCTAAGTGCGGGCGGCTGTGTGTAGTGGTGCTGAGTGCGGGCGGCTGTGCGTGGCGGTGCTGAGTGCGGACGGCTGTGCGTGGCTGTGGTGAGTGCTGGTGGCGGTGCTGAATGCGGGCAGCTGTGCATGGCGGTGCTGAGTGCGGGTGGCTGTGTGTGGTGATGCTGAGTGTGGGCGGCTGCGTAGCGGTGCTGAGTGCGGGCGGCTGTGCGTGGCAGTGCTGAGTGCGGGCGGCTGTGCGTGGCGGTGCTGAGTGCGGGCGGCTGTGCGTGGCGGTGCTGAGTGCGGGCGGCTGTGCTTGGCGGTGCTGAGTGCGGGCGGCTGTGCGTGGCGGTGCTGAGTGCGGGCGGCTGTGCGTGTCGGTGCTGAGTGCGGGCGGCTGTGCGTGGTGCTGCTGAGTGCAGGCGGCTGTGCGTGGCGGTGCTGAGTGCGGGTGGCTGTGCGTGGCGGTGCTGAGTGCGGGTGGCTGTGCGTGGCGGTGCTGAGTCCGGGCGGCTGTGCGTGGCGGTGCTGAGTCCGGGCGGCTGTGCGTGGCGGTGCTGAGTGCGGGCGGCTGTGCGTGGCGGTGCTGAGTGCGGGCGGCTGTGCGTGGCGGTGCTGAGTGCGGGCAGCTGTGCGCGGCGGTGCTGAGTGCGGGGGGCCTGAGCAGGTGGGGACACAGGCGCGCTGTGGGGGTCAGGTGCCGGAGTCGCCGCTAGCTCAGGCCCCCAGCACTTGCTATATTTACCTGTCCTGTTCCAGCGCTGCGTGCTCCACCATCCTCCACATCCTCTGGCTGTGACTGTTCAGTCAGTGGGTGGCGCGCATTAAGCACATCATCGTGCCCTCTGAACTGAACATCACAGGCAGAGGATGTGGAGGATGGTGCAGCACGCAGAGCTGGAACGGGACATGTAAATATAGCATACTCACCCTCCTTGCACGTCCCTGCTTCTCCGTTGGAGATCGCGGTGTGTGTTCAGTAGTGTTGAGCGATACCGTCCGATACTTGAAAGTATCGGTATCGGAAAGTATCGGCCGATACCGGCAAAGTATCGGATCTAATCCGATACCGATACCCGATACCAATACAAGTCAATGGGACTCAAGTATTGGACGGTATCCCTGATGGTTCCCAGGGTCTGAAGGAGAGGAAACTCTCCTTCAGGCCCTGGGATCCATATTAATGTGTAAAAGAAAGAATTAAAATAAAAAATATTGCTATACTCACCTCTCCGACGCAGCCTGGACCTTACCGAGGGAACCGGCATCGTTCTTTGCTTAAAATGCGCGCGTTTCCTGCCTCCCGTGACGTCACGGCTTGTGATTGGTCGCGTCACCCATGTGACCGCGACGCGACCAATCACAAGCCATAACGTAATTTTCAAATCCTGAATGCCTAGAATTAGGCATTCAGGACCTGAAAATTACGTCACGGCTTGCTGTGATTGGTCGCGTCGCGGCCACATGGGCGGCACGCGACCAATCACAAGCCGTGACATCACGGAAGGCAGTAAACGCGCGCATTTTAAGCAAAGAACGCTGCCGGTTCCCTCGGTGAGGTCCAGGCTGCGTCGGAGAGGTGAGTATAGCAATATTTTTAATTTTAATTCTTTCTTTTACACATTAATGTTGTTTCGATACCGATACCCGATACCACAAAAGTATCGGATCTCGGTATTGGAATTCCGATACCCGCAAGTATCGGCCGATACCCGATACTTGCGGTATCGGAATGCTCAACACTAGTGTTCAGTGCTTACGCATACCGCGATCTCCTGGGAGCGTCACTCTGTGGGGTTCAGACTGCGCCGGCGCTTGCACTTGCGCTGTCTATAAAGGCTTCGGACAGAGTGACGCTCCCAGCGTTATATTATAGATGACATAGTAAAGGGGGAAATAAAACTACACCCACCGTACTCATTGGTAAATGTAATTTTATCATTTCACTACCTTATCTGATCATGTGGTGTGTGTGACATGTGACATCCTGTTTAGAGATGAGAAAATATGTTCCGAAAACGATCGCTAAGCATAAATTCAGCACGAATATGGCACATTCTGATTCATGATTGGAAACACGAGCATTTTTTCCTAATATCATGCTAAGCATGCCGAGATGAGGAGACTTAAAGACATAATTCTCCTCTGGGAAATATGCTAAGTATGCAAATTGTCTCTTCAGAGAGGAAGAGAACTATAACTCTAGTGCCACCTATTGGAGGACATAAATGTTTCAATCTCCAAACAAATTTAAATATTAGACAAAGATACACAAGTAAATACAAAATGCAATGTTTAAATGAAGATCTTTATTATTAAAGCCCATATTATTGCCACATCTGTTCCTAATCAAGAAATCTCTTAAATAGTACCTGTCTGACAAAATGAAGTAGACAAAAGATTATTCCAAAGCTAGACATCATGCAGTGATCCGAAGAAATTCTGGAACAAATGAGAAAAAGTAATTGAGCTCTATCAGTCTGCAAAATGTTATAAAGCCATTTCTAAAGCTTGCAACTCCAGCAAACCACAGTGAGAGCCATTATCCACAAATGGTAAAAATATAAAACAATGGTGAACCTTCCCAGGAGTGGCAAACCAACTAAAATTACCCCAAGAGGACAGAGATGACTCATCCAAAAGGTCATAAAAGACCCAACAACATCTAAAGAACTGATGTTAAAAAGAAAAAAAAATATTTAGTTTTGGACCGCCCCTTTAAACAATGCGCACTGAGCATTGTCCCATATTATACAAAATTCCCTGATACATGGGGCCATCCCATATTATATAGCATCCTGTTGTTATATATCTATAGCACTGTTTTCATTACATATACTGTAATCCTCTATTATGTATAGCGCTATGTTATTTATAGTGCTGTACCTAAGGAGGGAAAAATTTACTTGATGCACGTAGCATGCTGCTGCCTCTGTCATCCTACAACTGCACATGTACACCTGTGTGTCAATTACCTGACCTATCACATGATTTCTCAAAGGAGATCATGTGACATGTCATGTGACCCATCCAGTACTTGGGAGACCACACTTTCTAAGCCTTTTGGGCCCCTGGCTTTAATTAATCCACCCCTGTATGTCCGCATACCCTATCTAAGCTATTATCATTTCTAGACTATTATTCATGAACGCAAGAAAAACCACTAAAAAATGGTGTAAAGAATCCATATAATGTAACTATATAAATTTTATTAAATACAAAGTGAACATGACAAGGGAAACAGACAATGGTGGGTAAAACAACCTACCACCAACATGGAGTGCATGGAGACCAGAGACAACTCCTCATATGCAGCAGTGCAACATATACAAAGCAACGTTATTAGTGTTGAGCGATACCGTCCGATACTTGAAAGTATCGGTATCGGATAGTATCGGCCGATACCCGAAAAGTATTGGATATCGCCGATACCGATACCCGATACCAATACAAGTCAATGGGACACCAAGTATCGGAAGGTATCCAGATTGGTTCCCAGGGTCTGAAGGAGAGGAAACTCTCCTTCAGGCCCTGGGATCCATATTACTGGGTAAAATAAAGAATTAAAATAAAAAATATTGATATACTCACCTCTCCGGAGGCCCCTGGACATCACCGCTGGTAACCGGCAGCCTTCTTTGCTTAAAAAGAGCGCGTTTAGGGCCTTCCATGACATCACTGCTTCTGATTGGTCGCGTGCCGCTCATGTGACCGCCACGCGACCAATCACAAGCTGCGACGTCATTCTCAAGTCCTAAATTCCTAGAATGAGGAGTTTAGGGCCTGAGAATGACGTCACGGCTTGTGATTGGTCGCGTGGGAGTCACATGAGCGGCACGCAACCAATCAAAAGCCGTGACATCATGGAAGGCCCTAAACGCGCTCATTTTAAGCAAAGAAGGCTGCCGGTTACCAGCAGTGATGTCCAGGGGCCTCCGGAGAGGTGAGTATATCAATATTTTTTATTTTAATTCTTTATTTTACACAGTAATATGGATCCGATACCGATTCCCGATACCACAAAAGTATAGGATCTCGGTATCGCAATTCCGATACCGCAAGTATCGGACGATACCCGATACTTGCGGTATCGGAATGCTCAACACTAAACGTTATACATGCCCTACATGCTAAATAAATATATGATAATAGTATCTGTTAGGGCATATAGATGTAATCGGGCTTGCATACATATAAGTACATATAGCATATAGATGCATGAATAGTCATATAGGGAACATACCCAGGACGTAACTGAGGAGGAGAGATGGCTCCAGCCCACCCCAACGCGCGTTTTGGTGATCCTTCTTAAGGGGGCGTTCCATGACATGGGGGAACGTGTTTAAATAGCTGCCACAGTGTGGGGTGAGCCAATCAAGGCTCTATTACACTCACGATAACCACGGCACAGCACCGGAAAGCATGGGCCCATGCAGTCCAGCATGAGACAGCGTACCGGAAGTGAGGCGGGACAAGCGTGCGCAAAAAGATGTAAGTACTAATGAAATCAGCCCACCGCACACTGGAGCATAACAGGAAGGGAGAAAAATAAACAACTACATATATAC
Source organism: Ranitomeya variabilis (assembly GCF_051348905.1). NCBI lineage: Eukaryota > Metazoa > Chordata > Amphibia > Anura > Dendrobatidae > Ranitomeya > Ranitomeya variabilis. The sequence continues at coordinate 534,176,469 of NC_135236.1, forward strand.
AATAAAACCGCTATAGACCTGCACCCATATAGTATATACATCGCAAATAAACATGCATGTAAACATCCATGTACCACAGCATACTGTAATAATATTACATAGGTAACAACTGTATATATACACATACGCAGGCTACACAGGGATACTCAACATATACACAAAATATGTAACAGTAACAAAAACAAAAAATACATATATTTTTCAAAATATATGTCGAGATGATGTTCTTCCCAACTCCCTCGGATGGAAAAAATATATTTTTTGCAGATGTAGCCACTTAATGGATGTCATAGCAGAACGACAATAAATACTAAAAAAGTAAAGAAAAAGATGATTAAAATACAAAAAATACAAAGACTAATAAAACATAAACCAGATGGTGAAGGCCTATCGATTATACCCAGCAGCATACAGACTAAAGGAAGGCAGTAAAGGAGAGACATTCATTTAGGCCATGGGGATAGACCATATTTAACTGCCAAATCCATCTCGCCTCCAGCCTACCCAGCTTCTTAGTTAGTTCCCCACCGCGAACATTTATCTTAATAATATCTATCCCCCGCACCTTCTAGAGCGAACCATCACAATTGTGGAACCTCTTGAAGTGACGGGGGACCGTTTTGAGAGAGGCTGTGTCCTCCTGACTGGCCGCCACCTGAATCCCCAGGACATGTTCACGGATGCGGACCTTTAGTTGTCGTGTAGTGAGCACGACATATATTAGACCACATGGACATGTGGCGTGATACACCACATATCTAGTTGTTCAAGTGATGTGATGTCTGATCTTAAAAGATTTAGTCCCATCAAAATTAGAGAACATGTCACTGCGAACGATGTTAGGACAGGCGACTCACCTGCCACAAGGCACACAGCCCACTCTCCTAGGTAAAGCGCCGAGGAACGTAGGTTTCTGATAGCTGGTATAGTGGCTGGAGACGAGATGATCCTTCAAATTTTTGGCTCGCCTATATGCCATAGAGGGTTTATTTGAAATAAACTTGGATATAAGCGGATTAACCCTCAATATTGGCCAGGCATTTTGAAGAGCAGAACGGACCCTGTCAGACTGAGAGCTATTGGTAGTAATAAATCTAGTAACTTGTCCACTAGAGGATCCTGGTCGAGAGTGACTATAAAGAAGATCCTGACGAGAAGCATGTTTAGCCCTATGATACGCATGTTTGATCATCCGATGACTATAACCCCTAGAAAGAAAGCGTTCCTTCAATTCTTCCGCTCTATGCTCAAAATCAATATCCGAAGAGCATATTCTATGGATACGGAGAAACTGTCCAATGGGGACTGATTTAATCATATGTCGGGGATGACCAGACGTAGCATGACGTAATGTGCTTGTAGCTGTCTCCTTTCTGAAGATGTCGGTCTGTAACAAGCCTGAGGGGTCCCTCTTTATAGTCACATCCAGGAAGTCTAACACCAACCCACTATGACAAAATGTGAGATGGATGTTACGGTCATTGCTGTTCAGAGTTGTAATAAACTGCACAAGTTGATAGGAGTGACCTGCCAGATGAAGAAGATATCGTCGATGTAACGTGTCCAAAGTGGGACATGCTCCATGGACCCCAATTCATCCGACAGGTAGAGGTCCCTCTCCCACAGCCCCAGGAAGAGACCCGCATAGGATGGCGCGAAGGCCACCCCCATAGCGGTCCCCTGGGGCTGTAGGTAGAAGCGCCCCTTAAAAACAAAAAAGTTGTGGGTAAGGGTGAACTCCAATAGTTCCAGCAGAAAATGACGAATCCCAATAGACAGAGACGAGGTCGCAAGGAAAAACCTTACCGCCTCTAATCCATCCTTGTGTCTGATGTTAGTATATAGGGACTCGACATCTGCCGAAACCATTAGAGAATCACCCTCTAGATACAGTCCGTCGAACCTGCGCAGTAAATCACCAGTGTCCCTGAGGAAGGAGGGGAGGCCCGAGACCAAAGGTTGAAGATAGTAGTCGATCCATTTGTTAACATGTTCCAAGAAATTCCCCCTGCCAGAGATTATAGGTCTGCCAGGTGGTGTGGAGGAATTCTTATGGATTATGGGGCGCAAGTAAAGGGTAGAGATGGTCGGTTCAGTTACCACCAGGTCTGATGCCAACTCTTTGGAAATAACGCTGTCCTCTAAGGCCCGTTTAATAATGGTATCAAGCTGAGCTGAATATGCAGAGAGGGGGTTATAGGATAATTTCCTATAACATGTGGTGTTATTAAGTTGCCGAAATGCCTCCCTCTCATACATATTTGTGGGCCAGAGGACGACGTTGCCCCCTTTGTCGGCTGGTTTTAAGATAACATCTGGTAGTTCCTGTAGATACCCTAACCTGCTCCTCTCCTCTTTGGATAAGTTATCATTCATCACAAATTTAGGGATTTTATATAATTCCGCCATCACCACCTGGACAAACATCTCAATGTTTGCACATGATGATAATGGGGGGAATCTCTTGGAACGTGAGCGGATCGAGGGAGGAAACTTACCTCCTTCACCATTGTGCTCCATAGCCAACTCCTCTAGAATTCTAAGGGCCTCCTGTTCTTCCTCTGTGGGAAAAAGGGAATGTAAAGCATTATTATGGAAATATCTTTTGAACAGCAGTGACCTTGCAAAGATATGCAAATCAGCAATGGTAGAAAATAGATCAAAACTGGATGTGGGTGCAAAAGAAAGACCTCTCCCAAGTAGAAATAAATCAGCCTCAGAAAGTACCACAAGGTTCCACAATTGTGATGGTTCGCTCTTGAAGGTGCGGGGGATAGATATTATTAAGATAAATGTTCGCTGTGGGGAACTAACTAAGAAGCTGGGTAGGCTGGAGGCGAGATGCATTTGGCATTTAAATACGGTCTATCCCCATGGCCTAAATGAATGTCTCTCCTTTACTGCCTTCCTTTAGTCTGTATGCTGCTGGGTATAATCGATAGGCCTTCACCATCTGGTTTATGTTTTATTAGTCTTTGTATTTTTTGTATTTTAATCATCTTTTTCTATACTTTTTTAGTATTTATTGTCGTTCTGCTATGACATCCATTAAGTGGCTACATCTGCAAAAAATATATTTTTTCCATCCGAGGGAGTTGGGAAGAACATCATCTCGACATATATTTTGCAAAATATATGTATTTTTTGTTTTGTTACTGTTACATATTTTGTATATATGTTGAGTATCCCTGTGTAGCCTGTGTATGTGTATATATACAGTTGTTACCTATGTAATATTATTATGCTGTGGTACATGGATGTTTACATGCATGTTTATTTGCGCTGTATATACTATATGGGTGCAGGTCTATAGCGGTTTTATTGTATATATGTAGTTGTTTATTTTTCTCCCTTCCTGTTATGCTCCAGTGTGCGGTGGGCTGATTTCATTAGTACTTACATCTTTGTGACATCTATGACATCCGTGGCGCTTTTATACTGTGTAATATGTATTCCAGTCTATTTGCCTTTTTCCAAGATGGCCGCTTGGCCACTTCCGGTTTTGCGCACGCTTGTCCCGCCTCACTTCCGGTACGCTGTCTCGCGCTGGACTGCATGGGCCCATGCTTTCCTTCGCAGTGCAGTGGTTAGCGTGAGTGTGATATAGCTTTGATTGGCTCACCCCAAACTGTGGCAGCTATTTAAACACGTTCCCCCATGTCATGGCACGCCCCATGAAGAAGGATCGCCGAAACGCGCGTTGGGTTGGGCTGGAGCCGTCTCTCCTCCTCAGTTACGTCCTGGGTATGTTCCCTATATGACTATTCATGCATCTATATGCTATATGTACTTATATGTATGCAAGCACGATTACATCTATATGCCCTAACAGATACTATTATCTTATAAACAATATTAATTCCTCATTCCCTATGACGGGATCCCTTCATAGATAAACATGCAGCTACCAATAGAGAATCATGAAGGCACTGGATCCAAAATGTACCAAATATAAAAAGCATGACTTTATTAACACTTATTAAAAACATAACATGACAAAAAACACAATAAATATAAAGTGACAATGAGCCAATACAGGGTCACCACAGAAGCTACAGACTGATACAACCCCCTTAGTGTCTACACCCGGTATTGTAAGTGATCACAGATTGTCAATCATAACAGGCATCCTAGCTAGACTGCTGGAAGTGTAACATACTAAAAACATCTAGCCACCAAATCCGGATACTGTGATCCATAAATAGTTGTAGCTATATAGAGACAGCTAGTAATAGTGATTACCTGTAGTCATTATGGACCGGGGATGGGGGGGTCGACCAAACTGAGCGCACCTCGACGCGCGTTTCACTGCAAAGGCAGCTTCGTCAGGAGGCAGTATGGCGTTGCTACTGGAGCCTTATATACCAAAACCTAATTCTCACATGCACAGCACCTGTGTGCCAGCGCATCGGCGCCATGTTGCGGCGTCACTGAAGGGACCGCGCTCAATGTACGCGTCATCCGGTCACATGGTCCGGTCATGTGACCGGCCATGTAACCAAGACAACGCAGCACACACCAGAGCGCTTCCCCACAGCGGCACCACAGCGCATGCGTGCCGTGCGCTGAATGCTCAAGCAGGAGAAAGGTTTGTGGCAGGGATCATCTGTGACGTACAAAAACAGAACAACAAGGCTAACTACATTAAAATAGACCGTGCTTTCCTTCACAGTGCAGTGGTTAGCGTGAGTGTGATATAGCTTTGATTGGCTCACCCCAAACTGTGGCAGCTATATAAACACGTTCCCCCATGTCATGGCACGCCCCATGAAGAAGGATCGCCGAAACGCGCGTTGGGTTGGGCTGGAGCCGTCTCTCCTCCTCAGTTACGTCCTGGGTATGTTCCCTATATGACTATTCATGCATCTATATGCTATATGTACTTATATGTATGCAAGCACGATTACATCTATATGCCCTAACAGATACTATTATCTTATGTTTATTTAGCATGTAGGGCATGTATAACGTTGCTTTGTATATGTTGCACTGCTGCATATGAGGAGTTGTCTCTGGTCTCCATGTGCTCCATGTTGGTGCTAGGTTGTTTTACCCACCATTGTCTGTTTCCCTTGTCATGTTCACTTTGTATTTAATAAAATGTATATTGTTACATTATATGGATTCTTTACACCATTTTTTAGTGGTTTTTCTTGCGTTTGCAGCATGGGTGTTTTCCGTTATATCCATATTAACAGGTTTTTATTAATTGTTTCTTGATATATTTATCATCATTATGTTTCCATGGTCACAGTTATTTTGCCTGTTGTGTATTCCTTGCGTTTATTTATTATTTATTATTCATGAACAAATGTGTGTTATTGGTTGAGATATCTCCTTGTACCCCACTGTGGAAACTATTTTGACTTTTATTGTTTGTTCTTATTTGTACTTACAAAAAAAGTTTTTGTTGTTAATATTTGTTTTAGGATATTTTGTCCCACCCTTTATTCTCTTACATTGCCTAATGCAGTAGATTAGCTTTTAATGTTATGTTTAGGTGTTATCCATGTTACTTGTTAGCGGATTAGCATCAATGATTTGCTTATACATGTTCTTACACTCTTATTAAATGAAAATCCCCTAGGTGCATAGTAGTTATAACAACTTGGTCATGTGAGGACAACTACATGTTTGCCCCAAATAACCGAGGAAGAAACTAAAAATAGGAAAATATTAGAAAAAGGAGAGGAAAGCTGGAGTCTCAAGTGCTTCAAATATGAAAAACATTTTATTAGTATACACAATTACAAATAGAAGGTGACATAAGAACAAGAAAAATAAAGACATCAACCCCCATGATTAAGCAGTATACATGAACAATTGAAATGCACGTTAGGGACACAGGGGGTTCCTTTTCTGGCTTCCTGGCTGGCTTCTTGTTTGATGCCTCTAATTGGTATGTTTTTTCTTACCAGTATATCCATACTTATTTACAGAGATTTGTCCACCATATGTTGGGGACTATGATGTTTAGAATACCTCAAAGAGTGTGAGAGTCTGTCACTATGCACATAGTCAATTCATCCATAGAGACTTGCTTATTGTCTTTTGGTTACTATTTCAAGACTATCAAATGTTTAATGTGAGTTGTTTCCATTAGATCTTTTGACTCCAGACATTTTTGCCAACATTGTTTGCTGTGGTCATTTTTATATACTGTTCTCATGTAATTTTCTGTCTGTAATCATGTATACTAATAAAATGTTTTACATATTTGAAGCATTCAAGACTCCAGCTTTCCTCTCCTTTTTGTGATATGTTCTTGTTATCACTATGTTTGAGTACAGACTTTCTTTAAAAACCAACAATGAACTTTAAAGCCAAAGAATTATCTTGGTGCTGAAAGGCTTCAGACCATTTTATGCTAGGTTCTTCCTTGTTTTTAAACAATATCCTCTCTACGAACAAGAATTGCTTCACAAATGCAAAAATCTTATTCACAGGAAAATAAAACTACAGTAGGACAACATTATATTAGAAAATTATCTTGACCATAGAATTATTCCAAGAGGCCTATTTATTCAAATATATCCCACCTTACCCCTGGAAGATGAATAACTAACCATAAAATGGAAAGAAGCAGGATCCCTTACTCCTTGTCCTTAATTCAGATCACTGATGAGAAAAATGGGTCTCTCTCAATGATATGGGTGAGGAAATTGGTCAACTACAGAAATTAATGGAACAAGAAATAACTAACAAAGCCCTTCAAAAGTTCTATCAGGAATTGAAAAAGTATATAGAAAATTAGGAAAAAGAGATCAGTACAAAACTTCAAATCTCTGGAGACCTCCCTCTAGAAATACATCTTATTCCTCACTTTTTTCAACCAGTGAAGGCAATACAGTAAGTCTACAACTGAATGTTAATCTAGACATTTAAGATCTTCAAGGACCCAATTTGTGGGATTAAGAAAACGCCAGGAAACATCTTTCCAAAGGAGTGGGAATTATCTTGATGATCAGCCAAAGGTAATAATCATCCTTTCTGCACATATCTTAACAAAAACACAAAATAGAGTCCTTGAAAAACCTTTTATCAATCAAACAGGAGGACTTCTCAATACAAAGGAGGAACAAGATGCCAAAGCCATTCTAAAATCTCTGCTGGAGGAGAATGCATCAAAGGGAGCGACTCTCTGTGTATTTTTATTGGATTTCTATATATTTATATTTATAACTTGAACACAAAATAAAAGTGAAATATATTTCTCTTTTACGAAAACTTGCATGGTAATCTTTCTGTGCATGGTAAAATCCTAGAAAATAAATTTTCCCTGTGCAAATGAAAATATGTACAGCTGCCCAGAGAATGCTTGAAAATTAATCCAATGATCAAGGAGTTCTTTTACAAGATTCTTTGCTTGTTCCCAGGACAGTTGAAAGGAGCCTTTTGGAGACTTGTGAAATTTTTGTTGGTTTTACAAATCAAGCTGACATCTGTCATTACGAGGCTATACCTCTTATGTCCTCTACAGTGTTATGGCAAAGGGAGCTTCGACACTTTTATGTGTCTCCTCTAAGGATTGTCTTGTGATGCTGCCAACACAATTAATGCAGTGGCAATGCATTTTCTGCCAGTAAACTTAATTCATCAGCTTTTTAAGGTTTGTAGGATTAAAAGCAAGTCAGAAGAAAAATGTTGCATTTTCTATTTTGTTCACATTTCTCTTGAAAGTAATTATTGAAGATTGCATAATATACAATGTGCAGGCAGTAGCAGACTAATATATTTTATGTAATTGACTGTGTAAATTGACCATAATTTTCTTCAAATAGAAATGGATAAAATTATACATTATGGCTAATGATCATACATTTTAAATAATATACATTATTAATATGAAACAAATTCACTACAACAGATCATAAGCAATGAACATGCCGTTGATATATGCCTGTTACCAATCATATATTGATGTTACAAGCAGAATGCAGCCATAATTAATAATAGCAAACAGCTACATCTGCTGATTTTGCTATTTTATCAATAGATACCTATAAAGCCAGTATTTGTTGTATTTTCCATGAACTCGCTACTAAGTAGTCCTATTGTAATGCCTCAAAGTTGGGGATTACATTAATGTTTTTATTTAATTATCTGTACTTGGAATATGTCTTAAAATATTTGAATTGATGCACTGTTTAATGTGTAGTATGCAGCACACACTAAGGGTTAACCCCATTACTTACAGTTGAAACCAGACGTTTATATACACTATATAAAAAGACACATATGCATGTTTCTCTCAATATTTGATATGAAATTAAAATAAGCCTTTCTTGTTTTAGGTCAGTTGGGTTTACCATAATTATTAATATTTGCAAAATGCCAGAATAACGAGAGATAGAATGTTTTAGGGCATTTTTATTACTTACTGCAAAGTCAAAAATTTACATACATTTCATTAGTATTTGGTGCCATTCCCCTTAAACTACTTGAAACAAACATTTGGGATATCCTTCCACAAGCGTCTCACAATAGTTGGACCCATTCCTCCTGACAAAACTGGTGTAACTGATCCAGGATTGTAGGTCGCATTGCTCGCTCCTGCATTTTCAGCTTTGCCCATAAATTTTCAATTGGATTGAGATCAGGGTTTTGTGATCTCCACTCCAAAACATTGACTTTGTTATCCTTTAGCCACTTTGTTACCATTTTGGCAGTACGCTTCGGGTCATTGGAAGACCCATTTCCACTGAGCTTTAACTTCATGGCTGATGTCTTGAGATGCTGCTTCAGAATTTCTACAAAATTTTATTTTTTCATGATGCCATTTTGTGAAGTGCACCAGCCCCTCCTGCAGCAAAAGAGCCACACAACATGATGCTGCCATCCACGTGTTTCACAGTTGAGATGGTGTTCTTAGGCTTCCAAGCTTCTACCTTTTTTTTCAAAACATAATTATGTGTTATTACACACAAAGTTCAATTTTAGTTTCATCAGACCATAGGACATGTCTCCAAAAATTACGGTATGTGTTCCTGTGTGAATTTGCAAACATTAATCTGGCTTTTTTGTTTCTCTTGGAGTAATGGCTTCTAACTGGCAGAGTGGCCTTTCAGCCCATGTTGATACAGTACTCTTTCCACTGTGGATATTGATGCAATCTCACCAGCTTCTGCCATCATCTTCACAAGGTCTTTTGCTTTTGCCCTTGGGTTGATATGCCCTTTTCAGACCAAAGCACATTCATCTCTTGGACACAGAACTCATCTCCTTCCTGAGCAGTATGATGGCTGAACATTCCCATCTTGTTTGTACTTGCATATACAGTAATTGTACAGATGAACGAGGCTCCTTCTAGTATCTTGAAATTGCACCCAAGGATGAGCCAGACTTGCGCAAGTCCAAATTCTCTTCCTGATAGCTTACCTGATTTCTTTCTGCACTGCATATCCTTAGTATTCATTTCTGCCTATAACATTGTGCACACTGCAATCTGTCTGAATGATGAAGGTCATTGTAGGACTGAAACATTTCTTTATTTTTGTTTTACCTGCACAAAATGAAATTATCTGCTTACAACATTTACCTGAGTGCCAAATTTTCTACAAGACTACTTTATTTCTTTAGATTTTCCCATGATGCTAGACAAAGAAGCAATGTGTTTCAGGTGTGCATTAAAATGTATCCACATTTTTGTCTCTAATTAACTCAGATGTTGGCAAAAAAGCTATCAGAAGCTTCAAACACAAGACATTATCATATGGGCAGTCAAGAATTTTTTAAAGGCATAGTAATCTTAGTGCATGTAAACTTTAGACTATGCAGTAAGTAATAAAAATTCCTTAAAACATTCTCTCTCCCTCATTATTCTGGTATTTGGCAAATATTAATAATTATGGTAATCCTAATTGACCAAAAAACGAGAAAGGTTTGTTCTGATTTCATGTCAGATATTGAGAAAAACATGCATAGGTTTCTTTTCGTATAGTGTATGTAAACTTCAGGTTCAACCGTAGATCCCAGATAGGAAATAGTTATGTGGGTAGAGTGTAGTTAATAAAATGCAACAGCCATGGTTGCTAGTTAGAGTAAAGCAGAGTATAAGCAATGGAGCAGCCACAGCAAGGATATAGGAGAGCAGCTCGCTAACTGTTCCAGCAGGATGACACAGGGAAATATCTGAAGAATATGCAGTATGCCTGTTTCATCCCTTAATATGAGGAATCCCCTGATTCACGGAAGCATTGAATATGCCAAGGGTGTCCCCTGTTGCATAGCCAAGGACAGCCAGGAACCAGTTGATGAAATGAACCTAGGCCCACTGGGGGTGCAGCAACCCTGTATAGAGTGGAAAATGTCCAGGTAATAATAAGCGCTTAGTTCTGTTTTCCAGGTTAACCAACAGCTCATACGGACTGTCCTGGGACATAACTATATTGCATTCCCATTTATTGCCAATTTGTTTGCTTCTGCTGCCCTTAACTGATGTCTCTGAAATCATCGTGTAACTATCAAGCTTTTGTGCCAGCATTGTGCTGTTATGAACTTTCTGCCTTGTAAGTAAACTTTACTTTTCATCAACATCATGCCTGCTGATTTCATGCCTTTTTCCTCTCTGCATCAACTTCATTCCAGCCCTAAGAGAACTGCAAATGCTGGTGTCACCTTTGCACATTTGAAACCAGATAATTACCACTGCAACATTGCTCCAGGTGCTGGTCTCCACCAATGACACTAGGGATCCAATCCCCACATGGTATACTGGGTTCCCTTGTGTGCTGCACTATCACCATGGGACTTGGGCTGGCACCAATAAACATTGGATTAATTTCAGTCAAACCAGCCAATATTGGTGGGGTAGGTCAATTATCTAATGTGTATGGGGGCCTTCTCACTGTACCCTTACAAATAATGGAGGTGCAAGGTTAGGCTGTTAGAATAATGTAAGATAATGGCTGATAAGCCTCTGCAAGAGGCAGCAGCTTTCTACTCTCCATTTATTAAAACAAACCAAGCATTCATGTGTATGTGGTTCTTAGAAAAGATAGCTGTCTGTCAAAAGTAATCACATGCTTATGTCCAGCTGAACTTCGCAAAAACCTAAGATGTTATACTTAAACAGATGCTTTCTTAACTTAGAAGTTAATCAATTTCCATGACTCTGTTGTCAGATATCCTGGGGCCAGTGGCTCCTCCCCTGTCTATAGCGCTAGGGGAACCTTAGCATACCCTGCTCTTGGGATTAATTCTAATGGTAAAGACACCAGGGCCACATACCTTAGTGAGCTCCTGAATCTGCTCTTAATCTGTTCCCTCCCCCTCACAGAGAAGTGGGGAGTATTATTGTATGAAAATGCACAAACCAAACTAACAAGGGAATACGCACTGGGATAAAGGAAAATACAAATCACACAAATATGCACTCACAAATAGCAGAGTGGAAAACTGGAAAGTGAAAAAAGGAAAAAACAAAGTAGGAGAGAAGATGAGGAAAAGCACACAACTTAATAACAAAGCAATACTCTTTAGATAAACATTCAAAATGCCTCCTCAAACAACCAACAACTCCAGCTCCAGAGCCAGGCAGCAAGAAACTAAAATGTGCAAAAAGAAAAGGCTATAAGAAGCCACAGCCAGCTCACCAATCCAGGCAGGTGCACGGAACATCATCTTGGACTAAGATGGATATACATAACGAAGTAAGGAAGGCGTTCCAGCTCCATAAAATTCAAATGCTTTATTTCTCCATTAAAAATTGGTGTAGTACAAACAGTCCTTGCCTTAGCGCAAAAGTCCAAGTACAGAGTACATGCGACGCGTTTCGATCGTACCCGATCTTAGTCAATGCATGATTTTCTGAGATTTGCAATGATTGTTATCTAGTGTTCATGGACCAATCCAGTGATCAATGCTGGTCACATGATTATTACCACAGGTCCTGAACACATGAACTTCGCCGCAGCTGCGGAAATTGCACACAAGTGTGGTTAAAATACTGAATGACATATCATAAATATACATACAAAACAATCAACAATGCAAAGATTAATACAAAGATAAATTCAAAGAATAAGAATGGAATAAATTCAGCAGTAATGGTACATAATTTCATTTTTACGATTCAGGCCAAATGGATATCTGGTTCGCAAATTATATATCCAAAAAGCTTCTCTGGTTAGAAGCTGTCTTTTGATATCTCCACCCCGCTGTGACAGTTTAGTTTGTTCTATGCCCTGGATTGTCATCATAGATGTATTACCTGAATGACACATGATAAAGTGTTTTGGCAGCAGCTGATATATTTTTACCTTGGATATTAGTGCTTTCTAGGTCCCTTAAGTGCTCTGTGAATCTAGTTTTCAGCTTTCTCGTAGTGCACCCTATGTATGACAAATTACATTCTCTACAGTCAATTTTGTACACTACATTCTTTGAGTGACAATTAATAAAATTTTTTATTTGGAAAGTTTTGTTTTTATCCTTATCTTGGAATGTGTTATTTGTTAATGCGTACCTGCATGTACTGCACGCAGTGACACCACATTTGTAAAAGCCTTTACATTGCAACCATGTACTAGAAGCCGGCTGTGATTGAAAGAGACTAGGTGATAAAGAGCTGCCAATAGTTGGCGCTCTCCTGGCCACAATATTGAGCCCATCTTTGAGAATATCTGATAGTAAATCGTCTTCCTGCAATATAGGTAACCTTTTCAATATTATATTTTTAATTTCGTTGAACTGGCTGCTGTATTGGAAACAAACATATGGTTTCTTATTTTTACCTTCTCTTTCTCTTTTATTCTCTCTATCTGGGGTTAAAAGACTATCTCTAGGTTTTTTATCCACTATTTTTTGTGCTCTATTTAGGGTCCAGTCAGGATACTGTCTTTCTTTCTGCGTGTCTTTGGTGTCTTTCACTTTGGTGTCTTTCTTTATGTGGTGTCACTGCGTGTCACTAATATCCAAGGTAAAAATATATCAGCTGCTGCCAAACACTTTATCATGTGTCATTCAGGTAATACATCTATGATGACAATCCAGGGCATAGAACAAACTAAACTGTCACAGCGGGGTGGAGATATCAAAAGACAGCTTCTAACCAGAGAAGCTTTTTGGATATATAATTTGCGAACCAGATATCCATTTGGCCTGAATCGTAAAAATGAAATTATGTACCATTACTGCTGAATTTATTCCATTCTTATTCTTTGAATTTATCTTTGTATTAATCTTTGCATTGTTGATTGTTTTGTATGTATATTTATGATATGTCATTCAGTATTTTAACCACACTTGTGTGCAATTTCCGCAGCTGCGGCGAAGTTCATGTGTTCAGGACCTGTGGTAATAATCATGTGACCAGCATTGATCACTGGATTGGTCCATGAACACTAGATAACAATCATTGCAAATCTCAGAAAATCATGCATTGACTAAGATCGGGTACGATCGAAACGCGTCGCATGTACTCTGTACTTGGACTTTTGCGCTAAGGCAAGGACTGTTTGTACTACACCAATTTTTAATGGAGAAATAAAGCATTTGAATTTTATGGAGCTGGAACGCCTTCCTTGCTTCGTTAAGCAAGAAACTAACACTGGCATCCCTCATAGCCAGAGGCAAATATATATACGTTTACTTATAACTTAGAGATGGAGATTCACAGTTTACCAAATGGACAGGCAGCAGGGATGTCCACTTGAGCCTCTACCACCTCTTTCTCCAAATTGGAACATATTGAAGGAATTACTAGCTCTTTCTATAGTATAGCACTTGGTTTACAATTATCTCCACCCCCAGGAAAACAATGGGGCAAGGCATCTGCCTTCATATTCTTATTTCCTGGCCTATTTGTCACAAAAAACGTTGAATCTGGTGAAGAGCAAAAACCAACTTGTCTGTCTATGCATCAGATGTTTGTTAGAAAAGGGATCTCCTGAATCGAGAACATGCATTTCTCTGGTTTGACGAATAATTTGTTGTCCGTGAGTATCTGTAGGAATTGCCTGACATGTACCTGATGTGACTCTAGAACACACGAATAAATAAATATGTCATCAAGGTAGATCACAACAGACCTACCTGAAATTTGACTAAAAGTGTCATTAACAAAGTTTTGAAAGACGGTGGGAGCATAGGTCAACTTGAATGGCATCTTGAGATTTTCATAGTGTCCCTCAGGCGTACTGAAGGCTGTCTTCCACTCATCCTTCTCCTTTATACGAATAAAAATATAAGTCCCCTCTGAGAACCAGTATAGAAAACCATTTGGCTCCTATGATTTCATTAAAGATATCCAGGATAAGAGCAAGACGGTATGGATCCCGGACTGTGATCAGAATAAGGCTTGTGAAAAGCTAGGCAAGGCGTAACCCCATGTCTTTTTTCTTGACAAAGAAAAACCCTGTTGCAACAGAAGATGAAGATGGTCTGATATGACCCTTTGCCAGACTCTCAGCTATATAGTCCTTCATGGCATGCCTCTCTGGACCAGATATATAGTATAACCTGCTATTTGGCAGCTTGGCCTCAGGAATAAGATTAAATGCGCAATTATAAGGATGATGTGGAGGAAGTTCCTGGCACCACTGTTCTGAAAACACATCCCTGAAATCAAACAAGTATTCAGTCAGAGGTTTGGTACCCACCCTGGCTAGTCGGGTGCACAAGCAATGTTCTGGGCAATTTTTGCCCCATTATACCACCTCCTGAAACTGCCAGTCTACCACAGGATTGTGCAGCATTTGCTAATTTAGTCCAAGAACTACATGAAAGGGCAAACCTTCTAGCACATAGCAGTAAAAAAAATTGAGTGCATGGTGCATATCTGTAAATGCAACATACGAAAAACCAGAATAAAATTCCCCTGGCTCAAGGGTGCAGAGTCAATGCAGACTATGGGTATAGGTCTAGTCAACTTTTGAGATTTGAAGCCATAGACCTGGATGAACCCAGTGTTCCCACTGTCCAGAAAAGCAGGAATGACCACCTTATTTTTGCCAAGATGGACATTGACTGCTAAAAAATTTTGTGACCTTTCTTCGGATGAAATTAGTACACTCATGTTGCCAACCTCTCCTTGACCCGGGTTCCTAAGTTTTCCAGCTGTTTATGATGTAATCCGGTAGGACAAGTACCCAAAAAATTACCCTCTCCACCGAAGAAGAAACACCTTCCCCCTATAAGCCGAACTACAGTTCCCACAGAACATGTCGCCACACCCAACTACATGAACTTGACATAGTTGACTTATGCCCAGGTTTCCTCCTTGACCCTGGATCCTCACAATTTGAAGTGTCTCCTTATGTCTCTGCTGAAGACAGTGGTCTACATTGTTGATCAGAGACATGGTTGCCTCAAGGAAGACCAGAGTCTCATACAGGGAAAGGGCATGCCTAACTCCTACAGATAATCCTTGATAGAAATGTCTATGGAGTTTGGGATCATTCCACTTAGCCCACACCAAAATTCAGAGCAGTACTCCTCTGCGGCCAGTCTCCCTGCTGAAACTGTCATAGTGTAGACTCAGCCATGGACACACAGTCAGGGTCATCAAAAATGTGACCCAGTGCCTGAAAAAAGTCCTCAACCTACCAAAGTGACTAATACTATGCCCAGAGAGAGAATGCCCATGCTTGCGGTTCAACCTGTAGGAGCGAAATTATGATTCCCACTCTTTGCTCGTAGGTTCCTAAAGAGTGGGGATGTAACTTAAAAATAGCTTACAAGCCTCCTTAAAAATAACAAATTTATCATGCCCCCTGAGACCCTGTCAGGCAAAGCGACATTGAGCTCCACCTGGGGTTGCCTAGGAGTAGCAGACCCCACGCCAGCTGTGTCAGGTTGTTGTGTCATCACAGTTCAAAGTTCTGCACCTTCAGGCTGAGCTGCTGCAGTTGCCCAGCCAGAGCATTAATAGGATCCATAATGGGTCAATATATAGTCTGGGTCAGTGTTAATGTCATGACTCTGTTGTCGGATATCCCGTGGATAATGGCACCCTTGCTGTCCTTGCTCCCCGGATTAGATTGTATGGTGAAAACGCAAGGTCCACATACCTTGCTGAGCTACTGAATCTACCCTTAATCTGTTCCCTCCCCTACCCAGAGAAGTGGGGAGTAGTAGTGTATGAAAATACACCAACCAGACTAACAAGGAAATATGTACAGGTATAAAGGAAAATACTAGTCACATACATATGTACTCACAAACAACAAAGTGGTACACTGAAGAATGAAGGAAGGAATATCAAGATAGAAGAGGATGAGGAAATGTACACAACTGAATAACCCAGCAACAGTGTTTAGATAAACACTCCAAACACCTTCTCAAACAACCAGCTACTCCAACTCCAAAGCCAGGCAGTAAGAAACTAATACTGGCATCCTTGATAGCCAGAGGTGAATATATATATAGGAGAGGGAAGTGGCCAACACTGAACAACTCAAACCATCAACACTGAAAAGCTCTAGAAGCTTTCAACAGAACAGTTTAATCCCTCCTCTGCTAGCAGAAACCTACACCATTTATTATGATAGTGAGGTGCTTCGAATTAGTGCAGGATAGTGGGAAATTAGATGCTGCTGTCTTTTGGCAGCTCTCTGTCACGATAAACTCATGACACCTGTTAAAAAAGCATTTGTTTTTATTGTAAGAAGGTTTTAGCATAGCATACATGAAGTAAAAGGAATCTGTCATTTAAAGAATGCCATTAACCTGCAGATATGGGGTTAATCTACAGCTTAATAGGTTTCTGCCACCTTGCATTGCTCACTGCCGGTAGGAAATGAAAAGTGAAACACAGTTTCAGTCACCGCTCTGTGCATAGGGAGCAGCGGCTGTAACAACGATCCAGGCACTGACTAACAACCAGCTCAACATCAGGGTCATCAGTCAGTCACTGTCGAGGGCGAGGTTACAGCAACTACTCTCTATACACTGAGTGGTGACTGAAACCATTCTAGTGCCAACCCTATGACTGAAACAGCAAGGCTGCTGAGAGGAATAAAATTAATTTTCTCTTGGCAAAGGTACTCTGTGCAGGTGCCTTACGGGGTCTGAATGCTATTAAACCTTCAGATTACACCATATCTGCAGGATAATAGTGTAATGTACATTATATGACCCCTTTAAATCGTAAGGTAGCTTTCATTAACTCTATATCAGGATTATTTAGGCCTGTGCTACACTGCGACTTTTTCGAGAGCTACTGCCTTAGTTTAACCATGAGCAACTGCAATTCACTCAGTTGTATTCTACTCAACGTATTGATTTGGACTGCAGCTCTATTTAAATAGGTAAAATCAATTAGGACTGCTACAAAACGTCACAGTGTATCCCACACCTTAGGGTTCATACTCACATGCGAGAAACTCAGATGAGTCTCGCACGTCAATAACCGACACTGCACCTGACACTCAGGATTGGAGCATGTGGCTGCATGTATTGCTACGTGGCCGCACTCTCTGATCCGAGTGCCGGGTGCAGTGCCAGGTATTGACGTGCGAGACTCATCCGAGTTTCTCGCATGTGAAAATGAGCCCTTACTGTGAGTAGTATGACTACTTTAAAGAGGTTGGCCACTACTTTTTTTATTGATTACCTATACTTAGAATAGTCCATCAATATTTGACAGGTAGGGATGTGACACCCGAAACCTCTGCTCACCAGCTGTTACTTGCACTGGTGGTGGTCAGGAAATTCTTGGTTATTGTAAGAGTACAGCAGCTCCTTCAAAACTATAGTTGCTTCGATTGGACACTACATCCCTTATTAATTTAAAAAGGGAGTGGATCTGTAGTATCTGTTAGTGGCCACTATTAAAATGACAGGACTTTTGTGTTCCAGCAGCATCCCAGAACTTCCCGTTGCCAGAAACAGTTCATTGACGAATGTTTCAGGTGTCCTACCTCCACTAACCAGATATTGATGGCCTATTCGAAGAATAGACCACTAATAAAAAGTAGTTTTTAAAACCTTTAACTGATAATTATGCAGATTAAGTACATAAGTACATAAAGAGATTAGACACTGGGATCTCTGGAGCACATGGCTGAATCTTGATGTAATAGGGCATCTAAAGTGTTCTATGCGGACCAGCTCTATCTCCATAACTTTCTAATTTTAGATATATGGTACCTAGCAAAGCACCATAAGAATAACCATGTGATGCAACATGGAATCCATGTGCCGCCGCAATGCCCCTAAAAATTGCTCTATTGTGCAGGAGTTCTTTGAATCAATGTATAAAAATGGCCTGATGGTAATAATTGGCAATGTTGTATTTTTCACTTTCAAATATTGCCATAGTAAAATTGTGAAAAAAGAAACATTTCTAAATAATAACATGAATTCAAAATGTTAAATTTTGCAGCTCTAGGTTACTCAGCATCTTTCAACATTTTTTCCACTTTGCAATATCCTATATAGTTGATACTGGGAGAGCCTGAGGGGTTAGATGATGTTAAACTGATTGGATGTGTAGCAGGATTTAGATTGTGCTTTATTAACCTAACATTTCCTCGATTCCATGTTGTTTATAGAAAAACTGGCTTTTTGTAGCATTAATTTGATTTTTTCAGATAACAACCTTGTTGTCGAAAACATGATGGAGGTAAGCATATGGATAATCAGAAAGATAAGAAAATCTCCTACTTTAGCTGGAAATATAAATACTTTTTGTACAGATAAAATCAACCTAGCATCTCAGACCTGAAGCACGTCCTTTCTTTCAGCTGAAAGCCTCTTGTATGTCATAAGGGGCCATTTAGTTTTCAGCAAATTGTTGTAGGAAGAGATTCAAACATCTATAAAATTCTGATCCAGGAGAACGGCTTAAACACAATATTCACATATAAATGAGTTGAAATGTTCGTTTATGTGCATTTTTCCCAGTAAATGAAATCTAGAACTAAATATATTTATTTTTCTTTGCATTAATCAGTACAACAAGTGAGTACATGAAACTTTGTATTCAAGGAAGGTTGAATTTTCTACTGCTTTCCACAGACTTTATTTCTCTTTTTCCTACCTGTAAAAACGCTATAAATATTCATTAAAACTTTTAGTTCCCCCAAAAAGATTAATTCACTGTAATGGCATTGATGAGCAAGGCAATATCCTATGTAGTTTTTTCATCTATACAGAAGAGTAAGGGGGCTAGGAACTTCGAGAGGCTTAGAGCAAATAAACTCTTGACATGCAACCTGAGAACATTGAAAATTAAACATTTTCAAGAGCATTTAAAAATGATATAGTAAAAAAACAGAAGAATAAAGGACAAAGAGTTTAATATATCTTAATTAGTGATGAACGAGTATTCTCGGTAATGCTCTTTACTCGCCCGAGCATCGCTGTACTCGCGGTACTCGGCGAGCATTGAGCATTTCTGGTCTCGCTTGGTGGGAGCTCGGGTCGCCACCCTGCACGATTGGCGCCCTTTACAGAGCCAACCAACATGCAGGGATTGTCTGTCATGCACTGTAATGCCACAGCCATCTTTGTTGTGGTATTACAGTGATTGGCTGACCGCACAGCGTCATCAGGTCTGTAAGAGACCTGGAGCCACCCGGCTCAGTTCATTCAGCTCCAGAATCAGACAGTGTAGGAAGAGCTGCTGCTAAGATAGGGTCATATTTGGGGATTTATTAGTTAGTGTGGGTCTACCATTGTTGAGTCCACATATCCAGCTAAACCAACAGTCCTTCTAAGGACTAATTATGGGGTCTATAGATTACAGTGCTAGGTAGGCAAGGGAGTGTGTGTGTTTTTTGCACCTTAAACATCATCAGCTTGTTGACAATGCAGACTACAGCCAGATCATTTTAATACTGCAGTGTGAAAATCCAGCAATTTTAAACGGAATGCCCGTCCCAGGCATCACATCTGAGTGGCAGAAAATTGTGGCATTTTTTGTGGTACTGTAGTATGTTTTTGAGTGTCTTATAAAAAATGTTGACACCATTTTGATGACCAAAAAAATATTTTGCTGCCCCCAAAAATATTTAGCTTACAAAAAAATATTTGGCTGCCAAAAAATATTTATCTGTCAAAAAAATATTTAGCTGCTCAAAAAATATTTAGCTGCCCCAAAACGATTTAGCTGTCCAAAACAAATTTAGCTGATCAAAAAATATTTAGTTTGCAAAAAAATATTTAGCTGCCCCAAAAAATATTTAGCTGCCCCAAAAATATTTAGTTACAGTTCATATATTTAACACTGTGTTTTGTCCGCCACACACATTGCATATCATTGTACTAAATATTTTACAATTTTAGTCCTTCAAATAATTATTTTTGTAGTGTCACATAGCCTAGTTTTTAACACAATTTTGGTGGGCAAAAAAAAAAAAATCCAGGCCACATATTTAACAGTGTGCTATCTGCATCAGAAGCCTGATCTGTTATGGTTCTCAATGGCAAGAGAACATAGCCCAGCAAACATAAGAACTAGCTCTTGGAAGGATGGAAACTAAACTGACCATGAACTAAACCTGCCGCAACAACTAACAGTAGCCGGGTAGCGTAGCCTGCGTTTTATCCCTAGACGCCCAGCGCCGGCCGGAGGACTAACTAATCCTGGCAGAGGAAAATATAGTCCTGGCTCACCTCTAGAGAAATTTCCCCGAAAGGCAGACAGAGGCCCCCACAAATATTGGCGGTGATTTTAGATGAAATGACAAACGTAGTATGAAAATAGGTTTAGCAAAATTGAGGTCCGCTTACTAGATAGCAGAAAGACAGAAAGGGCACTTTCATGGTCAGCTGAAAACCCTATCAAAACATCATCCTGAAATTACTTTAAGACTCTAGTATTAACTCATAACATCAGAGTGGCAATTTCAGATCACAAGAGCTTTCCAGACACAGAAACGAAACTACAGCTGTGAACTGGAACAAAATGCAAAAACAAACAAGGACTAAAGTCCAACTTAGCTGGGAGTTGTCTAGCAGCAGGAACATGCACAGAAAGGCTTCTGATTACAATGTTGACCGGCATGGAAGTGACAGAGGAGCAAGGCTAAATAGCGACTCCCACATCCTGATGGAAACAGGTGAACAGAGAGGATGATGCACACCAGTTCAATTCCACCAGTGGCCACCGGGGGAGCCCAGAATCCAATTTCACAACAGTACCCCCCCTCAAGGAGGGGGCACCGAACCCTCACCAGAACCACCAGGGCGATCAGGATGAGCCCTATGAAAGGCACGGACCAAATCGGAGGCATGAACATCAGAGGCAGTCACCCAAGAATTATCCTCCTGACCGTATCCCTTCCATTTGACCAGATACTGGAGTTTCCGTCTGGAAACACGGGAGTCCAAGATTTTTTCCACAACGTACTCCAACTCGCCCTCAACCAACACCGGAGCAGGAGGCTCAACGGAAGGCACAACCGGTACCTCATACCTGCGCAATAATGACCGATGAAAAACATTATGAATAGAAAAAGATGCAGGGAGGTCCAAACGGAAGGACACAGGGTTAAGAATCTCCAATATCTTGTACGGGCCGATGAACCGAGGCTTAAACTTGGGAGAAGAAACCCTCATAGGGACAAAACGAGAAGACAACCACACCAAGTTCCCAACACAAAGCCGAGGACTAACCCGACGCCGGCGGTTGGCAAAAAGCTGAGTTTTCTCCTGGGACAACTTCAAATTGTCCACTACCTGCCCCCAAATCTGATGCAACCTCTCCACCACAGCATCCACTCCAGGACAATCCGAAGATTCCACCTGACCAGAAGAAAATCGAGGATGAAACCCCGAATTACAGAAAAAGGGAGACACCAAGGTGGCAGAGCTGGCCCGATTATTGAGGGCAAACTCCGCTAAAGGCAAAAAAGCAACCCAATCATCCTGATCTGCAGACACAAAACACCTCAAATATGTCTCCAAGGTCTGATTCGTCCGCTCGGTCTGGCCATTAGTCTGAGGATGGAAAGCAGACGAGAAAGACAAATCTATGCCCATCCTAGCACAGAATGCTCGCCAAAATCTAGACACGAATTGGGTACCTCTGTCAGAAACGATATTCTCCGGAATACCATGCAAACGGACCACATTTTGAAAAAACAGAGGAACCAACTCGGAAGAAGAAGGCAACTTAGGCAGGGGAACCAAATGGACCATCTTAGAGAAACGATCACACACCACCCAGATGACAGACATCTTCTGAGAAACAGGAAGATCTGAAATAAAATCCATCGAGATGTGCGTCCAGGGCCTCTTCGGGATAGGCAAGGGCAACAACAATCCACTAGCCCGAGAACAACAAGGCTTGGCCCGAGCACAAACGTCACAAGACTGCACGAAGCCTCGCACATCTCGAGACAGGGAAGGCCACCAGAAGGACCTTGCCACCAAATCCCTGGTACCAAAGATTCCAGGATGACCTGCCAACGCAGAAGAATGAACCTCAGAAATGACTTTACTGGTCCAATCATCAGGAACAAACAGTCTACCAGGTGGGCAACGATCAGGTCTATCCGCCTGAAACTCCTGCAAGGCCCGCCGCAGGTCTGGAGAAACGGCAGACAATATCACTCCATCCTTAAGGATACCTGTAGGTTCAGAATTACCAGGGGAGTCAGGCTCAAAACTCCTAGAAAGGGCATCCGCCTTAACATTCTTAGAACCCGGCAGGTAGGACACCACAAAATTAAACCGAGAGAAAAACAACGACCAGCGCGCCTGTCTAGGATTCAGGCGTCTGGCGGACTCAAGATAAATTAGATTTTTGTGGTCAGTCAATACCACCACCTGATGTCTAGCCCCCTCAAGCCAATGACGCCACTCCTCAAAAGCCCACTTCATGGCCAAAAGCTCCCGATTCCCAACATCATAATTCCGCTCGGCGGGCAAAAATTTACGCGAGAAAAAAGCACAAGGTCTCATCACGGAGCAATCGGAACTTCTCTGCGACAAAACCGCCCCAGCTCCGATTTCAGAAGCGTCGACCTCAACCTGAAAAGGAAGAGCAACATCAGGCTGACGCAACACAGGGGCGGAAGAAAAGCGGCGCTTAAGCTCCCGAAAGGCCTCCACAGCAGCAGGGGACCAATCAGCAACATCAGCACCCTTCTTAGTCAAATCAGTCAATGGTTTAACAACATCAGAAAAACCAGCAATAAATCGACGATAAAAGTTAGCAAAGCCCAAAAATTTCTGAAGGCTCTTAAGAGAAGAGGGTTGCGTCCAATCACAAATAGCCTGAACCTTGACAGGATCCATCTCGATGGAAGAGGGGGAAAAAATATATCCCAAAAAGGAAATCTTTTGAACCCCAAAAACGCACTTAGAACCCTTCACACACAAGGAATTAGACCGCAAAACCTGAAAAACCCTCCTGACCTGCTGGACATGAGAGTCCCAGTCATCCGAAAAAATCAAAATATCATCCAGATACACAATCATAAATTTATCCAAATAATCACGGAAAATGTCATGCATAAAGGACTGAAAGACTGAAGGGGCATTTGAAAGACCAAAAGGCATCACCAAATACTCAAAGTGGCCCTCGGGCGTATTAAATGCGGTTTTCCACTCATCCCCCTGCTTAATTCGCACCAAATTATACGCCCCACGGAGATCTATCTTAGAGAACCACTTGGCCCCCTTTATGCGAGCAAACAAATCAGTCAGCAGTGGCAACGGATATTGATATTTAACTGTGATTTTATTCAAAAGCCGATAATCAATGCACGGCCTCAAAGAGCCATCTTTCTTAGCCACAAAGAAAAAACCGGCTCCTAAGGGAGATGACGAAGGACGAATATGTCCCTTTTCCAAGGACTCCTTTATATATTCTCGCATAGCAGCATGTTCAGGCACAGACAGATTAAATAAACGACCCTTAGGGTATTTACTACCCGGAATCAAATCTATGGCACAATCGCACTCCCGGTGCGGAGGTAATGAACCAAGCTTAGGTTCTTCAAAAACGTCACGATATTCAGTCAAGAATTCAGGAATCTCAGAGGGAATAGATGATGAAATGGAAACCACAGGTACGTCCCCATGCGTCCCCTTACATCCCCAGCTTAACACAGACATAGCTTTCCAGTCAAGGACTGGGTTATGAGATTGCAGCCATGGCAATCCAAGCACCAACACATCATGTAGGTTATACAGCACAAGAAAGCGAATAATCTCCTGGTGATCCGGATTAATCCGCATAGTTACTTGTGTCCAGTATTGTGGTTTATTGCTAGCCAATGGGGTGGAGTCAATCCCCTTCAGGGGTATAGGAGTTTCCAGAGGCTCCAAATCATACCCACAGCGTTTGGCAAAGGACCAATCCATAAGACTCAAAGCGGCGCCAGAGTCGACATAGGCATCCGCGGTAATAGATGATAAAGAACAAATCAGGGTCACAGATAGAATAAACTTAGACTGTAAAGTGCCAATTGAAACAGACTTATCAAGCTTCTTAATACGCTTAGAGCATGCTGATATAACATGAGTTGAATCACCGCAATAGAAGCACAACCCATTTTTTCGTCTAAAATTCTGCCGTTCACTTCTGGACAGAATTCTATCACATTGCATATTCTCTGGCGTCTTCTCAGTAGACACCGCCAAATGGTGCACCGGTTTGCGCTCCCGCAGACGCCTATCGATCTGGATAGCCATTGTCATGGACTCATTCAGACCCGCAGGCACAGGGAACCCCACCATAACATCCTTAATGGCATCAGAGAGACCCTCTCTGAAATTCGCCGCCAGGGCGCAC
This sequence comes from Ranitomeya variabilis, assembly GCF_051348905.1. NCBI lineage: Eukaryota > Metazoa > Chordata > Amphibia > Anura > Dendrobatidae > Ranitomeya > Ranitomeya variabilis. The sequence continues at coordinate 534,201,157 of NC_135236.1, forward strand.
TCATTCCACTGAGTAAGCACAGCCCATTTACGGAATTTCTGGCAGTATATTTCAGCTTCGTCTTGCCCCTGAGATAGGGACATCAAGGCCTTTTCCGCCTGAAGTTCTAACTGAGGTTCCTCATAAAGCAACCCCAAGGCCAGAAAAAAACGCATCCACATTGAGCAATGCAGGATCCCCTGGAGCCAATGCAAAAGCCCAATCCTGAGGGTCGCCCCGGAGCAAGGAGATCACAATCCTGACCTGCTGAGCAGGATCTCCAGCAGAGCGAGATTTCAGGGACAAAAACAACTTGCAATTATTTTTGAAATTTTGAAAGCAAGATCTATTCCCCGAGAAAAATTCAGGCAAAGGAATTCTAGGTTCAGATATAGGAACATGAACAACAAAATCTTGTAAATTTTGAACTTTCGTGGTGAGATTATTCAAACCTGCAGCTAAACTCTGAATATCCATTTTAAACAGGTGAACACAGAGCCATTCCAGGATTAGAAGGAGAGAGAGAGAGAAAGGCTGCAATATAGGCAGACTTGCAAGAGATTCAATTACAAGCACACTCAGAACTGCAGGAAAAAAAAAAAAAAATCTTCAGCAGACTTCTCTTTTCTCTCCTTTCTCTGTCAATTAATTTAACCCTTTTTGGGCCGGTCAAACTGTTATGGTTCTCAATGGCAAGAGAACATAGCCCAGCAAACATAAGAACTAGCTCTTGGAAGGATGGAAACTAAACTGACCATGAACTAAACCTGCCGCAACAACTAACAGTAGCCGGGTAGCGTAGCCTGCGTTTTATCCCTAGACGCCCAGCGCCGGCCGGAGGACTAACTAATCCTGGCAGAGGAAAATATAGTCCTGGCTCACCTCTAGAGAAATTTCCCCGAAAGGCAGACAGAGGCCCCCACAAATATTGGCGGTGATTTTAGATGAAATGACAAACGTAGTATGAAAATAGGTTTAGCAAAATTGAGGTCCGCTTACTAGATAGCAGAAAGACAGAAAGGGCACTTTCATGGTCAGCTGAAAACCCTATCAAAACATCATCCTGAAATTACTTTAAGACTCTAGTATTAACTCATAACATCAGAGTGACAATTTCAGATCACAAGAGCTTTCCAGACACAGAAACGAAACTACAGCTGTGAACTGGAACAAAATGCAAAAACAAACAAGGACTAAAGTCCAACTTAGCTGGGAGTTGTCTAGCAGCAGGAACATGCACAGAAAGGCTTCTGATTACAATGTTGACCGGCATGGAAGTGACAGAGGAGCAAGGCTAAATAGCGACTCCCACATCCTGATGGAAACAGGTGAACAGAGAGGATGATGCACACCAGTTCAATTCCACCAGTGGCCACCGGGGGAGCCCAGAATCCAATTTCACAACACTGATCTATCTGTGTCCTACAAATTGTGGCATTTTGGGCCTACATTCTCCTTTTTTGCCTGTGTCTTACCGTAATTCTATACAGTATTTTTTGGTAAAAAAACCCATACAGGCCACATATTTAACAGTCTGGTATCTCCGTCAGATGCCTGATATATCTGCGGGCTACAAATTGTGGTATTTCAGGGCTACATTGCCCTTTTTTTGCTGTGTCTTACCCTAGTTCAGTGTTTCTCAACTCCAGTCCTCAAGACTAGGGTTGAGCGACCTTTACTTTTATAGGATCGGGTCGGGTTTCACGAAACCCGACTTTTTCAAAAGTCGGGTCGAGTGAAATCGGCCGATCCTATAAAAAAGTCGGGGTCGGGGTCGGCCGAAACTCGAAACCCAATGCAGTGCATTGGGTTTCCAATGGTTCCCAGGGTCTGAAGGAGCGGAAACTCTCCTTCAGGCCCTGGGATCCATATTTAAGTGTAAAATAAAGAATTAAAATAAAAAATATCGCTATACTTACCATCTGATGCGCCCTGGTACTAACCGGGAACCTTCCTTCCTTAGAATCAGCCTTCCAGGACCTTGCGGTGATGTCGCGGCAATGTCACGGCTTGTGATTGGTCGCGCGGCCGCCCATGTGACCGCTCGCGCGACCAATCACAAGCCGCAACGTCACCGTGACGTCACCAAAGGTCCTGGAAGGGCTGATTCTTAGGAAGGAAGGCTGCCGGAAAGAAGCAGGGCGTGTCCGAGGGTGAGTATATACCTAATAGGAATATACTCACCCTCGGCTTCGTTCCGGCAGCCTTCCTTCCTAAGAATCAGCCCTTCCAGGACCTTCGGTGACGTCACGGTGACGTCGCGGCTTGTGATTGGTCGCGCAAGCGGTCACATGGGCGGCCGCGCGACCAATCACAAGCCGCGACGTCGCCGCGACGTCACCGCAAGGTCCTGGAAGGCTGATTCTAAGGAAGGAAGGTTCCCGGTTAGTACCAGGGCGCATCAGATGGTAAGTATAGCGATATTTTTTATTTTAATTCTTTATTTTACACTTAAATCTGAATTCCGATACCAATTCCCGATATCTTAAACATATCGGGAATCGGTATCGGAATTCCGATTCCAGGTTCAGAAGATCGCCGACTTCATGGCCGACCCCACACAGGGGTCGGGTCGGGTTTCATGAAACCCGACTTTGCCAAAAGTCGGCGACTTCTGAAAATTGCCCACCCGTTTTGCTCAACCCTACTCAAGACCCTACAACAGGTCACGTTTTCAGGATTTCCTTAGTATTGCATAGGCGATGGAATTAATGCTTGAGCAGGCAGGTGATGAAATTATCACCTGTGCAATACTAAGGAAATCCTGAAAACATGGCCTGTTGTGGGGTCTTGAGGACTGGAGTTGAGAAACACTGCCCAAGTTCAATAGACTACTTTAGGGTAAAAAAATTAAAAATACAGGCCAAATATTAAACAGTCTGGTATCTCCATCAAACGCCAGATCTATCTGTGATCTACAAATTATGTCATTTCAGGGCTGCATTGCCCTTTTTTTGTTGTGTCATACCCTAGTTCAATTGACTACTTTGGGGTAAAAAATTTCAAAATACAGGCCACATATTGAACAGTCTAATATCTTTGTCAGACGCCTGATCTATCTGTGGGCTACAAATTGTGGCAATTCTGGGCTACATTGCCCTTTTTTTGCTGTGTCTTACCTAGTTATTACCAACATTTAAAAAAAAAAATTACCTACGTTCCAGAGAATTAAAACTCTTAAGTTTGCTCCAAATTCAGCCATTTGTGGTGAATGGGGAAAATATTTTAGTAGTCCATTTAAAATGGGCAAGGTGCGTGGCAAAGGACGGGGAAGTGGACATGATGCTGAGGGTGCATGCAGAGGCCGCGGCTGTGGGCAAGCTGAAAGTGCCCACAACAAACACCCGCATAGTCTCGCTCGACCTTCCTGTCCCAATTACTAGGGGACCGCAAGCACACCACTATTGAACCCAGAGCAGTGTCAAAAGGTTGTTGGTTGGATAGCAAATAATGATTTCAGTTAGTTTGCCACCACAACCCACCATGTCTTCCACACGGTCAAGTCTGAGTAGCCTTGAGTCTGGTCCGCATATTACTCCCCCTGATCCTCCTTCCTCCCACCGTGCCGAGTGCCCGGAAACAACTGACCCCACACTTGGACACTCCAATGAGCTGTTCACTTTTCCATTTATAGATTTAGGACTCTCAGCTGGTTAACTTGAAGCATGGAAAGATGAGAGTCGCATGTAGCTCAAATATTTGAGCAGCCATGGTCACACAAAGGCAAAGGTGGGAAAGTGTAAAAAGAGGTGGACGATGATGAGACACATTTGCCAGAAAGTCCGGAGGAGGACCAGGGTGCGGATGTGGAAGATGAGGTGGTGGATGATACAGTGAGTGACCCAACCTGGCAGGAGGACATGCAGAGCGAGGACAGCAGCACACATGGGGAAGGTGGCATAGCACCCCAACAGGCAGGAAGAAGCAGTGTGGTGGCCACAGACAGAAGGCACGCATCAGTTCCCCCTAACACCAATATGACAGATGTTGCCATTCCAACTGTTAGGTCTTCCCAAGTATGGTTGTTTTTTAAAGACTCTGCTGTTAACCCCAAACAGACCATTTGCACCACCTGCCATGCCTGCTTCAGCAGGGGTAGCAAAACTACCAGCCTGACCACCACCAGCATGATCAGGCACATGGCAGCAAAGCACCTGAATTTGTGAGCCGAACCCCAGGCTCCAGGAACAGTGTCTGTGGGTGACATCAATGCTTCTTCCACTGTTTTGTGTATAAGCCAATCCCCTGTACACGGTGCATGAAAAGATGCTTCGTGCCTTGCACCTGTCATTGCGCACAGTCAAATAGCACCATCATCAAGCACATCCTTGTCCCAGCACAGCCTTCAGTTGTCCCAACCACAATAATTGGAATTCAAGTGGAAATATGCAGCCAACGCCCCACAGGCCACAGTACTAAATTTACAAATTTCTCATCTGCTTCTAGTCGAAATGTTGTCTTTTAAGCTCATGGAGATGGAAGATTTACACAACCTGATGGCATCCAAGGGTACTCGGTCCCCTGCCACCACTATTTCTCCCCGTGTGCCATACCAGCATTACACCAGCACGTGTGCCACAACATTACCCGTGTCCTCAACAATGCTGTCACTGGGAATGTCCACCTAACCACGGAGACAAGGACAAGTGCTTGTGGGCAGGGAAGGTACATCTCACTGATGGCACACTGGGTTAACATAGTAGAAGCCAGGACCCAGTTGGACTTTGGGATGGAACACATCCTCCCGATGCCGAGGATTGCGAGCCCTACGTCAGTCAGGGTTGTCCCCACAGTGTACAGCTCCTGCACCTCCTCCTCCTCTTCAGCCTCCATCTCTGAAATGAGCACATCAGTCACAAACTGGAAGCACAGCCTCAGCCAAGTGCCAACAGGCTGTGCTGAAGCTAATCAGCTTAGGTGACAAACCGCACAATGCTGAAAATTTGTGGACAGCTCTGAAACAGCAGTCAGATTTGTGGCTTATACAGCTGAACCTACAGCCAGGCACGGTCATGTGTGACAATGGCCGGAACCTGGTGGCGGCTCTGAGGCAAGGTGAGCTCACACACATACCATGCCTGGCCCATGTGCTTAACCTCGTCCTTCAACAGTTTCTGAAAAGCTACCCAGAGCTGTCGGATCTGCTTGTGAGAGTACGCCGCCTGAGTGCCCATTTTAGAAAGTCAGCTAGAGCTTTAGCCACCCTTGCCGTGCTTCAGCAGCATTTTCAGCTTCCGGCTCACCGACTGGTGTGTGATGTCCCCACACGTTGGAACTCTACACTGCATATGTTGAAAAGTATTTGTGAGCAGAAGAGGGCAGTTTTTGGCTACCAGCATCAACAAGGCCATCATTATTCAGTTCAGACTCCACACCTAAGACCTCAGGAGTGAACATGGATGTCAGACATGTGTACCATCCTACAAAACATTGAGCACTCCACCAAGATGGTGAGTGACAATGACACCATAATTAGCATCACCATCCCGCTTCTCTGCACTCTGAAAAGCTCTCTGCTCACAATGAAGGAGGATGCATTTCAGGCGGAGCACGAGGACATGGAGCAAGGAACCATACAGGGTGATTACACATAGCCCAGCCTCATGTCGTCCCAATGTGGATTGGTGGACAATGATGAAAAGGAGGAGGAGGAAGAACAGGAGCTATTTTCATGCACTATAGACAATATTACCTGCACAACTGCCATACCGTCTGTTCAGCATGGATGGCCTGAGGACACAGAGGAGGTGGAGGAGGACAGCATTGCCAGTCATCCTGCTGGTGATGACACAGAAGTCTTGCCTGTTAGAAGTCTGGCACGCATGGCTGACTTTATGATGCACTGACTTTCCTGTTACCCTCGCATTATGAACGTTTTCATCGACACTCATTATTGGTTGGTGACACTTCTAGACCCATGCTACAAGGAGAACTTTCAGTCTCTTCTTCCAGAGGCAGACAGGTCTACTAAAATAGTGCAGTACCAGATGGCCCTTGTTGCGGAATTAAAAAAATTCCCATCTGAGAACACTGGCGGCAGACGTCATAGTTTGTTGGACAACCAAGGAGTACAGGCAAGAGAGACACAACTCCAATCCAGCAGAGGCAGGGGAACACTGGCAAAGTTCTGAGAGCGGTTTCTTAGACCCTCCCATCGCCCTGGCACCGAGGCAAGGGGCACTGTCACAAGGAGCGCAATGTTTTGGAAGTTGCTGAGGGAGTACCTTGCTGACCGTACCAATGTCCTCTGTGATTCCTCTGTGCCTTTTAATTATTGGGTATCCAAGCTGGAAACATGGAATGAACTGGCTCTCTATGCCTTGGAGGTCCTGGCCTGCCCTGCCGCTAGCGTTTTGTCAGAGTGGGTTTTTAGTGCAGCTGGTGGAATTATAACTGATAAGCGCATCCGCCTGTCAACTGAAAAGGCTGACAGGTTGACTCTTATAAAAATGAACAAGGGCTGGATTGGGCCAGACTTTTCTACACCACAGAAAGATAACAGCGAAACATAAGCTCCAATACAGTGTCTTTTTTGGAGTGGTGTATTCCCATGCACCACACATGGGTATACGCTTCTTGATTTTGGCTATTTAGCATTATATTCCTCCTCCTCATCCTCATCATCCACCACCACTAGAATATCAGGGTCAACATGTTCCAAGATGCTACAGCCACTCAATTTTTTTGCAATGGTGTTTATGATGCACGTAAATAATGAAATTAAAAAAAAATGTGTAACCCCTGGGAGAAATGTTTGTCAGACTAGGGTTGAGCGACCTTGACTTTTTTAGGGTCGAGTCATGTTTTGCGAAACCCGACTGTTGGAAAAGTCGAGTCGGGCGAAATCGGCCGATTACTGCGAAAAGTCGAGGATCGGCCGGAACACGAAACCCTACGCACGTCAATGGGGATTTTTTTATTTTATTTTTTATTTTTCTCTCTCTCTCTCTCTCTCTCTCTCTCTCTCTCTCTCTCTCTCTCTCTCTCTCTCTCTCTCTCTCTCTCTCTCTCCTCCGTCCCAGCACAGGAAATTTCGTTTTACACATTCCAAATCGCTACTGCGCACAAGCGATAAAATGATGAGCGTGCACGCCCTAACCCCTATGTCATCACTCTGCCCACGCTCCTTCATTGGCTGAAAAAATGGCGCTAAACGCGTCATACGAAACGCGACTTTGGCGCCAAGATCGCGTACCGCATGGCCGACCCCACACAGGGATCGGGTCGCGTTTCATGAGACGCCGACTTTACCAAAAGTCGGCGACTTATGAAAATGAACGATCCGTTTTGCTCAACCCTATGTCAGACCATACATTTAGTGTATGGGCATTCCAAATATAGGAGATCCGCTCCATTAAATTGGGAATAGATTCTTAGGAGGACATCCTCCATGTTTCTTCAGACACCATCACTAGAATACGAGGGTGAACGTATTCCGTGATGCAACAGTCACTCTAATTTTTGGCAAGGATGTTTCTGATGCCCATATCTAATTAAATAAAAAAAGGGTACCCACCAGGGGGAAATGTTTGACAGCCCTTACACTTAGTGTATGGGCATTACAAGTATAGGAGACCTGCTCGTTTACAATAAGAGCATTTTTTTATTAGGCCCTCCTCCACATCTCTTTCACGGAGCATTGGAGTGCCTCCTAAGTTTTTGCAGGCCTTGCATTCACTGCATAGGTAAATACTATGAGAGACCCACTTCCTAATAATGGGAACATTGTTTTCAGGAGTTCCACCTCTACATCTCTTGCAAGGCTTATTGGGGTGCGTGTTACTTTGTTGCAGGGCAGGCCTTGCATGCAATGCATAGGTTAACAGTATGGCAGTACCGAATGAAAAAAATGAGAACTTTGGTTTCATGTGGCCATCCAGTACATGTGCTCAAAGGCTTATTGGGGTGCGTGTAACTTTGGTACAGGGCAGGCTTTGCATTCAGTGCATAAGCAAACTGTATGGCAGTAACAAACTCATAATAATGGGAACTTTGGTTTCATGTGGCCATCCAGGACGTCTGTTCAATGGGGTGTTGGTGTGCGTGTATCTTTGGTGCAGGGCAGACCCTGCATTTAATGCATAAGCAAACAGTATGGCAGTAAAAAATTCCTAATAATGGGAACTTTGGTTTCATGTGGCCATCCAGGACGTCTGTTCAATGGATTGTTGTGATGCATGTAACTTTGGTGCAGGGCAGGCCTTGCATTCAATGCATAAGCAAACAGTATGGCAGTAGTAAATTCCTAATAATTGGAACTTTAGTTTCATGTGGCAATCCAGGACGTCTGTTCATTGGGTAGCTGGGGTGCGTGTAACTTTGTTGCAGGGCAGGCCTTGCATTCAATGCATAAGCAAACAGTATGGCAGTAGCAAATTCCTAATAATTGGAACTTTGATTTCATGTGGCCATCCAGGACGTCTGTTCAATGGGTTGTTGGGGTGCATGTAACTTTGGTGCAGGGCAGGCCTTGCATTCAATGCATAAGCAAACATTATGGCAGTACCAAATGAAAAAAAATGGGAACCTTGGTTTCATGTGGCCATCCAGTACTTGGGCTCAAAGGCTTATTGGGGTGCATGTTACTTTGGTGCAGAGCAGACCTTGCATTCAATGCATATGCTAACATTATGGCAGTACCAAATGAAAAAAAATGGGAACCTTGGTTTCATGTGGCCATCCAGTACTTGGGCTCAAAGGCTTATTGGGGTGCGTGTAACTTTGGTGTAGGGCAGGCCTTGCATTCAAAGCATAGGCAAACACTAGGGGAGACCCAATTTCTTATAATGGGAACATTTTTTTAAGAGGCCCTCCTGTACGTCTCGTGAAAGAGGTATTGGGGTGCATCCTAATTTTTGGCAGCCCAGCCACTCACTGCTTAGGCAATAACAGTACAGGAGACCCACTGTATAATAATGGCCCTTTAAGAATATTAATGCCGCCTGATGCCACTATAAAAATAGGCTTTGTCACTTTAAGAGTCCCTCCTTCATAAATGAAACAAGATGTGTCTGATGATGTGTCACACAACACATGGCCTGCTAAGGTTATTCAATATTACAATGACATTTCCCAGTGAATGCGTTTGTGTTGGTTGAAAGCAATGCTAAAGTTGAAAAACGCATCAAAAACACTACTTGTGAATGTAGTGGAGCACCCGCTAGGACCATGTGGTACTCAGTACTGAGTCGGCTCAATTCTTAAGGGGAATGTGTCACAGCAGCGGTGACCCGGTCCGTGGCCCTGGGCGTCCAATGAAAGGGGAAATAAAGTGTAGTGGAAAATAAAGTCTAATGTTCGTGACGCCATCTGTGGTACTCGGCCAGGGATGGCCGATGCTGCTTAAAGGGGTCCACTGGGGCTGATGGTATTGCAGCAGAGTTGGTATAGCTCCCCACAGATAGAGCTTGGTCCCCAGGGCTCCCGGTGCAGCTGGTAAGGGATGATAGATGGCGGAGTGAAGGAAATAACTGGAGGACACAGGATTTGCAGTCTCTTTACCTTTTACTGGTGAAATTGCAGTCCAAGGTACAGGTTACAGGTGATCTTGAAATCTGGGCAGCCAGAAAGCGATTTGGAATCCCCATAGCCAGGTGGGGTTGGAAGACTTCCTTTCTGCACTGAATTCTAGGTTCTTGATGCATTAGCTTTCTTCAAGTCCCTCTCTCAATCTGTCCCTCAGATGGAACACTACCTGCATGACAGGCAACTCGAGCCTTTTTACAGGTGTCCCTCTCTCGTGGTAACTCTGGGCTCTAATTTGTTATGGCCAGGAGACCTGCAATCTCCTGTCCTCCGATTTCTGCTGTGGGGCATACAGTTCCCACACAACCTCGGACCCCGGACAACCTCGGACCCCGGTGTCCGGTTTCTTGCGCTTTCTTCTGGGATGAGCCCAATCGCAGCTCCAGGCCCCAGTTTCTCTCTCCTCTATTGCTACCTCTCCCTTCACTGTCCCACACAGACTACTCTCTAACTCCTCCTCCTGACCAGAACTTATAGGAAAGCTATGTTGAAACTGGGTCCAGAGCTCCCCCTTCTGGCCTGGAGTCAGGAAAGTGTTGTAAGTAGGTGTTACCTGTTAAGAGGATCCCTTCTCAATTCCAGGCATGGTATCATCCTCCCCGGGAGGCAGGCAATATCACTGTGACAACCGGACTCCTGGGGCCTCACAATAGCCCAAGTGGTGGAGGAACATTTTTGTTTTGGGTTAATTATTTTGCCTTATATACAATTTATTATGCTGGAAAAGATGTTCATTAACGTATTTACCAGGAAAATCCATTTTGGCTTAGTTTTTGTATGTTTTTGGATGTGCCTGTAAAAATGGCGTAAGACTCTGACAACATTGCTCAAAGCTGTGACCTGGGGGTTAGAAATGCTTCCAGGGGCATTCCCTATGATGTCCCCATGTCATTTGAGCACTGTTTCCATCATTGTCAGACGTTTTTAGACCTTAAAAGTACCACCGGGTTTCCATAGACTTACATTGGGCTCGTTGTTCTGGCCGAGCATCTGAGTATTAGAAATTGCTCAACCCGAGCAAGGAGCACCCGAGGATATTAGTGCTCGCTCATCAATAATCTTAGTGTAGTGCAGAATAAACACCATAATATATATGTAAACAGTGTCGTAAATTGAAGCTCCTGAGCTCCAGTGCAAAACTTCAAACATCATGAGTCTTTAATAGCATTAGTATTCTCTAAAGTTCCACCCTCTTGACTACTAAGCAAGGGATAAGCAAGGATTCCAATAAATAAAATACAAATATTTATTGAATTCTTATGACACCATTCTAAAAATCCATCTGTTAAACTTATCTTTGACATTTAAACTGGCAGGATCTCTTTAAGAGGCTGATAAATGACAGTTCACAACTTACAACAGCTAATGCATACATTTGTATTATCATCTAAAGAAAACCATGAAAGATGAACTTGTGTCTAATCAACTGAATCAAACACTGTCTTTCAGTCATCAATAAATATAACCTGTCATTATTGATTACATCATTAATTTGATATCTCTTCATCAAAAATATTTTATTATTTAAAGTGGCACTACCATCACAATTTTTATCCTCTTAATATATTGCAATTATCACATTTTTCATCACTGTGTTCTTACAATTGCTCATTTTACCCTTCTACAAGGGTAATTCTTCTGTCTTACATTAGCTTTATGACATTACGAAATTATAAACTGACTAGCTGAACTCTACGAAGCTCTATGTAGAAACAAGATATCAATTTTCTCTGTATGACTCACCAGTCAGTGTAAATGTCAGTGGCAGAGGGGAGCACCTGGGTCAGGAGTTCAAAAGTTGAATGAATCATGCAGGGGCAAGAGTCTTCCTTTTTCTACGTAAAGCAGAGAAAAGAAAGAATTAGCTAAGTAGAAAGGCAAAATGAGCAAATGTAAGTACACAGTGATATATAATATGATGATTGCAATATATTAAGAGGATAAAAAATTTAATGGGAGTACTTCTTTAAATACAGAATTAATCATAATAAAAAGTGAAAATTGTGAAATAAAATGTATTACATACACTATGTACTGAACATGGCTTGGAGCCTATATCATAGTCCTGAGCTGCATTAACCGTTTAACACCCAATGACATGCAGTGTCCTTCATTGCTTGTCTCCCACTGTTTGTTGCAGGCTCTGGCGATGAGCCCGTACTTTTCCGTCCCATTCAAACTAAAACAATAAAAAAAAGCTACACATGTTTGGGATCACCGTGTTCATAATCGACCAACCTATTAATATATAAAAATAATTATTCTGATCAGTAAACAGCTTAACGCGAAAAAAATCAAAACACTAGAGTTACGGGTTTTTTTGGTCGCTGTTAGTGTTGAGCATTCCGATACTGCAAGTATCGAGTATCGGCCGATACTTGCGGTATCGGAATTCCGATACCGAGATCCAATACTTTTGTGGTATCGGGAATCGGAATCGGAAGTTCCCAGTGTATGGTTCCCAGGGTCTGAAGGAGAGGAAACTCTCCTTCAGGCCCTGGGATCCATATCCATGTAAAAAATAAAGAATTAAAATAAAAAATAGGGATATACTCACCCTCTGACGCTCCCTGGCAGTAACCAGCAGCCTGCTTTGCTTAAAATGAGCGCGTTCAGCACCTTCCATGACGTCACGGTTTCTGATTGGTCGCGTGCCGCTCATGTGACCGCCACGCGACCAATCACAAGCCGCGGCGTCATTCTCAGGCCCTAAACTCCTCATTCTAGGAATTTAGGACCTGAGAATGACGTCGCGGCTTGTGATTGGTCACGTGGCGGTCACATGAGCGGCACGCGACCAATCAGAAGCCGTGACATCATGGAAGGTGCTGAACGCGCTCATTTTAAGCAAAGCAGGCTGCCGGTTAACAGCAGTAAGGTGCAGGGGCCACTGAACGGGTGAGTATATCAATATTTTTTATTTTAATTCTTTATTTTACACATTAATATGGATCCCAGGGCCTGAAGGAGAGTTTCCTCTCCTTCAGACCCTGGGAACCATCAGGATACCTTCCGATACTTGTTGTCCCATTGACTTGTATTGGCATCGGGTATCGGTATCGGCGATATCCGATACTTTTCGGGTATCGGCCGATACTATCCGATACCGATACTTTCAAGTATCGGACGGTATCGCTCAACACTAGTCGCTGTAACATTGCATTAAAATGAAATGAAGGGCCATCAAAACATCATATCTACCAACAAATGGTGTTAACAAAAATGTCCGCTCTGCACGCAAAAAATAAGCCCTAACCCAGCTCCAGATCCTGAAAAATGGAGACACTACAGTTCTTGGAAAATGGCAACTTTTTTTTTTATAGAATTTTGATTTTTTTTTTTTATTAATTAAACAAAAAAGAACCTATACATATTATAAATACAAACTCAAAAAATAATTCCCGCTAGGGTATATTTTAGAAAAGAAACCATACAGAAAATACCCTAAAAAAAATTCCTTTATTAGTTGAAAAAAATTGAAAAATGCAAGAAATTTTTTTTTGTATAAAAAGCACCTCTCAATCCTTAGGACAGAGGCTAGTATATATATATATATATATATATATATATATATATATATATATATATATATAGAGAGAGAGAGAGAGAGAGAGAGAGAGAGAGAGAGAGAGTCACGTAAATCAGCAGACTTAAACTAGAAGCACACTGTAATTCAGCAGTATGCGGACAATAGAGCTATAATATCACAATTTTAAAATCACATGGTCACTTAAATAGACCAGCAGTTAGGATTGGCATAGACAAAACAAACAGCCCCATTTTGCTATAGATATATGAGATCACAGTGGATCACTTAGCTTAATTGTAGTGATAGTCCCATGTCCCTACGCGTTTCGCCCCCTCCTTATGTCAGGACTCGTCAGAGGACCAAGTAAAGGAGTATGCCACAGTGGGGAGACAAAAGAAAATGGCTGGGGGTGGGCTGAACGACTTACTTAATTAAATCTGCAGGACCGTAATTACCTTAATCGAAGGCATTCATGGTACATTCACTGTCCCTTCATTCTCATGCCTGCTGCGCTGGATACTGCATCCGGTATTTGGATGTACTTCCGGTTGGTGGAACGCAGATGCGAGTCAGCCTGGTTTCCTGTGGCTAGGTGAACTTCCGGGATTTGAAACGCAAAGTGCGCTCCACTCAAAGAAACATGCGCACTACATTTATTTCCTTGCAATTCTAAACATCTTTTTTTATATAGTATAGATCTAATTTCCAATTAGACAATAAGGATTGATCCACTAACATGCGCATTATGCTCATTATCTTTACATTTTTAAACACCCTACTTCTTTTTAGAGCATTCATCACATATATATATTATTAAAACTTAGCGGCTAAAAATAATGCATACATTTGTCTTATTTTGTTATATTATGCACAGCCCAAAAATGGGTCGTACATATCGGATCCAAAAACAATTATGGGGCCCAGAACTAGGGTTATCTATAAAACCCATCCCACATAAATATACTAGAAAGATTAGTTTGGTTGCTTCCATTGCCATAATGCTCAATTCAGCATTGGCACACATACACCAAGAATTGGTTCATTTCGGCTTATTGGGGTTCATTTATCAGAAAATGTATTTTCTCCAAAACAACAAACATACTCATATGAAGCTTGCAAAGCTAATCTGCTGATTTAGTCCCCTGGGCTCAAACTCACCAGCCAGAGTATCCACCTAACCACTTCAATAGCTCGGAATTTAATGCTCTCAATATCACCTCCATGCTGGGAGTTCACATGTCTCGCTATTGAGGTATCTCTCTTGTTCCTGATATCTCCCAGATGTTCCCCTATTCTGACACGTAATTATCTCTTGGTTTTACCCAGATAATCTTTAGGACAGGAACAAGTGCATAAATAAATGACCCCCTCGGTCTTACAGTTTGCAAAGCATTTATTTTTGTAAGTTATTTTTGTAACCGAGCTCTGGAATGTGTTTAATGGTGTTATACATCTGCAAAAGCTACAGTGTCCACATCTAAAGGTCCCTACAGATCTCTGATCCAACCATGTACCTTCTTTTTTTTGGGGGGGGTTTAGTTGGATCGCCTCCACGTAAGGGCAATGGGGTACTCGGCACCGGGTCCTTTGGTTCGGGGGGATGTCACGGTGGCCTGACCCGGTCTGTCGGCCCTTTGAGGGGTGTCCAATTAAAGGTGTAGTTTGTATAATGTTCGTGACGCCACCTGTAGTACTCGGTCAGGGTGACTGACGCTGCTTAGGGGTCCGCTGGAGTGATGTTATGGCAGCAAGATGGTATACCTTCCCACAGGTGAAGTGTATCCCCAGGGCTTCCCAGAAGTGGCGATGGTGATGGTGGATGATGTAAGGCACAGTGAATAACGAGGACACAAGGTTGCAGTCTCTTTACCTTTTACTGGAAGCTTTAGCATCCACAGTCCAGGGTACAGACCACAGGGTAGGCAGAGTCCGGCCGGTCTGAAGGCAAATCCAGAGTCCCCTTATCCAGGTGGAAATCAGTAGCCTTCCTACTAGCGCCTGTGTGTTGTAGTACCTCCCTGCTGAGCAACTCGGTAAGGTCCTCACAACTTTCGTAGATGTTCTAGATGTCTTTCTCTCTGTCCCCCAGATGGTGTGGATAGGAAAAACCCGTATGACTGATGGCCTGAGGCTTGTTTATAGGGACCCTAGAGATGCCCTGACCCCCACAATTTGCCACTGTGTCTTCATAGGTATTAAGGTCGGGCAGCCAACTTGGAATTGACTGTCCTGCCGGTCTCTGAAGTAATGCATAGAGTCAATTACTCCCTCGGTGTTCCGGCCACTGGCTACGCGCCTCAGAAGGAGGCAGCCTTTACAGGGCAGAACTCCTCCCGGTGTTTTCTCCTTGTGCTGTGACTTCATTTCTCACTCTCTACAATACATTTCTCTTTGTGTCCTTTCTTAGGATGCTGCCGCACGTGGGGCAGGCACAGCTCCGTAGCTTTCTATCCCGCTAGGCCTCTGTCAGGATCCCACCCCTGACAGGGACCCTCTGTCTGCAGCTCAGATGTTCCTCCTTTTCCCCTTGTCTGCCTGACAAGTACTCACTGGATCAAACCCAGGCAGCGTCTGACTAACTTTCTATCCAAACCACCAGTTTTACCCTTCTGTGAGGAGTGCCCTACTAGATAGGAGCGTAGCTCCCCCTGGTGGATTGGAGTGTGAAGTGTGGTGTTTGGTTTGTGATACCTGGAAAGATGAACTCCTTTATTACCTTCAGATGTAATATCACCCCCCCTGGTGGAAGAATGACATTACTGCAATGACCAGGACTCTGGGGCGCTGCACTATGGCTACTGACAACTTGATCTTTTATTGATCTTCCTCTTCTGTATGTCACTGATAGATACGGGGAGATCCATTTAGCCAAATCGGGGTCAGTTTTTAAAATTCCCCAATATTTTCTTAATGTGTTCATTACTTCTGGCTGTTGGTCATCATATGAGCCTATAAGTCTGGTTATGGAATCCTCAATATTCAGTTTACATGGATTAAGCAAAGTGGGTCTATCAGTATTCCTAGCGTCATAGCATGCTTGATCTATCAGAGCCTTAGGATATCCATGATCACAAAATCTCTTTTTTAACTCCTTAGACTTGTTGTGATAGTCAGGGTTGGTTGAAGAGTTCATCCTGAGTCTGAGGAACTGCCGCTGAGCTCAAAGTGTGGCACCCAAGAGAAAATGAACTTTGTCTCTCCTTGAAGCTGCAGTAATGCAGGCATACACAGAGCAAATTACAGACACTGCTCACATCACTGAGAGCGGTGGCTGTAGGTAGATATGAGAGAATATTTCAATGTTCAGTTCAGATATCGACCACCGAATTTGCAATATTTGCCAATTAATTTGGCAAATATTTGCCGAACATAACCAAACGCCATTCATGTCAATGGGAGGCCAAAAAAAAAGCATGCACAACAAATCATAATTGCCCCAAATACTGCCAAAACACATCAAATGAGGTACAGTCACCAGGAAAAGTGGACTCAATTCACTCACAGTACAAATTGTAGCATGGCACTGCAGCAAAAAGCCAGGCATTTGCAGCTTTCAATTGAACGTCACAGTAATACGAGGTGAGTGAGGGATCGGAGAAGGCCTCTTTTGCTGGGAGCCCTGTCACCACATGCCACAACTCTACCTGCTTTCATGCTGAGCCACACTCAGGTGGCACAAATATCAGTTTTGTAGACTACCATTGTCAGAAAAATGTATTTATAGTAACACAGGTAGTGGAGTCCAAGGAAGTGGAGGCCTGACGGTCTCGGCGGCCTACTGCTACAGGCAACACACATGAAGGAAACCCAACCAGGACTGTTCACATTTCCAAAAAATATTGGAAGACATCACCAAAGTGGCATCAATTTCACCACAGAAGAAATAGTATAATAGGGACCAACAGGTCTTCCACTACGCCCAAATCAGCAGATGGAAACCCAACCAGGAGGGTTCACATTTAAACAAATGAGAGCCATACACCACAGAAGTGGCATAATTTTCATGAGAGTTGAAATAGTATAATAGGGACAGACAGGTCTTCCACTATGCCAAATACACATGGACACTCAACCATGAGTGTTCAAATTTCCAAAAAAATGTTGGCGGACAATACCAAAGCGGCATCAATTTCATTACAGTAGAAATAGTTTAATAGAGACCAACAGCTCTTCCACTACACCCAATCCAGGAGATGGACACTCAACCTGGAGTTTCTCATTTAAAAAAACGAGGGCCTGACACCACTGAAGTGGAATAAATGTCACAATAATAGAAAGAGTATAATAGGGACCAACACGTCTTCCACTACAGCCAACCAAGCAGACCAACCATCACTGTTCACATTTCCACAAATTTGTGCTAACATCAGCAGTAGCAGCAGCAGTCACAGCAGGCACAGAAGCCACACTCAAGTATCACAAAATGAAGTTATGTGACATTAATATATCACACTAAAAATGCAATTTCATCTAGTCTGTACAGTCTGCGATCGGGGTGAAAAGTCACTGTAGATCCACGACTTCTTCATCTTGATGAAAGTTAGGTGGTCTACACTTTCAGTGGATAGCCAGCTGCGGTTATCCATCAGGACACCACCAGCAGCACTGAAGACACGTTCTGACAGAACGCTGGCTGCTGGGCTTGATAAAACCTCCAAGGCGTGTGAGGCAAATTCAGGCCACTCATTCATTTTGGAAGACCAAAATGTGAAAGGGTCCAAAACCTCCCTGATGGTATTAATATTAATTTTTAGATACTCCTGCACCATCCTCTCCATTCTTTAACCACATGTAAGACTTGGACTCTGTAATGCTGGTGCATGCCCTGGTCTAAAAAAAGTGTCAAACGACTCACAGAAATTGCTTCTTCCACTTAAAATACTACTGCTGCTGCTACTGCTAATGTTTTGGCATTGACAAATTGACATGTCGGAGGTTGGAAGTCTAGAGCTGCAATGCAAACTGTGTGCTTCACTGCTGTCTTGGGAAAAAAACTCTCTTAATGTTGTGTAAAAGCGTGTTTCAGTAATCCAGGATTCGAGGTTCCCTTTTCAGGGCGGGAAGCATCTGACAAAATTTGGTTTTACAATGTGGATCTAAAAGAGTGGCAACCCTGTAGTCAGTAGTATTCCTAATCATAACTATACCGGGATCATGTTGCAGATAGTGCAGCAAGAAAGCACTCAAATGTCAGGCTCTACCATGAGGTCCAAGCCCATGCTGTGTTGGTGGCTGGGTAACAATGATGCTTGTATTCTTCATCCCCTCCTGCCATCTCCATGCAACAGAGAGTGGAAGATTATTCTCTTCATCTGACAGTTGCTTACCCATCACCTCTTCATCCTCCATTTGTTCATCGGATATTGCACTTTCAATAAAAGTTTATCTGTTATCACCAGCCCCTCTCGAACACAGTAATCCACTCTCCCTTGTCACCTGCCAGTATGATGACAGTCTTGAACTTCGAGATAATGTTATCCCTTCTACAACCTCCTCTGCTTCCTCTTCTTCTTCTGGGACCACCATCTCCTCCCGCAGGCTATTCAAAGTCTACTCCACACTAGATGCTATAAATTATTTTAACGTCAGGTCCCCAACTGTATGACACTGGGAACAGAATGATTTTTTGGTGGCCTATGGATCAGGCCTCTATAACAAACTAGATTCTCCAAACTATTTTAAAATCACTGTATGATGTTTAGCAACAGAAAAAATTTTTGGGTTATGTGCGTGAGATCTGCAGACAGCTAAATTTCAACCCAACAAAATGACAAAGTGTGATATGGCGGGATGTCTAAACCTTTTTCAACTGAAAAATGATAACTTTTTTTAATGTGCGTTAGGTCTGCAGTTTAATATCACCACAGCACTAAATGACAAGGTTTGATACAGCAGGCTGTTTCACATTTAGCTAGTGAAAAAATAATATTTAGAATGCTATACTTGTGCATGGAGCACAGCAGAGGCAGTGCACAACACACTTGTAAAACATGCATACAACCGCCTAGCTAACTAGCTAAAATCTTGCTGCTAACAGTGTCAGCATCAGGAGCAGCCTCTCTGCGCTGTTATGGTGTCAACATGGCGCTAAAACAAAATGTCCACTATTTATATGGAGAGGGACATAAATCCCTAGTTAGACCGCACATGGAGTATTGTGTCCAGTTTTGGGCACCGATGCTCAGGAAGGATATAATGGAACTAGAGAGAGTACAAAGGAGGGCAACAAAATTAATAAAGGGGATGGGAGAACTACAATACCCAGATAGATTAGCGAAATTAGGATTATTTAGTCTAGAAAAAAGACGACTGAGGGGCGATCTAATAACCATGTATA
Source organism: Ranitomeya variabilis (assembly GCF_051348905.1). NCBI lineage: Eukaryota > Metazoa > Chordata > Amphibia > Anura > Dendrobatidae > Ranitomeya > Ranitomeya variabilis. Next base: position 534,220,527 of record NC_135236.1, read on the forward strand.
AGTATATAAGGGGACAATACAAATATCTCACTGAGGATCTGTTTATACCAAGGAAGGTGACGGGCACAAGGGGGCATTCTTTGCGACTGGAGGAGAGAATGTTTTTCCACCAACATAGAAGAGGATTCTTTACTGTTAGGGCAGTGAGAATCTGGAATTGCTTGCCTGAGGAGGTGGTGATGGCAAACTCAGTCGAGGGGTTCAAGAGAGGCCTGGATGTCTTCCTGGAGCAGAACAATATTGTATCATACAATTATTAGGTTCTGTAGAAGGACGTAGATCTGGGGATTTATTATGATGGAATATAGGCTGAACTGGATGGACAAATGTCTTTTTTCGGCCTTACTAACTATGTTACTATGTTACTATGTGCTTTCAGCAGCCAATGACACAAGCCGTGGTGTTGGAACATTGTGGATGTTTCCTGCTCCTTGATTGGCTAGACGCAATGTGAACACATAAAGTTAGGAAAAAAGAAAAACAAACAAACAAAACAACAAACAAAAAAATGTTTACAAGAACACCATGCCTCTGAACTCTGCAAACCCAGTCCCCTCATCAAACACATGTAAAATGCTCATGATTCACCACCATTATCATTGCAAAAGTGCTAAAAATACTTTTGTGGCAACTATTTTCCTGCACTTTTACCGAATGTTACCGAGTTTTACCGATTTTATAAAATGTTGGTCTTGTTTCCTATCATGAATCTGAATGAACCATATTCATGCCGAATTTATGTTTGACGATCGTTTTCCAAACAAAAGTGCTCATCACTAGCAGCAAGCATGCCGTGGCATTGAGGGACAACACACTCTGTGCTGATGCCCTGCAGAGCCGGCTGTCAGTCAGCGCTTACGACTGCTTTCCTTAGTGCATTTTACACTTCATTTATATTTATGCTTCTGAATAGAACAAACAGAATTTACAAAAAAGTGTATATATCCATGGTTTAATTACATTAGTTTTGTTTTAACTCTTTCCCACAAAATTATGCATACTATGCATAAATCAAGATTACAGATGATTTACTGCAATATGATGTACAGCTACATCATATTGTTACATCAGTTACATTTATTTCAGTTACAACAGAGATTTTGTCAGGGATTTTATCAAAACTACATTAAGCAGTCCAGTAAGTGACTCATTTCTGGAATCAGCGTCTCTGCCTTTACAGTACAGACCAAAAGTTTGGACACACCTTCTCATTTAAAGATTTTTTTGTATTTTCATGACTATGAAAATTGTACATTCACACTGAAGGCATCAAAACTATGAATTAACACATGTGGAATTATATACTTAACAAAAAAGTGTGAAACAACTGAAATTATGTCTTATATTCTAGGTGCTTCAAAGTAGCCACCTTTTGCTTTGATGACTGCTTTGCACACTCTTGGCATTCTCTTGATGAGCTTCAAGAGGTAGTCACCAGGAATGGTTTTCACTTCACAGGTGTGCCCTGTCAGGTTTAATAAGTGGGATTTCTTGCCTTATAAATGGGGTTGGGTCCATTGTTATGTTGAGCAGAAGTCTGGTGGATACACAGCTGATAGTCCTACTGAATAGACTGTTAGAATTTGTATTATGGCAAGAAAAAAGCAGCTAAGTAAAGAAAAACGAGTGGCCATCATTACTTTAAGAAATGAAGGTCAGTCAGTCTGAAAAAATGGGAAAACTTCGAAAGTGTCCCCAAGTGCAGTGGCAAAAACCATCAAGTGCTACAAAGAAAATGGCTCACATGAAGGTCGCCCCAGGAAAGGAAGACCAAGCGTCACCTGTGCTTCTGAGGATAAGTTTATCCGAGTCACCAGCCTCAGAAATCGCAAGTTAACAGCAGCTCAGATTAGAGACCAGGTCAATGCCACACAGAGTTCTAGCAGCAGACCACTGCTAAGGACAGGAAACAAGCAGAAGAGACTTGTTTGGGCTAAAGAACACAAGGAATGGACATTAGACCAGTGGAAATCTGTGCTTTGGTCTGATGAGTCCAAATTTGAGATCTTTGGTTCCAACCACCATGTCTTTGTGCGACGCAGAAAAGGTGAACGGATGGACTCTACATGCCTGGTTCCCACAGTGAAGCATGGAGGAGGAGGTGTGATGGTGTAGGGGTGCTTTGCTGGTGACACTGTTGGGAATTTATTCAAAATTGAAGGCATACTGAACCAGCATGGCTACCACAGCATCTCGCAGCGGCATGCTATTCCATCCGGTTTGCGCTTAGTTGGACCATCATCTATTTTTCAACAGGACAATAACCCCAAACACACCTCCAGGCCGTGTAAGGACTATTTGACAAAGAAGGAGAGTGATGGGGTGCTGAGCCAGATGACCAGGCTTCCATAGTCACCAGACCTGAACCCAATCGAGATGGTTTGGGGTGAGCTGGACTGCAGAGTGAAGGCAAAAGGGCCAACAAGTGCTAAGCATCTCTGGGAACTCCTTCAAGATTGTTGGAAGACCATTTCCGGTGACTACCTCTTGAAGCTCTTCAAGAGAATGCCAAGAGTGTGCAAAGCAGTCATCAAAGCAAAAGGTGGCTACTTTGAAGAACCTAGCTACTTTGAAGAACCTAGCATATATAAGACATATTTTCAGTTGTTTTCACACCTTTTTGTATATAATTCCACATGTGTTAATTCATAGTTTTTAAGGTTAGGAGTTGAGTTTCCTCTGCTGCACAGGGGGAATCTCGATCCATGTCTGCTGCGGTCTCCCATTCTCCATCGGCCATAGTGGAGCCTGCTCAGCGGAGATGTCAGTCCCAGTGTCTCACTGAGTCTGATTCTGTGCAAAGGGTTATTGCTGCCTCTCCAGGCTCTGCTATTGTACCCTGCACTGATCTACGGCGAACAGGCTTTTCTGGGACTAAGTCCTGCTTTGCACACACTGAGCATGTCCAGGGTAAGATCTCTCAGTGGAGATCAAGGGTCACATGTCACAGCCAAATCTATTGGTCTTTCTAGGAAGGTCCTGTAGGTACGCAGGCACTGTAGCAGTCTCTCATTGGTCCTCTTTAGGAAGGTCTTGTACGTGCTGCAGCTATTTATGGCTTCTAAAGTTACATGCTTTGCACCACTGTGGTCATATGCGTGAATGTGTTCAGGGACCTGGATGAAATAATCCCCTAGAACGCTGGCACCTCCGGCGAGGAGATTGTGTATGAGAGTATTCAGGGACCCGGCTGAAATAAGCCCCTAGAATGCTGGCACCTCCGGTGAGGAGTGTTGTGTGCATGCATGACCACTGACTGCTCTCTTCTGGGTAGTTAGCCTGTGTCTCTGTGAGAGTTAACAGGGCACAGAGCTTTGCTTTCTCGGCCACTCTGTGAAGCTAACAGAGCTGGTTAATACCGCCATATTGTGCCGCCATTCACTTAGCGGCAGGATATTTCCTGCACGGTGGATCCCGGGTTGCGAACGCACCAATCACATCAATAAATATATTCGGTGCGTTCCGCAAACCATAACAGTATACTAGCGCCAGGATCTGGCTAAGTAATGGCAGACAAACAGCGATTGCAGGGGTACATCCAAGAAAAAGAAAAAGCATCACTGCAGTGAATCGCACACCTACAAACAGTAAATGACAATATGTATAAAATACAAACTGTTTTATTAATAGCTCAAAAAACACATCACAAACAATAAAAACATAATTAAAAACATATAAGCACCATCAGAGACACACAGGAAAAATGGACCATAGCACAGTGTAATAACGTGACCCAAAACCTAATGGCTCATGGGGTGTAGCGCAGACCTGTATATATAGTATAGAGACTGTGCCCAGAAAAAGGTACAATAAATGATGCCTAAGCAAACAAAAAAATATATATAAGGCACAATGGATAGTCCCAAAAAGAAATAGTACCTGAGGGTGAGCCAAAGAAAAAAAAAAAAAAAGGCCAATGGGTCACAAATATGCAATAGTACCACTAGGTCACAGCAGATATCACAGGAAATAAATTCCCATAAACATACAACCTGGTGAGGTGATGCCCCACGCGTATCGCCCGGTGAACCAGGCTTCGTCAGGGAAGACGCGGTCGAGGAAACGTCAGCGTCTAGTGGCAGTTGGAGGAGGTACATTAGACACGGCGACGTTTACCTCAAAATTGTCCTTCAAGGGAACAATTACCATAGGCCCATCCACTCTTATGGTAGAGCTTTGCGTGGACTCTGGGGCGGAGGGTAATTTTATGTCATCCACTTTCGCTCAGTGACACGCAACACCACTGGTGATGCTCGCCAAGCCAATAACCATTCTAGTGGTAATGGGTCGACACTGCCTTCACAGATTACACACCAAACCATCCCTTTCACTCTTTCTGTATCTCCATCACATCAGGAGATTATTTCTCTTTTGGTCCTTCCTGAGGGAGTTGATGAGGTCCTGTTGGGGATACCCTGGCTTTGTTTTCATTCTCCTCATATAGAGTGGTCCTCAGGGAAAATGTTGGGATGGAGTAAATCCTGTGAGGGTAGATGTCAGAGGGAGTGCGTTCAGGTTGCTACAACTGAGGTACCCGCAGATCTTTCCTCTCTCCCAAAGCACTATTGGCCGTATGCGGACGTGTTCTCCAAAAGGGCTGCGGAGACCCTTTTGCCTTACCGCCCCTATGACTGTCCTATCGATCTCTTGCCTGGGGCTGAGCCTCCCCGGGGTCGAGTCTATCCGTTATCTCTCCCGGAGACGGAGGCAATGTCTCAGTATATCCAAGAGAATCTGGCAAGAGTTTTTATTAGGAAGTCAGTGTCACCTGCAGGGGCTGGGTTCTTCTTCGTGCAGAAGAAGAGTGGAGAATTACATCCATGTATTGACTACAGGGGTCTTAACGCCGTCACCGTTAAAAACAAGTACCCACTACCCCTGATATCTGAGCTCTTTGATAGGCTACGGGGAGCAAGGGTATTTACTAAATTAGATCTGTGGGGTGCTTAAACCTGATTCGCATCTGTGAGGGGGACGAGTGGAAGATGGCTTTTTAACACCAGGGATGGGCACTATGAATACCTGGTGATGTCCTTCGGGCTCTGTAATGCCCCAGCCATTTTCCAAGACTTTGTGAACGACATCTTCCGGGAGATGCTCTCCACCTCGGTCATAGTCTATCTGGATGAAATTCTCATCTACTCTCCAGATATTGACTCCCACAAGAGAGATGTTCGCAAAGTCTTCGACCTCTTACGGGCAAACTACAGGCTGTGATGGACTGGCAGGAACCCCATTCACTTAAAGCGGTGCAGCGCTTTATGGGGTTCATCAATTACTATTGCCAGTTCATCCCACACTTTTCAACTTTGGTAGCTCCCTTGGTTGCCCCCACCAAGAAGGGAGCAAATCCCAAGTTGTGGTCACAGGATGTCTCCAAGGCATTCCTTTCGATTAAGTCACACTTCGCTAGTGCTCCTATTCTACATCGCCCGATGTAGATAAGCCATTTATAATGGAGGTGGATGCCTCATCCGTTGGTGCTGGAGCAGTCCTTTTCCAAAAGGATGCTCAAGGTCGGAAGCATCCTTGCTTCTTCTTCTCCAAGACCTTTTACACCAGCGGAGAGGAATTATTCCATCGGGGACAGGGAGTTGCTAGCAATGAAGTTGGCTTTTTCTGAGTGGAGACACCTCTTGGAGGGAGCTCGCTTTCCCTTCCAAGTATTCACCAACCACAAAAACTTGGTGTACATACAGACGGCCCAACGGCTGAATTCTCGCCAGGCCAGATGGTCCCTGTTCTTCTCCCGGTTCCATTTTACTCTCCATTTTCTCTCTGGGGAGAAGAACATTCGTGCCGACGCTCTCTCCCGCTCCGTAGTGTCATCTGAGGAGGAGGATGAGGAGCCTCGGCTTATTGTCCCCTCTGAGAGCCTGAGAACTGTCGCTCCGCTTTTGCTAGAGTCCGTGCCCCCGGGCAAGACTTTCATACCAGTGAATTTGCGACCGGAGGTTCTCTATTGGGCTCGCTCGTCCAGAGTGGGTGGACATTTTGGAACCAAGAGGACATCTGAGCTTTTGGCGAGGACGTACTGGTGGCCGCATATGGCCCGTGACGTCGGGGACTATATTCGGGCGTGTGTCTCCTGCGCCCAGAATCGGTCTGCACGGCAACGGCCTGCTGGGTTACTTTACCCCATGCCGGTGGCAGACAGGCCCTGGGAGATGGTTGGGATGGACTTTGTGGTGGGTTTGCCCAAGTCTCGCGGCTGTACCTTCATTTGGGTCATCACCGATCATTTCTTGAAAATGGTGCATTTGGTGCCGCTACCACGGATATCTTCTGCACGGGCCTTGGCGGCGTTGTTCATTAAACATATTTTCCACTTACATGGAATGCCTCATAAAGTTGTCAGCGACCGGGGTCCCCAGTTTGCGTCTCGGTTTTGGAGAGAGCTCTGCCGTTTACTCAGCATAGAGCTGAATCTCTCCTCTGCATATCATCCCGAGATGAATGGGTTGGTAGAGAGAACCAATCAAAATCTGGTGACAAACTTATGACATTTTGTTTCTGCTAGGCAGGATGACTGGGCATCCTTGCTACCTTGGGCGGAATTTGCCTTGAACAACGCCGTAGCCAATTCCACTGGTCAGACTCCCTTTCTCCTTAATTACGGCCAGCATCCGCATGTCCCTGTGCCCATGCCCGTGTCATCCACCGATTCTAGGGTGGCAGACTGGGCGTTGGAAGCACGTGACATCTGGCACCGCACACAGGATGCCATCCGGGCCTCCAAGGAGAGAATGAGGGTCTCGGCTGATACAACCCGGCGCCCCGCTCCGACCTTTGCTCCTGGCGACTTAGTGTGGCTCTCCGCCCGTAACATCAGGCTGCGAGTTGAGTCCACTAAGTTTGCTCCTCACTACATTGGCCCGTTCAAGGTTCTGGAACAGGTGAACCCTGTGGTCTACCGTTTGGCTATTCCTCAACGCCTTGATATCACCGATACCTTTCACGTTTCCCTCTTAAAGCCCGTTCATTTGTCCCAGTTTTCTGAGTCATCTGCCGGCACATCGGGTTCATCCACAAATGAGTTTGAGGTGAATGCTATCGTGGGGTGCAAGGTGGTACGTGGCAAGAAATTTTATGTGGTGGATTGGAAGGGTCACGGTCCAGAGGATAGAACCTGGGAGCCTGTGGAGCACATTCGGGCTCCGCTGCTCATTGCAGCTTTTGAGCTTAGCGAGGCTCAAGGAGGGGGGGCCCTAAGAGGGGGGGTAATGTTAGGAGTCAAGTTTCCTCTGCTGCACAGGGGGAATCTTGATCCTTGTCTGCTGCGGTCTCCCATTCTCCATCGGCCGCAGTGGAGCCTGCTCAGCGGAGACGTCGGCCCCAGCGTCTTACTGAGTCTGATTCTGTGCAAAGGGTTATTGCTGCCTCTCCAGGCTCTGCTATTGTACCCTGCACTGATCTACGGGGAACAGGCTTTTCTGGGACTAAGTCCTGCTTTGCACACACTGAGCATGCCCAGGGTAAGATCTCTCAGTGGAGATCAATGGTCAGATGTTCAGGTACTGCAGCCAAATCTATTGGTCTTTCTAGGAAGGTCCTGTAGGTACGCAGGCTCTGTAGCAGTCTCTCATTGGTCCTCTTTAGGATGGTCTTGTACATGCTGCAGCTATTTAAGGCTCGCATGGCTGCACGACCATGCACTAGTATCTTCTAAAGTTACATGCTTTGCGCCACTGTGGTCATATGCGTGAATGTGTTCAGGGACCCGGCTGAAATAAGCCCCTAAAATGCTGGCACCTCCGGCGAGGAGATTGTGTATGAGAGTATTCAGGGACCCGGCTGAAATAAGCCCCTAGAATGCTGGCACCTCCGTCGAGGAGTGTTGTGTGCATGCATGACCACTGACTGCTCTCTTCTGGGTAGTTAGCCTGTGTCTCTGTGAGAGTTAACAGGTCACAGAGCTTTGCTTTCTTGGCCACTCTGTGAAGCTAACAGAGCTGGTTAATACCGCCATATTGTGCCTACATTCTCTTAGCGGCAGGATATTTCCTGCACGGTGGATCCCGGGTTGCGAACGCACCAATCACATCAATAAATATATTCGGTGCGATCCGCAAACCCTAACATTGTGATGCCTTCAATGTGAATTTACAATTTTCATAGTCATGAAAATACAGAAAAATCTTTAAATGAGAAGGTGTGTCCAAACTTTTGGTCTGTACTGTACATCATGCTGATTTCCTTCAAAATATAACATGTGCTTGGAAAACAAGATGTCACTAGTGTGTCAGATGCAGACATTTGCTCTGCATCTGGCTGCAGAAGGTCTCTGCGTTTTACATTGCAGACACCTTCTTAATCCTTCTGACTTTTGAACCCAGCGGCAACCTCCCTCCTGCTCTAGTTGACACATCTGAACCTGGGAGTTTATATACTCCCAGTCCACTTTAAGGAGTCACTGGTAATATTCACATTTTCCCCTTGTGAAGGCTTGGAGCTGTAAGAGGATTAACTGTGATAATATCAGAAGAGCATTAGGACCCTGCTGCTGCTTGTCGGAGCTTAAAAAAAGAGCTCGGAAAAGTGTGTGTGCAGGGGGGTGGGTCTAGTGTCCGCTGTATAGGATGCTGTGAAGTGAAGCTTCCTGAAGGAGAGACTGCTATGAGAGATGCTGTGTGTGAGGCAGCTGAGAAAAGCTAGGACACTGGACTCTGTAAAGACTGTTTACTGCCAGCATGTGTGCGAAGGTGTTAACCCCTTCTTCTTGGTAACCTGTAGTTCTGCTGTGGAACAAGGACAGAGCATTATTGAGAGCTGAGTGACTGTGGAGCTCTATGGAGTTCTTTTTGTGGTGAGCTGAAAAGCAATAGAAAACATTCAAAGAATCAAACGGTTTGCTCTCATGTGAATTCGTGAGTGACTGCTGGAAGAGAGATGGTATCCTGTCCTTTGTGTTGAGAGGGACCTGGACAAACCCCATTGAAGTGCTATCCCGTGCCGTATCCTGAGGCTACCAAACTGTAAGTCCCCGGTGTGTGGGCTCGGCATCGGCCAACGAGACTCGTAGGTTTGTTCTTCTATAACTGTTTTGGTCCCAAAGATCTTGGGACTAGCTGCAGCCGATGCAAGTGATATCCCTGAGTAGAGGCTTCCCTCAGGTTTATGGTACCATAATAATAGATACCCAGATATCCTTAGATTAAGTGTTTTAGAGTTTCTGTTATACCTATATATATTGTATTGTGGGTTTTGATATATTTATACTCAGTGCCATCCCAGCGGGTCCCATAATACCACCTCAGCCAATTTACATCTGTTTTCTTAGTACCTGACTTGATCTGTTTTACAGGTACATTTATTCTATATCCCAGTGTAACACACTCAAATAGGGAACCTTGGGATTGGCACATTTATTTCAGCTCCGGCTGAGTGAGTGTACTCAAGAAGGGGATTTCAGTCTGTTTCTTTCAAATACTAAATCTCACCCCTACTGTTATCTTAGTAAAGACAATATGGAGATTTCAGCCGCAGTCTCGGTTTGTGACCCACTGGATCTTATTCGGACCTCTGGTCATTACAGAGCTTCCTCTCTGGTGCTTTAGTAGGATATATGGTGTTATCTCTCAGGAGACTGCTAAAGCTAAGTTGCTTCACCCTTGTTTATCTCCCTTCTTATCTTTAGTGTTCAGTGGGGACTGACCAGTGCCCATCTCACCATTCCCTATTCAGGGCCTAGCTCTAGGGATATACAGGGCTTACGTTCCTACTCAGCAATTGGTGTGGAACCAATTTAGGGATGGTAGGGGAGGCAGGGTGCTATTTGATCTGCCTAGGGGTCTCCACTCCCCCTTTCCCTAGTATTTGAGCTTCCTTACCCTCTTGCTTTCATGTTGCAATTAGTTTTCCCACACAGTGCATGACACAAGGGGTTCAAATACATGACTAGTGAAAGTGATCCAGAGACTGTTATCAGTCCAAATATTAAGAGGTACAACTAATTAAATTACACATCCAAGGAGTATAATGCCATTAATACAGTATGATCTAAGCAAATATTAAACAAACAAGTGATGCTGAAAGTTTGGTAAAGGCATCTGAAGGCTGGAAAAAAGGCAGTAACTCTTAATCACTCATCATCAAAAATGAGGATTGAGGACTATGACATCACACAAATCATGGAATCTTTTTAACATTGTCATTCATTGAATTCCTAGTGCTCTTGCAAGTATAAGCCTCCAAGAAATATGCAGTGAGGACAATGCTAGCTGACAATGTATCAACAGAAAACATGGGTTGCGCAAATGTTATTTCTTGCTTATGTAAATGCCATTTAACATGTCAGCACAGATGAAAGTTTCTGGATGAAAATGGTGACTAACAATCTTAACATCTGGCATATTCTGACTGACTTCAGAAACACTGAAATAAAGGGAGCAAAGAACACCTCCTACATCTATCCCACAAGGACCATACAATGTCACAATATGAGCAGCAATGTCTACACGCCATAAATGATCTTCCAGGACGTTCCGTTGGGAACTGTCTCACCCATCTGGCCAATTCACTTCTTTTTGTTCATGTCATTTCACATTAATTTTACTCTAATTCCCTGCGATTGTAAAAACCACTTCATTCCCGTTAAACACGGTCAATATGCAATGGATTTAGTAGAGATTTGCTAGATGAATAACCAAAATGCAATATGTAGAGATCAAACAGCTCAGGAAAATGGGGTGGTAGCTTATCTCCAGTGCGATGTTCATGTTTACTAATTGATCATGAAAGATCTTTTACTTTAATACGTATATTATCAAGGGACATGCAAATTACTGCGATTATCTTGACAGACATTTCTGGATAAAATTATGTAGAAATATGGCATGTAAAGATAACCTTTAGTTCAGCCATAAATGTAAAAGATCTTACATGTGACATGAGCTCTATTCTTCCTTACCTGAATGATGATATTATTAAAACTGTTATCTACAATATGAATCATGATTGTATCTGAAATAAGAAAAACTGGCTTTTACATTTTGGAATAGAATAAACAACATTATGAAGATAGTCAAAGGGTTCTTTTCATTAGCTGTATGTTATTGCAGTAGTCCTGGTTTTATTCATTAGCCTAAAGGACACTTTCATATCACACATTTCACACTTTCACACATTTCACACATATCACACTTTCGTATCACACATATATACTCTTACTCACCCTTTCGCCACGGGGCGATTTTCTTTTTTTTTTTGTGTGTGTGTTTTCCTCCCCTTCTTCCATCAATAGATTTGTTTGAGGAATTGATTTTTGCGGAACGAGTCATACTTTTGATTTACTCTGTTCGTTCTACCACACAGTGTACTGGAAGAAACAAAAATTCCAAATGTGCTGAAACTGCAAATATAGTGCAATTCAACTTTTTAATTACCATGTTCACTCTATGTTCACGCTTATGCTTAACATATATATATATATATATATATATATATATATATATATTCAAATTACTAATACTGACCTACAAAGCCATCCATATCCTGTCTCCTCCATATATCTCTGAATTAATCTCCCGATATCTTCCCTCACGTAATCTCCAGTCCTCCCAAGACCTCCTTCTCTCCTCCACCCGCCTCCAAGACTTCTCCCGAATATCCCCCATTCTCTGAAATTCTTTGCCCCAACACGTCCGACTATCAACCACATTCAGATTCTTCAGATGGAACCTGAAAACTCACTTCTTCAGGAAAGCCTACAGCCTGCACTGACCCCGCTGCATCCTCATCACTACAGAAGCTCCTGCAACCCTCGACCTACTGTCTCCTTCCCCACCATCCTGTAGAATGTAAGCCCACAAGGGCAGGGTCCTCGCCCCTCTGTATCAGTCTGTATTTGTTAGTTTGCTTACTGTAAGTGATAACTGTAATTTGTGTGTAACCCCTTCTCATGTACAGTACCATGGAATCAAAGGTGCTATATAAATAAATAATAATAATATATATATGCTATATAAGGCAGAAATTGCAATCTCTTGTTAACCCCGACCACAGGTCACCGTTCACCTGAGGATCATAATGACCATCATGGGAGTCATCACCTGACCCCCAGCTGTCATGACATCTAATCAGTGTCCCCGATCATGTCATGGGAGCACCGATGGAAGTGTAGATTGATGTGCTTCACACTAGCGCGTGGTAAATCCTGCTGTCAGAGCTTGACAGCTGGATTTAACAGGTTAACAGCCACGAGTGGAACAGCACTTCTCATGAGACTATTAAAACAAATGATGACTAATTAAATCAGCCATCATTTGCCGGGAAAGATGTGGGCTCAAGTCCAAGCCCACATCAAAGATAGATACATGCTATGTGATGTAAATGTATGCCATATGTTGTCCATTTGGGACCTTTATAGCATATCAACAAAATGTCTCAAACTATGGAAGACATGCTATAATCATTGGTGTTGGATGTTTTGGTCTCCCCGAGGCCAATCATCTGTGCCTTTACAGCCTTTTACTAGGCACTGCTCCTAATAGCCAGATTCCTACTCCACACTAATGAGGGGCAAACACCCCGAAACAGCTGTCTGTGGATGGATACCATGCTTGGCATAGGTGGTTTTCCTGTATTGGATGTTTTCCTTTATTGGATGCTGCCCTTCCCGTGGTTGTTCCTTTCCGGGGAAAGGTCTGGCTATTCACTGCTTGCGTTGAGAAACACGTGATGGTGTCTCCGCAGCTATCCTACATGCATAATCATTTATTTGGCTGTCCACAATTCCTCTTAGACTATATTGACACAGAATAGTTTTTTTCTTTTGAGTGGGCGTAAGACAGTCTATTGGCCCCCATTTTATTCAGAATCTCTTCATATGGAATTCCCTTAAGTTTTTCTAACAATTGACAATTGCAGATTAACAGAAAGTACAAAACGAACAAAAGTGAAACAAAAGGGCTGCCATGCTAAAACACAAATAAATGAACAAATTACCACGTAGCGGTGCCCACCTTGTTGTGTTTGCAATCACACGTGTCTGCACAATCCCGGAACTGAAGGAGCAGCACCGGCTGGTGTGTGCCCAAAGTCTCTGGTGCATCCGCTACCTGTGCTGGGTCTACAGATGGGGAGCGTCCTCCCTTTGCACCATAGGTGGCTCCTAGAGAGCTTTCTGTGACAAACGGCGGTTTACCTTGGCCGAAGGCGCCGCCGTGTGGTAGCGAGATGTGCAAGGGGCGTGGTTTAGCGGTGATGTCACCTGTCCGTAGAAGATGGACAGGTACAGGGACAAATGACCGATGCATTTCGAGGGACCCGTCCCTCTTCCTCAAGGTTGTTGTCCCTGTACTCATGCTGAACCTTTATGCCCCCGTGCTTCTCCCTGCTACTATGCCAGTTTTCCTGATTGGCTGGCAAGTGATATACAACTTATAACACACTGCTAACCAGGCCACCTATAATGAATTGTACACTGCCGCTGCACAAGTTTTAGAAAGAACATTTTACGTACCATAAAAACGTAAAAAAGGGCTTTTGGGATACTGGAGTAACAGCTAGCCCCTTTTGCAGCATTAATGCTTATTCTAAGGGAGATAATGTTCTTTCTAAAACTTGTGCAGCAGCAGTGTACAATTCATTATAGGTGGCCTGGTTAGCAGTGTGTTATAAGTTGTATATCACTTGCCAGCCAATCAGGAAAACTGGCATAGTAGCAGGGAGAAGCACGGGGGCATAAAAGTTCAGCGTGAGTACAGGGACAACAACCTTGAGGA